>NC_090302.1:91175974-91490192 GCF_039906515.1 Pseudorca crassidens
GAAGTTAGTTTCCCTTTGAGTTAGGTCATAAGTCCCCTCTGTGATTGCCGTACATGAATACATAGCTCTTTGTAATGTTTTTTGGAAGTTGAGATGATCAAGATACCAATGTCTTGCCAGATGAAGAGTATATTGTAGAGCTGAACTTTGAGTTACTGTGCAATTTTTTTTCATGCTGTCATTCGTAATATGTTTTGTGAGACTCCTTGGGATTAAAGTTTTGGTTCCAAAAGGAACAAAGAAAAAAAAAAGAATCCACCTGCCAATGCAGGGGACACGGGTCCGAGCCCTGGTCCGGGAAGATCCCCTGTGCCGCAGATCAACTAAGCTCATGGGCCACAACTATTGAGCCTGTGCTCTAGATCCTGGGAGCCACAACTACTGAGCCCCCATGCCACAACTACAGAAGCCCGCACAGCTAGAGCCCGTGCTCCGAAACAAAAGAAGCCACTGTAATGAGAAGCACGTGCCCGCAACAAAGAGGAGCCCCTGCTCGCCGCAACTAGAGAAAGCCCGTGTGCAGCAATGAAGACCCAACGCAGCAAAAAAAAAAAAAAAAAAAAGACGATACCGGCCAGGTGATCAAGGGTAAAATTGTTTGTCACAAGTCCCGTTGATGGGGTGTATCCTTGATGTGTGTATCCTTGATGGTGTGTATCCTTGATGATGTGACCTGAGGAGAATGACATTTTTATCTGTGTCTGGATCTTCCGCCCCAAACCCCGTAACTCCAGCCCAACCATAAGAAAAACATCAGAAAACCAACAGACAAACAAATTGAGGGACAAAATACCTGACCAGTCCTCCTCAAAACTTTCAAGGTATTAAAACCCAGGGATGTCTGAGAAATGTCACAGCCCAGAGGAGACTGGGACAGAAAAAGGATGTTAGGGGAAAGCTAGGGAAATTCTAGTAAAGTGTGGACTTTAGTTAATAATAACGTATCCATCTCGGTTCCTTAGTTGGATAAGCATGTCGTACTAACGTACTAAAGTACTAACGTGTTGGAAATAGGGGTACTGGGTCGGGGGTCCACAGCACTCTGTACACTCTGTACAGATCTTTGCAACTTTTTTGTAACTCTAAGCTATTCTAAAATTAAGCAACTACTAAACAGAGATAAGAATGTTATTTCCCTGATTTGAACATGCCTGAGTTTGTTTTCATGGTCACATTTGTGCTATCTGGATGTGTCTTGGAATCAGTAGCAAAGGAGAGTTGCCAGCCCCTGGGAAGATGCGGCTGGTTTGCAGGTGGCTTGCTCTGGAGCTGAAGACCACGGTGGGAAGTCTGCAGCCTCGGGCTGCACTTAGAACCATGGGAGGGGATGGGCCAGCTCAGTTAGGGATGGAACCTATAAATAAAACTCTTTTTCTTTTCCATTATGGCTTATCACAGGATATTGAATATAGTTCCCTGTGCTAGACAGTAGGACCTTGTAGCTTATCCATCCTATATTTAATAGTTTGCCTCTGCTAACCCCAAACTCCCAATCCAACCCTCCCTCCCTCTTTCTCCCCCTTGGCAACCACAAGTCTGTTCTCTATGTCTGTGAGTCTGTTTTTGTTTCGTAGACAAGTTCATTTGTGTCGTATTTTGGATTTCACATATAAGAGAGATCATATATGTGTCTTTCCCTGCTGACTTACTTCACTTAGTATGATGATCTCTAGGTCCATCCACGACGTTGCTGCAAATAGCATTATTTCATTCTTTTTATGGCTGAATATATTCCATTGTATATATGTACCACATCTTCTTTATCCATTCATCCATCAGTGGACATTTAGGTAGCTTCCACATCTTGCCTATTATAAATAGTGATGCAATGAACATTGGGGTGCATGTATCTTTTCTTTCTTTTCTTTCTTTCTTTTTCTTTCTTTCTCTCTTTCTTTATTTTTTTGTCACACAGTATGTGGGATCTTAGTTCCCTGGCCAGAGATGGAACCCATGCTCCCTGCACCGGAAGCACAGAGTCTTAACCACTAGACCACCAGGGAAATCCCAGGGGTGTATGTATATTTTTGAATTAGAGTTTTCTCCAGATCTATGCCCAGGAGTGGAATTGCGGGACCCTATGGCAGCTGTATCTGTTCTCTGCACGTCTCACATCAACCACCTGCACTCCACTGCTTGCTCTCAACGTCATCTTCGGGGAACACAACCTGCGACAGGGACCTTGACAAGAAGAAATGGCTCAGGGAAAAGCTACCTGCACAGGGAGGAGATAGAGGCCATCGACCCTGGGGTGCGGCGGGGAGAGTGGGCACGGAGATTTGTCATTTCATCCCTGATACTCAGCCCTCCTGGCTGCCCCACTCTAGGTCACCTCGGGATACAGAGGTGACCCGGTTAGAGTCCCAGCCTGTGCAGGAATCTAGGGGCACCAGCGGGTCTGAATAATATTAGTGCAGGGTCTCCCCCATGGCACTGGGGTTATTTGGGGCGGGTCATTCTCTGCTGGGGGCCCCTCCTGGGCACTGTGTGGGGTTCAGCAGCATCCCTGTCCCCACCCATTTGATTCCAGGGGCCCCTTCCCCCCCAGTTGTGACAACCACAGATTTTCCCCAGACATCACCGAAGAACTGGGTGAGGCGGAAGCAGGATGGCCCTGGGTGAGGACAGCTGTGTTGAAGCAACCAGCCTGGCTTAGGGCAGGGTCCGCCCCAGTCCCGTCAGAGCCTGCATTTACAACTGCCCCTTCCCTCTCCCACCTCCCATGCCCTGCAGTGGTCTCCGAGACATCATCCCCGTGTAACAAATCACACCTTCTCAGTTTACTGTCCCCAGCACCTAGAAGAGTGTCTGCTATGTAGTAGATGCTTCCTAAATACTTGCTGAATAAAGGAGTTGAATAAAGGGATGAGTGGATGAATGAATGAAGGTTACCATGGAAGGAGGGGGGAGATTCCCTTTCTGACTCTCGGGGGTTGGGATATCAAGTGAAAGATCCATCCTAAACAGGCTGACCAGCCTTCTGGGGTTCCCCGGAAATGAGGGTTTCCCCACAGTTCCAGCGCTCAAACCTGAGCGGTCCTGGGCAAACTGGGGGCGGGTGTTGGTCACCCTGTGTAAACACAGTAACAATTGCAACTGCAATAGCAATGGCCGAGGACCTCTACGGTCTTATTGACCAGGCCCAGTTCTTTACCTGGCGGGGAAGGGTGGGCCGGGATTGGAATTCCGGTGATCCAGGGTGGGCGGGTGAGGGCACACCCCGAGCTTGTGTAGGGGAGTCCAGGAAGGTTCTGGAGGAAGTGACAGTGACACAGGAGGGAGGGAGGAGTCTAAGGAAGAACATCCCACACGATAACGTGTGCCAATGGCCCTGGGCCCAAGGTCACACCTGACCAGGGCTTGCTTTTTTTCTTTTTTTCTAATTTACATTTTCCCACATGGATATGCAATTGTCCTAATGCCATTTATTGAAAACTCCTTAATTTCCCCACTTTCTGTCATATCAAGTTCTCATCTATCTGTTTCTGGACCTTTATTCTCTACCATAGAGGTATACGTCCCATCCTTGCACCACTAGGGCTGTTTCATCACTATAACTTTATTTTTTATTCATTTATTTCTTTGGCCGTGCCGGGCGGCATGTGGGATCTTATTTCCCTGACCAGGGATCGAACCCGCACCCCTTGCAGTGGAAGCTCAGAGTCTTAATCGCTGGACCTCCAGGGAAGTCCCCAGGGCTTGCTTTGACATCCATCGAATGGTGGCGGGTGGGCACGGGGAGCAGCTGTCTGTGAGCCATCCTGTGTAGAAATGCAGGGTGGAGGGCAGGACAGCTGGAGCGGGAGGGGAAGAGGCGGAGGAGGGAGGGAGGGATGGCGGGCGGGCGAGAGACAGACAGAGAGTTTCCGGAGACACTAGCTCTGGCCGTGTCCTAGGGCATGAAAGCTGAAAATAGCTCCTAGTGCCGGGAGCCTTGGAGCCGGAGCCTGGGAGCCAGGGTGACTGGCTCTCCTCCCTGATGTGTGTGTGGGGGGGGAGGGGGTGGGCTCCGGACTTCTCAGGCTGGGAATGGGGTGCACGGAGCAGGGACGGAGCAGGGACCCTTCTCTCTGGGACCTCGCGGGCCATCCTTAGCTCACAAAGCTGAGCCACTCCTGGCCCTACGAGTGGGGGGCTTATCCTCCCTGTCCGCTGGATCACACCCCCTCACACACAACTTCCCCTTGTGTGCTCCCAGCAACCAAGATAATCTGTTTTTAAAAGATTTGGGGGAGGGGGGTAAACATACAAACAAGAGCAGAATGGATACTTTTTCAGAATGGGAATGGCTCTGTGTAACCCCATCCCCAAGGTAACCAGAGTCCTGACCTCTGACACCCTTGACGAGTCAGCCTTGGTCTGGGCTTGCAGACCCACGGAAACTTCCTCATCCCCTCCTTCAGACCCCGTCTCTCCCTCGGCGTCTTTGTGAGAGGCACCCGGGGAAGTGGGACTGCTAGGCTGTACTGCTGCTAGAACTCCACCTGGGCTCCACCAGGCTCCAGCCCCCCGCCCTGTGCACCTCTCTGACCCTGAGGCACCTCAACTGGTAGGAGCGGCATCACCTTCCCTCCCGGGACTTGTGACACTTAAGGGAGACACAGAAAGGACAAGCGTTTGGCTCCCTGGCTGGCAAAGAGCAGGTGCTCAATTGTCATAAGTGTCCGTATCAGTGAGGGTTCTCCAGACAAACAGAATCCATAGCCTCTGTGTGTATATACACACACACGTACACATGTACACGCATACAAAAATATACAGCTGTGTATATATGCAGTACGCATACAGACATATACACATATAGTATATGCAATACGCAAATACATATATACACACATATATATAATGCATAGTTTGTATATATACAGTATGTCTACACACATATACACATAATATATACAATAGACACATACATATACACTATACATACACACATATGAAATGCATAGTTTGTATATATATATACAGTATGTACACATTCGTATAAGATATGCAATATACACACCTAGGTTCGTCTATATCATACATATATACACACATACAAAGATATTTAGGTGTGTATATATACAGTATACATACATACACATATAATATATGCAATACATACACGTACATACATATAGACACACATATACACCTACATATAAAAGCATGTAGAATAAAAATATATATGTACTGCATCTATAAATTCGTCGTATATATACATACACATATCATATATAGGATACATACACATACATATATACAATGTATACACACACACCTATATGTAAATATGTGCATGTACATACACATATAAGTACACACGCAAGTGTGTATATAGAGAGAGTACATACATATATACATATAATACCTATACACATACAGGTATACAACATATATACACACCTATATATCAATATACACTGTATACATACATACATACAGTGTACATATACTGTACACATACACACCCATATATCAATACATGGGTGTGTGTATATATACAGCATGTTCACCTTCATAATATGTATACTGTATATATACACATACATACATGTATACAATATATACACACAAATATATAGGCTTGTATGTATACTGTATATAGTACTTACACATAGACTACAAACGCATGCACATATAAACATATGTGTATACATATATATATCATATCTATACACACATATACAAATTAATAGGCTTGTATATATTCACTATCTTTACATATATAGTTTCGTTTTAAGGAGTTGACTCTTGTGACCGTGAGGCAGGCAAGTCAGGGCAGGACTCTGGGCTGGAGACACAGGGAAGAGCTGATGTGCCAAGTCCATTGGAGGAACACTTCCCTCTTTCTAGGGCACCTCATTTTTCTCTCCAGTCCTTCAACTGATGGACGAGGCCCACCCACGCCGCGGCATTGACAATCTCCTTTACGCAAAGTGGACCAATTTCAGTGTTAATCTCTTCTGAAGAATACCTTCCTGGCCACATCTGGAATAATGTTTGTGGTTGCCGGGGCCCCACGCAGTGCGCACATGAGATTAACCATCCCCGTGGCGATGATGACACTTTATTTTCTCCCTTGACCATTGTCACTACTATTCCAATTAAAATGGCAGTGCTATGAGGGCAGGGCATTTCCTTTTTTGCCAGTACTGAGCGTCCGCGGTCTGGTGCCTAGCATAGGCTAAATACACGGCATTTTTGTGAACAGAAGCCGGGATTCCAGCTGTCATATTTAATAGGAATTATAGTCTTATTACTGTGTGTGTGTGGGGTGTGGGGTGTGTGTGTGTGTGTGTGTGTGTGTGTGTGTGTGTGTGTGCGCGCGCGCGCGTGTGTCTGTGTGTGTGTGTGTGTGTGTGTGTGTGTGTGTGTGTGTGTCACGGTATGTCGAGGTCAGGAGTCGAACCCGCCACCACTGGCCCTGAGAGGTTTGGCCGGGTCCCCACTTCGGGCCGGTGGGTGTGGCCAGGGGCAGCCGATGACGTGCGTACGTGCGTGCGTGCGTGCGTGGGAGCGTGCGTGCGTGGGAGCGTGCGAGTCCAGGAGGCGGGCCGCGCGGGCCGTGAGTGTTTCAGTGCGGCCCCCGGCTCACTGTGCTCGCCTCACGCCGGCCCGAGTTCGCAGCAGCGCTGGGGGCCCCGGGCCTGTGACCACAAAGAGGGAGCCGGGGCCCGGACGGGAGCGCGGCGGCGGCAGCTGAGGCCCAGGCCAGGCCCCGTCCCTTCAGCCGCCCGCCTGCCCGTCTGCCCCGCCCCCGCCGGCGGCGCCGCGCCCCTCCCCCAAGCGCCAGACTAGCGCGGTGCGGGGACCGCGCGCGAAGACATGGGGGAGAAGCTGGAGCTGAGGCTGGAGTCGCTCTTGGGGACCGAGCCCGCCATCTACCCGTGGCCGCTGCCGGTCTAGGTAAGTGCCGCCCGTCCCCTCCTCCCGGACCCCCGCCCCTCTTCCCCCACGGCGCGCGCTGAGCCCACCGAGAAACGGAGCGACTCGAGTCGCCAGACCCTCTTTGGAGCCCCCCTTCCCGCCCCGCCGTGGTTCTCCGCGGCAGTTTCCAGCCCCCGCGCGCAGAGTGGGCAGAGGGGAGCCGGCGCCGGCCGGGGGCGTCGACTCGGCCGCGGGGACCCCGCGCTTCTGCGGGGCGCCCGAGCCGGTCTGCGGTTGGCTCTGCAGGGCTGGGGACCCCGGTCCCCCCGGGCCTGGAATGTCGGCGGGCTTGCCCTTCTGTACTTTAGGATCTGACATGTAGGGTTTCTTTTTCCTGGTAGTTTATTCTTAGCGCTGTCAACGTGCTTAGTTTTTTTTTTTTTTTTCAGGGCACCCTTTCCTCCCTCTCTCCAGTTTTATTGTGTTTCTGTTTTGTTTTGTTTTAGTTAGGCATTTTGTTCCTCTGATCTTGAGTGGGTGGGCTGGCAGGACACTTGGAGAGGAGGCGTTCTGTCCCCTGACCTTGAGTGGCCTTTGGAAAATGACAGGCCAGACGGAAATTTAACTTAATTGATATATAATATTGTATCTGTCCAAGGTGTACAATGTGATGATTGGTATATATATAGTGTGTGAAATGATTACCACAATAAGTTTAGTTAACCTTAATTCACATAATTACAAATGTTATCTTTGTGATGAGAACTTTCAAGAGGTACTCTCTTAGCAACTTTCAAACATAAAATACGGTATTGTTAACTGTAGTGACCGAGCTGTACATTACATCACCATTACTCCCTTGTCTTATAACTAGAAGTTTCTACCTTTTGATCGTCTTCCCTCATTTTCCTCACCTCCAACCCCCAGCTCTGGCAACCGTCATTCCATTCTATCATGAGTTCAGTATTTTAGATTTCACATATGAGATCATAAAGTATTTATCTTTCTCTGTCTGACATTTCATTTAGCATAATGCCCCCCAAATCCACCCATGTGGTCACAAATAGGCAGATTTCCTTCTTTATCACGGCTGAATAATAGTAGGTTGTATGCATCCCATTTTCTTCATCCATTCATCCACAAAAGAACACTGAGGTTGTTTCCATGTCTTGGCTCCTGTATTGGGTTGGCCAGAAAGTTCATACAGTTAATGAATACACTGTTCAATAAAACTTGGTGAAAATGAGTCTTTCATTTTTACTTAAAATAAATCTTTGACAAAGCCAGCTAGGCATCCCTTTGCGTAATGGCTTATATCACATTGAAATATTTTAAACATATGAACAGTAATAGCTGAAATGACAAATGTTACTAATATTGACACAATTTATCAAGGAGAATATGTTAGAATATGTTAAAATGCAGATGGACAGTGAAAGAACAAATATAACTTTTAACTAAATATTGTCTTGATATTTAGACCATTGGTTAAAATCATGATAACAGGTTTCATCCATTTCAAGAAAGCAGAATATTTGCAGATCACTTAACATTTACTAGGTATGTTCTCAGTCTGGAAGGATATATTTCACTGACATGTGTCATTTAATTTAACCACATCCCTCTGTAATAGATAGTGTTATCCCTATTTGCAGATAGGAAACAGGCTCAGAAAGATTAAGAATGTTACCTAATTCTAGTAAGCAGCCAAACCTAAACTGATCTAATTCCAGGGCAAAGCTCTTTCTGACACATCAGTGTGGGTCTTTATCTCTTTGAGAATTGTTGAACATTAAAAGCCTTCTTCCAGTTAAATGCATAAAGAAACAACATGAGCAATGACCTAACAATACAAGTCTCACGAAATAATTGGTGTGTTTGGCCTTGCTTTTGTTGATTGATCTTTTGCAAAATTGCTTTTCTCTGAGATATTTAAAGTGGACTTTAACTATTTTCTTGGAAGACTTTCCTAAATTATACCTATCAGAAAGCTGCTTTGCTTTAAGGCTGAAGAAAAATGAAAGCTTACTTAACTACACTTAGGTGCCAGGGTCATACTATGAGCTCTACACCTGCCAGGATTCACGCTAAGATAGATAGGGTGGCTCAGCAAACTGTCCATAGTCCTGTGATTCCTTTCTGATATTCTGAAGTAGAAATAATTTAATAACTGTTCACAAAAGAGAGAAACACTGTTTCTTGGTCCTCAATATCATGCTGCTGTAGGCTAATCCTTTCTCTCTTCTGTCGCCCCTTAGTATAGAGAGTGTGTTTTGGGGACCCTCCTTCACGATCTTCTGCATTCCAAGAGCATCTTACATAAATCCAGGACTTCTCAAGCAGCCAGTTTTGCCAGATGGTCTTAGGGTTGGTTGTACCCCTATATGTATAATCCTGAACTTCTCAAGTAAGGTCCTTAGAGAGCATAATGGCTAAGAGAATTGGTGCTGATACCAGACCTGAGTCCAAATACTGCCTATGCCCCTAACTAGCTGTGTAACCTTGGAGAAGTAACTTAAGCCCCTTAAAGGGATTAGATTTCTCACCCGGAAAATGGTATAATAAATGCATCTACCTCATATGGTTAGTGTGTAAATTAATGTAACTTGAGATGGTGCGTGTTAAGCATTAGCACAGTGCCTGTCTCTTGTTAGTAGTACCTGCTTTTATTATTAATTATTCTCTTTATATTCCCAGTTCCAGCTAGGTGCCTAACATATAATAGTTGTTCAGCACATATTTACTGGATTGAACCAGCTCTGAAATTTAAGCATTGGGTCAACAGCAAAGTAGTCACCCCACCATCATTTCTCCCAGAGAAAGGGAGAATAGATGGAAGCCAGCCATCATACTTTCTTTTCTTATTCTAAACTTCCCATCCAGCCCCAGCAATAAAATAATCTTCCTGAACCCCAACAATTTCAAGAATTTTTCAAATCACACTATTTGAAAATAGTTGGGTTGCCCAGATCTAATATGTCCCAGGACCCCAAGGTCACCAAGCTTATATTAATGAAGTCTAGTTAAGATAAATGATTACAGTTAGTAAACCAACTGCTTATGAGCTCATTGGGCTTTTTAAAATTTACTATCTGCGCTTCATAGAGACACAAGTATTTTGCTTTTGTAGGACGCTCAACAGTCAAAGTCGTCTTTTAAAAAGCACAAATCAGACGCTATTATTGCACTGCTTCTAACCTCTAAAGGCTATCTATTGTAAAGAGATTAAATTTTCAACTACTTAGCCAGGCTCACAGAGACCATGTGCTCTGGTCACTTACTACATCTTTCCCTGACCTTCATGGGGTTCGAGGCACAGTTGTCTTTTTCAGTCCCTCAGATGCAACAAGCTCTACTTCTTGCTCTCCCAGCTTTAGATTGGCTAATCCATGTACCCAGACCAATTTCCCTCTTATCGTTAAGGTCTCGGTTCAAACGCCACCACTGCTATCTTGACCAAAGAGACCTGCCTCCTCAGTGCCTCTCCATCCCTTTGTCCAGTCGTATTTCTGTCACCGTACAACATTTATTTACATGTTTACTCTGTCTTCCTCCACCACTGGACATTTGCTTAAGAGCAGGGACTTTGTAATTTTTTGCTCACCACTGAATCTTCCAAGGCTTGCAGCACACACTGGCACATAGGTGTGTAGGAAATGTGTGTCTAATAAAGAATAAATACGTGAATAAAAAAAAACTGTGAAACACTAACACAAGAATATTCTTCTTTCAAAAGAATAATGAAAAATAATTTCATTCAATAAGAGTCATTCTTAGTTACTGATACGTGACTTAGTAGATCCCATTCAATTTAAAATGTTCCCTTTTTTTCTGATACTTTCACAAGTCATTGATTAAATGCTGCTCACTTTTAAGGCCAATGTGTGAGACATTATTTAACTTGTCTACTCTAAAGTTCCAGCGTTAACTCAGGCGGGGCTTCACCAAGTACTGACCATGTGACCTTGGCCTCTCATTGCCTCAGTTTTCTCATTTGTAACATGGGTATAATAATCGGCTTATTTCATACGCCTATGAGGAGGAGAACTTTACATATGTGTGTGTGTGTGTGTGTGTGTGTGTGTGTGTGTGTCTATATGTATTTAAACAGTGTCTTAGAATAGTGTCTGGCACATGATAAGCATTATAGAAGTATTGACTGCTGCTACTAGTACTGTTATTATGAGAACTAACTGTTGAGAATAATCCTTCATATAGTGGTTTATTCCACTGAAGATAAAGGAAACTCATAGAATATTAGAAATCAGATTAAACACAGAAAGCCAGTAAAATATACCAGGAGAGAAGATGATGAGAGTGTGAAAACATAGAGGAGGAGAAAAATGGTTTTTGTATTTCTTTTTCTTTTTTAAAGAAGGAAAGAGCCTAGAAATAGGACAAAAACTATTCATTGGCTATACTGACATGGAGACCCCTGGTGACCTTCATAAGTAAAATTTCAGGACAGTGGGCAGAGAGATTACGGTGAGAGAAGTCAGGTGGATGTAAATTATAGAGTAAGTGGGACGTGAGGAAATGGAAACAATATATGATGATAACAATTTTGAAAAGTTCAGACATGAATTGGCTAAAGAAGATATGCAGGGATTAGAGGAGGAGGGAGGCTTTCGTGTTACACGTACAGTTTTCAACATTTTAAGTTGGAGTTACTAGTCTAGAATGAGGTTGAATTTTGGCAAGAATCATGCATAAGGAATAGAATGGGTTGTAGAAAATGCAGTGCTGTGAAGTACTTGAGAAGATGAGAGAAAATGAAATGCTGTCTGTAGTGCACGTGGCCTTTGAACTTGAACTCCTGTAGTGAAAGGGAATACAAAGATCAATGCAAATGCTAATGAATTAACGGATTTGGCAGTGGACTATTTACTGACTTCTGTGTTCCTAATGAGTTAGGAAGCGCCTCACCAGCTCAGAGTGAAGGAAGTAGAGAGGATGGAGGAAAATTTGAGGAGGGTAGGGAAAGCTTCTAAGAAAATAGTCCTTAAGGAGAATTAGAAAGAACTTACTGTAAGTCAGAGCAATATTTCCAGTCTCGAAAATCCATTTGGAGTTGGTGATTATTAATTTATTGGAATACCAATTTGCCCTGCCACATGAGTTTTCTCCGGCTACCTGGATATAAGTTACACAGAGGCAGAAAAGAATGAGAGATAACAATCGAGGGAAAATACAATTAGTAGTTTTGTTTACCGTTTTCCACTTCCCCGCTCCAACTCTGGGGAGCCTTCATGGACATGGCTGCCCTCCCAGCCTCCAGCAGCACTCTGTTATCAAAGAATTCAAAGAAATGGAACATAGGTTTCCAACTTATTAATTTAGCAAAATCAAAAATTGTGTATAATGTTTTCTGTTGGCAGAGATTTTTGCAATATAATTTGGTTCCGTCTTTTGACAAGTAATTTGGCAATGTCTAGCAAGATAAAAACGTTAATAGCTTTTTACACGTTAACTCTAATTCTGGAAGCTTATGCCGATAAATAATTTATAATCCAGAAAATTATTATATAAAGATGCTCATTGTCATGTCATTTGTAATAACAAAAAATTGGAAACACCTTTAATTGTTAACAATAGGAAAACAGTTTAGGAAATTATATCCACTTAGTAGAAAGTGACACAGTTACTATATTATAATTACACGATGATGGAGCTAAATAAAATAATGCTTACTAAAGAAAGAATGAAGAAAGCTGACCTAAAATTGTGTCTTCCTTGTGACAGTAATTATGTAAACATATCAATATTTATTAAAACTTAAAACCAAAATAAAGTTTTAAAAGCTCTGTACCAGTAATGGGGATTTTATGTTTGTTTCAAAACATTTTTTAACATAACTCTTATAATTTTGTTTTGTCTACTCCTTTTCTTAAGAATTTCTGACTCTTACCTCATTTTTCATTTCATAGTTTCAAATAAAGTCAGCAATTTTATCATCAGAGAAGATTAGACTTATTTGACAGTTCATAATTCCAAGTTATTTGGTATAAAAAGACCATATACACTTGTAGGTGCTTTCAAAATAAAATTTCGAGAATTTTTTTTTTTTTGCTTAGTCTTTCCTGGTATGGAGATGAAGCAAACTACCTAAAATTGCTAGCCATTCTTTTTTCATTTTTCTCATTTTATTGATTTATCTTGCCCTTCACAGAAATGATAACAAATGAGTCTGCAGTTGCATCTGCCAATTTCTTAAATCCTCTATTATCCACATTATGAAATCATACTAGTATGAATGCTTCCAGTATTTTCAGAGCTCTTTAGTTAGTATACTTTAGCATTCTGTATGAAGTATCTTATGTAAGTGTAAAATTTAGACTCAACTTCTGGAAGCTTTTGATTTCTTAGTTCAAAAGTGAGAGATCCTTAGTTCAGCCATAAGATTAACAATTACTTGTATAGTAAGAAGCTCCTAATTTATTCTTTTATGGATACCTGGCAGTTTTCTTGCCATTTCTCGGAAGTTCTCTATTAAACACATTCTCTCTCTTTCTCTCTCTGTCTCTCTCTGTCTCTGTCTCTCTCTCTCTCTCTCTCTCTTTCTTTCTCTCTCTCTCTCTCACACACACACACACACACACACACACACACACACTTGGTGATTAAAAGCACAGATTTTGGCATTATGAAATCTAAGGTTCAATTTCCAGTTCTGTAGTTTCTGGGCCACTTCACTTTAGGCAAGTAACCTAATGTCTCTGAACCTTGTTGTTTTCATCTGTAAAATAGAAATTACAATTATATCAGACAATCCTCAAAACATCCGTAATGATTTTAGAGTTTCAGAGTCAGGTAAAAGCAGGCACTCAGTAAATGGCTAGTGCTTTTATTACTTTATTATTATTTAGGTCTTGGTTTTCCTTGAGTCTGTGAGTCCCCATAATGAAATGTAATTTCCAGTAGATTGAGTAACACCTGTTTTCACCAAAAATTTTAACTGAGTTCATTACTTTCTGTGCAACCCAGATTAGTTTTCTGCCTCTTTTTCTGTGCCGTATGTAGGTGTTCAGTAGATTTATTTAATAAATGTATGAATGCTTGAACGCGTAGATGAATTTTTAAATGCTTCTTTTTGAGAAGGTAGAACAAATGTGACACAGTAGAACACATAAGAAAATAATCCATGGAAAAAATGGCAAAGTCATGTATGTGCCCAGGGCCAGCCTAAGAAGAATTGCTTTTTTTTTTTTTTTTTTTTTTTAGGAAAAATGTGTTGAATAGCTTATTTTAATTATTTTTAGAAGTTAAGTACAGGGACTTCCCTGGCGGTCCAGTGGTTAAGACTTCACCTTCCAATGCAGGGGGTGTGGGTTCAATCCCTAGTCGGGGAGGTATGGTCCCACATGCCTCGCAGCCAAAAAACCAGAACATAAAACAGAAGCAGTATTGTAACAAATTCAATAAAGACTTTAAAAAGTGGTCCACATCAAAAAAAAAAAAGTTAAGTACAAAAATTTGCTGATGATTTACATATTTAGGACCAATAAAATAATGTGAGATTAGCTGTACTAAAACAGAATGTTGAGCTACATTCACATTAAGTGACATTATATAGTCTAAATTTATGGAAAACTTCTGAGATGGTGAGTGACCTTTGAGCAGAAAAAGACGGAGAAATGGCCTTTTCTGCATTCTATTGTGCCTCTAAGTAAAATGCTTGGTAATCTAGCTACAAAACTCTCTGTCATTTGGCTTTAGGCACCTACTGTGATTTACCTTGTGAAGATCAGATTTTGCCATGGAGAGGATTTGTAAAAGTATCACACGTTCCAGTACCGCTGGCAACCACAGCTACCAAAAACTCCCATTTAAATTGATGAACCTAATATCAGATGATAGTATCATTTCCTTGTGGGTGTTCTGGGGAAAGGTGGGTAGGAAATATATAAAAGTGAATACTTTATTGACTGAAATAACAATTCATCATTTTGAAAACATAAAATACATTAAAGTTGTTATAGCATCATCCATTAATATTTCACTGTAGTTTAGACATGGCCTACAATCAATGTTTTCTGCCCTTTGAAACAGAACCATGCTTGTGGTATGCATTAATCATATAAAAGATGAAACACTGAAAAGAAATTCAGCCTTTAAAGACAATTTGCTTTGATTTATTCAGTGGGTTCTCCTAAAAAGTTAATACCAAGAATTATTGCTTGTTAAATTGGAGTTAGAAATTCTTTCAGAGTTACTTAGTATTTTCTTTAATATCAGTATCAAGGAAGGCAAAGCAAATTTGCATATTTATTAGGAAATACAGGCACATAATCATAAAACAAGAAGACACAACGTTTTTATAGACTTTATTTTTTAGAAGTGTTTTAATTTTACAGAAAAATTGAGAAGATAGTATAAAGTGTTTCCATATACACTATACCCATTTCCCTCTATGATGATCAACTTATATTAGTATGTTCCATTGTTACAATCAGTGAACAAATATTGATACATTATTGTTTACTATAGTCCATACATTAGTCCAGTTCCTTAGTTTTTACCTAATGTCCTTTTTCTATTCCAGGATTTCATCCAAAACATCACATTACATTTAGTTGCCATGTTTCCTTAGGCTCCTCTTGGGTTTGATAGCTTCTCAGATTTTCCTTGCATGACCTTGGCAATTTTGAGTAGTTAGGTTTGCGTAGGATGCCCACTACTAGAATTTGTTTGATGCATTTTTCATGATAATATTGGGATTATGTGTTTTGGGGAGGAAGAGCACAAGAGTAGAAGGGTTATTTTGTCAGATCACATCAAGTGTACAAAGTATCAATATGCATTATGAATGCTGAGGTCGACCTTGATCACCAGGCTGAGGTAGTGTTTTTCAGGTTTCTCCATTGTAAAATTACTGTTTTCCCTTCTCCATATTGTACTTTTTGGAAGGAAGTCAATATGCTCAGCCCACAACTAAGGAATGGAGAGTTATGCTTAAGATGGAGTACTACATAAACTATTTGGAATTCTTTTGCACTGGAGATTTATCCATTCTCCCGCATTTATTTACGTATCCAATCATTTATTTATATCAGAAGAACTCATGGATTTTTATTTTATACTTTGGGTTATAATCTAATTCTACGTTAGTTACTTTGTTCCTCAAATTGCTCTAGTCCTGACCCTTGTGAACTCTTTTCAGTTCAGTGGCTCGTGTGCCACTCTGAGGTATCCCCATCCTATATATTTTTTTGGAACTTCCTTACTTTCTGACACTATAAGATGGTCTTGTATATAAACCTTGTATATTTACTGCCCCAGTCCTAGAATCAGCTATTTCTTCAAGGATAACGAGGTCTTTTTAGTGGAGCACAGTATTAGACAGCAGGATCTGGGTGTGGGGTGTGCTGATTGCTGCCCGGATGTCATTGCTTCTAGATCTTCTCAGCTGACAGAGCAAAGAGATAACATGTGTGTACATTACCCATGTATATGCACACGTCTATAAGTATCTCTCTACGTAACCATGTGTATTAAGGTAATATGAAGCAATATTAAGCTAAACATGAATGTATATTGATGTTTCCAACTTTAATCTGTTACCACATAGATCATCTTAGCCTCATCTCTTGCTTATCTTTAAATTTCAACTCCGGCAAAACACTTGACTTTTAGAAGTATGAAAATCAAATTGTAGCTACCTTGGGAAGCCAGATCATCTAGGAGAATAATTCTTAAAGGGCATGGTGTATATCATCAAATTTTAATTTACAGTCAGCAGTACTTTGTAACATCCATAGGCCTCCAGACCTCTGCTTCCAAGAAGATGAAGTAGCCCATTTCTCCCAGGTTCTTCCACTTAAAACTAAAACCCTGAACATAACAACAGACAAACATAGGAAGACACTGAAAGGTGGAAATGAGAAGGCAGACTTAAGTAGGGACTTTGGGACTTGAGGAATAACATGGTGATGAGTCCCCTGTGTTTCCTGTTGCTTCCCATACATCCTGGAGAGGGTATTACAGGAACCCCCAATCAATAACCACCAACAGAACAACAGACGAAAAAGCTTCAAAAAAGAAAACACAAAACCCCCATTCCCCCTAGCCAAGGTGTGAGGAGAGGGGTTGCCAAAGACAGAAAAACGTTTGGGCAATAATATACACACTACTCGAGCCAAGTGCCAGTGGAATATTGCACCCATCCCCTATGTCCTGTGGTTTCAGTTGGGCCAAGCTAGGATTTGATCTTCCACACCACCCCACTCCTGCCCTCCAGAAGAGGCAGCGCTCTGATTCGCCACCAGGGCTGTTAACAGTATGGTGCAGTGGTGAGCTGAGCCTCCACCCCTTTGCATTAGCAAAGAGACTTTCAAAGGTGGTGCCTGACAGGCTAGTTAACACTGGGCTGCCCTCACACAGTCGTGGGGTCCAATGGTGGGACCTAGCCTCCGTCTCTCCCTGACATCGATAAGAATAGGATGTTACAGGTTGGAGGGAGTAGGCACCCCACTAACCCCCAACACATGGTGCCAGTGAGACCCAATGGGGTGCTGAATCCCCATAACCGTCCTGAGGCAGTAAGACAGAATGAGATGGCACAAGCAGGGCTAGTTGGCAGTTCTCTTCCTCTTACCCTGGTGTCAGTGGGGCCAGCAGGTAGCTGACCCTCTACCCACACCCGGCATCAACAAGAAGGAATGAAGTGGGAGGAAGGACAGCAAACACTTCACTTCTCCCCTCCCCTGGTGTCAAGAAATCTACTGGGGAGATGAACTTCCACTCCTACTAAAAGGCAACACAATGATATTAATGTTCCCACTTTTGGGGGGAAGGTGTCAGGAGGGCCAATAGGATAGCTGAACTTCTACTTGATCTGTCTGCAGTGAGAGAATGTAAGTGCCCACTTTTGCTGGGGTATTGACAGTAGGGCCCAATGGAAATCTGTACGTAACCCCCCAGTCCTCATACTACACCTCCAATAGGATGACTTCCTTCTAAAAAGTAATAATAAAATTAAATGGGATACAGAGTCATGTAATAACTCACAATGTTTAGAATCCAATTGAAAAATACTCATGGCACCAAGAGCCAGGAAATCACAGAATAAATGAGAAAAGACAATAAACCTACACCAGAACTGAGTTAAAACATCTATTGAAATTATCAGACAGGGATTTTAAATAAGCTGTCACATAAATGCTTCAGTTAGCAATTATGTGTTCCTTGACGGAAATGGGAAAAATAGAAAATGTAAACAAAGAACTAGAAGTTATAAGAATAAAAACAAATGAGAACAGTAGAACTGAAAAATACAACAATCAAAAAACTGTGCTCAAGAGTAGACTGGAGATTACGAAGCATGGAATCATGAACTTCGAAGAGATCAATACAGTGTACCAAATGTACAGAGAAAAATAGGCTGAGGGGTAGAGATGGGAGAAAGAACAGGATCTCTAGAACTTGTAAACAGTTGACAAGAGCACTAACATTCATATCATCAAAGTTCCAGAATGAAAAAAGAGAGCACGTAGGACTGACAAAGTATTCAAAGAAATAATGACTAAAACGTTCCCAATTTTTTAGAAGACATAAGCACACATTCAAGAATCTGAGCAAATCCAGAGAGGAAAAACACAAAGGTATCCTTGTCAAGACGCGTCATAATTAAACTTCTGAAAAGTAGAGACAAAAAAAATCTCGAAAGTGGACAGGCAGAAACGATGCATCACTTATTGAGAAACCAATTCCAATGACAGCATATTTCGTGTCTAAAATTATGGAGTCAGAAGCATTGACATAACATTTTTCAAGTAGTAAAAGAAAAGAACTCTCAGCCACAAATTCACACTTTATATGTCCACTTTCTTGTTTGACTTATATTAATGGACTACTAACTCATCTTTCTATATCCAGGTCTGCCATCACACTTCTCCAAAAATCTAGTCACAGTATTTCCAGAGTGATCTTTCTGAAAAAGAAGCAAATTTTTCTTATAAAAATACCTGACTGTGTTATGAAACTTTTCTCTCTTCTAAGTTACCAGGTAAAACCCTTCAACGGATTCCCATCTTTCTTGGAGTAAAAGCTCCCATCCAAACTCTCTTTGTCCTTTTGGGCTGCTGTAAGGTTATCCTGCAGGTTGGGTGGCTCCTAAACAACAGGAATTCTTTTTTCTCACAGTTCCGGAGGCTGCAAGTTCAAGAATAGGGTGCCAGTATGGTCAGATGAGGGCCCTCTTCTGAATCACAGACTTCTCATTGTATCCTCACATGGCAGAAGAGCTTAGGGAGCTCTGTGGGGTCTCTTTTATAAGAGCACTAATACCATAATCATTTCCCAAAGGCCCCACCTACTAATACTATCAGCTACGGAAATTAAGATTTCAATGTATGAATTTGGAGGGGAACACAAAGACTAGACCATAGCACTTACTATACATACATGGACCATGCATGATCTGGCTTCTACCGCACTCTCCATTGTCTTCTTTTCCTACACTCCAGTGAGCATTTCTCTCTTTTTTTTTTTGCGGTACGCGGGCCTCTCACTGTTGTGGCCTCTCCCGTTGCAGAGCACGGGCTCCGGACGCGCAGGCTCAGTGTCCATGGGTCACGGGGCCTAGCCGCTGCGCAGCATGTGGGATCTTCCCGGACCGGGACACGAACGCGTGTCCCCTGCATCGGCAGGCGGACTCTCAACCACTGCGCCACCAGGGAAGCCCCAGTGAGCATTTCTTATACTGATTATGAGTGGAACTCCTTTCTGGACTGATCCTTAACCATTCATTTTTCTGGCAACCATGAATTTATCTTCTCTTTTCCTCAAAACTTCACCCTTCCTTCATGTTACATATCCATTTCAATTGCCTTCTACAGGAAGCCCTACTGATATCAACCATATACTACTGTCCACAGCATGGATTAACGTCTTACCGTGTCTTCCTATAGCACTCTGTAATATCTTTTACGGTAACTATGGATTTTCTTATTTGAGTGTCACAGTACATTGAATTCTAGGTGGCACTCTAATGATTTTAGTAGCAGTAACACTGCTGCCTAGTTTAACCCGTGACATACTTTAGGTGTTCAATAAATGTTTGTTGAATGAGTGAATGAATGAATGGTCAATTTGAAATCTTAATCATGTTACCTTTCCAAAATCTGTTAAAAGATACCACCGTTTTCCAGAAGATTAGGGATTTAGGACCTTAAACTTGATTTAACAGAGGAAATTTTTACTAATACATCATGCTTAAATACCTCAAAGTAAAACCATAAACCCAGGAATGTAAGGTTATCCATTTGGACTTTCAAGCCAATAATTGATATCTCCTGCCCCGACTGTATTAGATGGTTTCGATGCTCCACTCATATCTCCCCAGCACTCATCCTTCCAGTATATGCTGATAGAATCATGCTGCCACCTGCAATTATCCACCTTAGGGCAGGCCAGAAGTGTACAGGAGTTAATGTATCTGGGTGTAGCTTTCAACCAAGGACAGAGGGGACTGGAAGATAAGTACTTCAAGTTTCTCACCGATTCTTGGGATAACTCTGAGACATGTTCTGTAGAGTTTCACAGAACTCCCCTGAAGTACTGGCAGCAGTTCCCTGCAGGAGTAATTTTTATTCGGTAATGCACCTCTGTTGGCTGCCTTCCATGCCTCCATTCTCAATTCCCACTCCACTTCTGAGTTTTCTGGAAGCACCTCCCAGATGAGCAGTTTGCACTCAAATTATTGCCTCAAGTTCTGCTTCTAGGGGAATTCAATTGATAGCCTCCTAACAACCCAGTGCTGCTTACAGAGCCGTCACTGGTACAAGTACCAAGGCACGGCACATTACGTATCACTCCTCCTAAATCCTATTATTTTTAAACAGATAGGAAAGAGCATGACCTTGAAGAGAAAAAGAGTTTATATGAGGACGGCCAATGGATAAAGGGAAGGAGAGACAGTGCCATTTGTTTTCCATTAATGATGGTGTGAAATGTATGGGCAGATGGTCTAACAGGTGTGACTATAATTTGAGGAGCCTGCTCCCTTGGTTACAGAAGACTGCTATTGTTATTATTATGGAACCACAACCTCATGACTTTATTGTTTCACTTGATGTAACCTTCTCCTTTACCCTTAAATCTTTCTACATCACTGAATTGCAGCCAGTAGATTTATTTTCTCCCTATGGCTCCATCACAAAAAAAGACACACACGTGCACACACACACACACACACACACACACACACACAGAGTTTTGTGTATGCCAGTGCTAGAAAAGACAAGCTCATGGTGCATGTATGCAATGGATATTGTACATTACACGTCTGTGTGAAATAGTCTTCTGCAGGTTCCTATGTTTATTTTATGAATAATTAACTTTAGTAAAGTTAATTTCCTGAAGATCTTGTTGAAGACTGAAGAAAGGAAGTAACTTGTAAAGAAAAAGACTTTGAAACTTGCCCTTTTTGCCCTCTCTTTGTGTCTTAATGAACAAAGGATAACTGGGCCTTTTTTGAAGCCTTTGCTTGAGTTGAAGACACAAAATGCAACCTGCACTCTTATCATAATATGTTCAGTTCATGAGTACACAAACTTATAAACCGTGAATTTCCCTAAAGTTATTATACCATTTAGAAGATGTTTGCTTGGACGTTTACTTAAAACCAAACCATTGAGGTCTATATGTCCAAATAATTTCCTTCTCTCTTGCTGTCTCCATTTCAGTTTCCTGAGTTTCTGGGAAGGCCTGGTTTCCCCAAAGGAACGATTTCTGGTAGAAGTCTGAAGGTCTGACCCAAGAAAAACAAATCCAGTACAGCCAATGAATTGAGGACAAGAAGGTTTCCAATCAGGTAGGAACATTTAATCTCATACATTACGATCACCTTAAGTAAGGTGTGCTGATAGCTGGATATGATTTAACTGCTTGGAAAAAGATGCATATATATTATATAACCTACCCCACAAGGAAGCTGTTCTCAATTCCCTTAGAGGTTGTGGTGCTTATCAGAGAGTGCCTTGGGGGAAAATGAATACAATAACAGTATGATGCTTTTTTTTTTTAATTTTTAGCTCATTGTTGCCAAGTACACTTGGTGATCTTGGTGCCTGTGGTTGAATCCCAGGAGGTTAGACATGTGGAACAGGACATTAACCCACTTTAGTATTTTCTCCCAAGACAAATCATTTTTATAGGTTGTCTCCATGGTCTTCTAGTTGCTTATCAAAATTAAGCATCAAGTCTTCTAAGTGAGCAATAGCCCCAGTCAGTGTGAGGAAATCAGCTTGGTTCTTATTGGGGCACAGCTTCTTGGTCTTGGCACAAAGTGAGTTCACATGGGGAGTTAGAAGGAGGAGAATGGGGCATGCGAAAGGGGAGTTCTGTGTTCTCATTGACCTATGCATGTTGAAACTCCACTAACAGCTTTATTTTCATTAGCAATTTGTGATAAAAACTTACGGTAAAGGGAATAATGAAGCTGTCCCATTATATGGCAGGACAAAAGATAGTAGTGACATCAAAATCAGGGCCTATCCATCTCGTTTGCAGTTATATACTGAGTGTTTAGCATAGCATTTGACCCCTCATCAGTATTCAATAAGAAGATGCGTGTTGAATGACTTAGGGATGAATTAATGAACGAAAAAATTCAATATGGTAGAAAATGTGTTTTATCCTTGTATTTTCGTGTGTTGACTTCAATGCACAACCTAGAAATTGAGAATTATGTTTTATGTGGAGGACATACTGAGGACTGAAATCAGGAGACAGCCTCTCAGATAGCTGTGAAGAGGTAAGGGAGGGCGCAGGGTATTTAGAGGTTCTTCCAAAAAAAAAAACCAGGTAGTTGGAACATCAAAAGATTACTGTTAATTAAAGAAACTAGACATCTTAAGTTAATAAATGTAGCACTTTTCTATATATGGTGAGATGCAAGAATCTGGTCTCCTGGAAATCAGTCCCTTGATGTTCACTTTAATTATCTAGGGCCAGTATCCTGTTTTCTCCATCCTGAATCCCCTCAGGGTGCGGCTTTGGGTGTGGCTTCAGTGGCTGATGGCTTGATGGCTATAACATCCTGTGTTACTGATAAGGCTGGCTACCTTCTTTCTCCACATAAATGACTTGAATATGGATAGCAAATCTGTGGATTTGTGTAATTCTTGGAGCACTTTTATAAGGACAAAGTTAAGGCAATTTCAGAATCACTAGCGGCTAAAATTGCTATTTACACTTTTCCACTGGTAGGTAGTCATCTGCTGTCGCTGTCTTCAGTAATCTGCTGTTGCTGTATTCCCAAGGGATAACAAAAGCCATTTAATTCAAGAAAGAAATGTAAAATTTAGCACAATGCAGCTTCCACAAAACCAAAGACACAAACACACACCCAACTCTCGCAGATATGAAGTAGTAATCTAAAATAGAATCCTGGAACTAATTGCAAAACAAGAGCAAATGTACTCATATTGGATCATTTTATTCTTTTATTAATGTTTGATACATATATGTATTTATTATTAAAATTCAAAGTTGCTATATGGGCCACGCGCGAAGACATGGGGGAGAAGCTGGAGCTGAGGCTGGAGTCGCTCTTGGGGACCGAGCCCGCCGTCTGCCCGTGGCCGCTGCCGGTCTACGTAAGTGCCGCCCGTCCCCTCCTCCCGGAACCCAGCTCCTCTTCCCCAACGGCGCGCGCTGAGCCCACTGAGAAACGGAGCGACTCGAGTCGCCAGACCCTCTTTGGAGCCCCCCTTCCCGCCCCGCCGTGGTTCTCCGCGGCAGTTTCCAGCCCCCGCGCGCAGGGTGGGCAGAGGGGAGCCGGCGCCGGCCGGGGGGGCACAGACTCGGCCGCGGGGACCCCGCGCTTCTGCGGGGCGCCCGAGCCGGTCTGCAGTTGGCTCTGCAGGGCTGGGGACCCCGGTCCCCCCGGGCCTGGAATGTCGGCGGGCTTGCCCTTCTGTACTTTAGGATCTGACATGTAGGGTTTCTTTTTCCTGGTAGTTTATTCTTAGCGCTGTCAACGTGCTTAGTTTTTTTTTGTTGTTTTTTTTTTTCAGGTCACCCTTTCCTCCCTCTCTCCAGTTTTATTGTGTTTCTGTTTTGTTTTGTTTTAGTTAGGCATTTTGTCCCTCTGATCTTGAGTGGGTGGGCTGGCAGGACACTTGGAGAGGAGGCGTTCTGTCCCCTGATCTTGAGTGGCCTTTGGAAAATGACAGGCCAGACGGAAATGTACACAGGCGTCCGGTGATTCCAGAAATGCAGCGTGTCCGGCTAGGTGGGCGCCCGGCCTCTCGTCCCCCGTGGCGGTGTGGTGCGCGTGTTCCTTGTGTCAGGGTTTACGCTTGGGCCCCGCAGCCCACCTTCCGAAGGGAAAGCGCAGCGGGCGCCTTGGGCCGGCGCCTTTGGGGCGCCCTTTCGTGCGCTCGGCTTGCGGGGGACCGGCCTCCAGGCGACCCGGCGGGGAGGCCCGCGCGACCCGGCCCTCGCGCGGGCTCCGTGTGTGTCAGTTTGTGGAAAGTGTGTCGCGGCCGGGGTCGGGGTCGGGACGCTGGGACCACCTGGGAGCCGATGTAGAGGGATATGATTTCCATTTTCAAGGCGCATTCATCCTATGCAGGGAAACAGCCTAACATAAAATTTGCCTAACAAAAAATATATTAACAGGTGGAAAGACTATCTCCCAGTTGAACAGCGGATGCCTGGGACTCGTTTCACTGCTTTCAAAGTTCCTTTAAAAAAGGTGAGCAAAAGTTAATACCGTATTCTTCCAGAAATCTGAATTCACCATATAGAGCCCTGGCTCTCAACCCCGTCGTACTCCATTTTCCCTTTTTATAGCAAATACTTTTTAATACCTCTTTGACTATCCAGAAATGGGATTCATAGACAAATACAACCAACTTTTGTACTTAATTAAAAAACAAAAAAAACAATGCAATGCCCTAACTATAAATAAAGAATAAAGTAATTTATAAGAAAGTAATATGTATCTCAGTATGTAAATGTTTGGGGATGACTATACTAGAAATAAAGAAATAGTCAGTTACTTGTACCATGAATGCAATAAACTATGGACTTTGATTGGTAATGATGTGTCAGTGTTGGTTCATGAATTCTAACAAATGAAGCACACTGGTATGGCATGTTGATAATGGGGAAGGCTGTGTGGGGTGAAGGAGAGAGGGTGTAAGTGGGAACTGTGTACATTTTGCTCAGTTTTGCTGTGAATCTCAAACTGCTCTAAAACGAGTCTACTAATTTTAAAAAAAGTGTGTGTTGCTGACACTTGAATAACCAAAGAGATCAATGGAACAGGGTACATGTATAAGCCAAATACATGAAAGAATATTTAGCAGTGAAAGCCATCCTTCCTATATGTAGATATTCAAGAAGTATTTATTTCTGTGTCTATTTTCAGGCACTCTGCTTGGAGCTGGCAATACAGTGGTAGGCAAAATGGATGTGGTCCCTGCCTTCTGGGAGTTTAGAGTCAGGTTAGGAGACCAACATGAAATAAACAAACACAGAAATAACTATATAGAAGTGAGCTTATTTTCTTCCGTCTAATCTCTCTGGAAGAAAGGATTGTAATATCGCTTGTAAACTCCAGAGGAGGAAACTTTACTTTGAATCTCATATGTTAGCATCACAGGGTTTGAATAAATGGATAATGTAGTACAGGATTTTAAACATATGTTCTTCCTTATTTTATTCTTTCTGACAGAGTTTTGAAAAGAATCTTGCTCCAGAAGAACGTTTCTCCCCCTTGGATCTCTTAACAAAATCCAAGGACAGAATGAAGAACTTGGGCTGATGATTGACTTAACAAATACTCGCCGCTATTACAAGCCAGAGGTAAATGGAAGCCGTAATTGAAAATGACCTTCTTTCTGATACTGTAATAATTCATGGTAGTTCAGTAATTATCATCTTATGCTAAGGTGAATCCTGGCCTTCTCTCGTGGGTTCAAAAAGGGAAGCTAGTGGTTTCCTTAAATACACATTTGTAATTGCTGTTTCAAAATGAGATTAAAGATATGAATTGAACTATAGTATTTGGCAGTAGGCTCTAGATATGCTTAAGAAATTCTATAAGCTTCCATGTTCTATATTTTGAAAATGAAGTAAACTTTTAGTAGTTACAGTAGTATCCTAAAAGGAAAGGTATGTCCATTATGTCTTTAGCACTTACTTTAAGCAGTTGCTTGAGCGTGTTTAAGCATCACTGTAAAAGACAGTTGTTCTCTAAGTTTTATGCTTCCTTTTCCTAATGCCTTCTGATATAGTACAGAAACCCATAGATTCTCTTGGCCCATGTAGGACATTCCAGTGCAAAAGAATTATCCTTCTTCTGACCTGTTCCATGGCCTTGGGAGACAGTAACACCTAATGTCTTTTAATATTTGTAGAGCAGTTTGCCATTTAGAAAGTTCTTTCATATCCATTGACTTAGTTAATCTTCACAGCAATCCTTTGCTCTTGAAGTGGAAGTAGTAGTGCTATCTCCTACTGAGTGCTTACCCTGCACTAAGCTCAGAGGATAGACAACTACAATTACTAATTTTACAGACGATGAAACTGACTCTCGGAAAAGGAAGAATTGAAATTTCAGCTCTGTTATTCCTTTTTTTTATTGTGGTAAAATATAGAGAAATCATATTTATTTTAACCATTTATAAATATGCAGTTCAGTGGCATTAAGTACAGTTACAGTGTTGTGTAACCATCACCGCTGTCTATAACCAAAACTTTTTCATCATCCTCGACAAAAACTCTGTAACCATCAAACAGTAACAACCCCATTTTCCCTCCCACCAACCCTTGGTAACCTCTATTCTATTTTCTGTCTCTGTGAATTGGCCTATTCTAGGTACCTCGTGTAAGTGGAATCTGCAGTATTTGTCCTTCTGTGTCTGGCTTATTGCACTAAACATCATGTTTTCAAGGTTTATCCATGTTATAGCACGTAACGAAATGCCGTTTCTTTTTTGGCTTAGAAAATCGCATTGTGTGTTATATAGACCATAGTTTGTTATTCAACGGTTGATTGACACTTGGTTGTTTTCCACCTTGTAGGTATTGTGAATCACGCTGCTATGATCATTGGTGTACAGATATTTGTTCAAATCCCTGCTTTCAGTTCTGTTAGATGTGCAGCGTAGGTAGTAGCAGAGTTGTTGGATCATACGGTAGCTCTACACTTAACCTTTGAGAAAGTGCCAAACTGTTTTCTACAGTGTCGTCTTGTTTTTAAACAATTATCACAAATTTTAAGCATATACAAAAGTATAAAAATACTGTGAGTGTTCCTTGTATACCCATGAACTCATCCAGCTTTCTTATTTACCAACTGATGGCTGTCATGTTTTATCTGTACCCCCACCTGTTTCACCCCATTCCATATTATCTTGAAGCAGCTCCGAGACAGCATGTAATTACACCTGTACGTTTTTGGTACGTGCATTTAAAATATAGGACTTTTATTCCTTAATATCATTTTTTAATATTAAATACCCAGGGAGTGCTCAAATTTGCAGTTGTCTCCTAAACGTCATAAAAAAATGTTTATAAGAATTTTGAATTAGATCCCAATAAGGTCCACACTTTGCCGTGGATTGTTAGGTCTCTGAAGTCTTGTTTAATCTATAGGTTCTCCCTCCATGTCTCTCTCACTTTTTTTTCCTCCTTGAATTTTGTTTTTAAAGAAACCAGGTAATCTTTCCCATCTAGATGTCGATGATTACATTCCATGTGTTGGTAACATATTCTTCAGTCCTTTTATTTCCTGTAAATTGGTAGTTGATCCGAATGAAGCTTGCATGTTTTGTTTTGGCGAGACAGTTTCATAGGTGATGATGTGTTCTTCCATGGAGACATATATAATTGTGTCTTTCTGTGGTATTAGCAGTCACTGATGATTCATAGCTACATCCATTAATTCAGTTGAGGCTTCAAAGAATGGTGAATTCTGTTGTTCTTTTTTTCACTTATTAGCTGGGTATATTTGTACGAGGAGAAGATTCCCCTCATCAACTGTTTGGTTGCCCAGTTGTAGAGGCATGATTCTCTTCTTTTATTTAACAGTTTTCAGAATAATGAGTTGATTCACAAATATCCTCCAGTGGTGAGCAGTTTTGTAAAATTTTATTTATTCCTATCACCGTGGACTCCGTTACAGTTATTATTCTAACTGAGGCCCTGTCTTTGGCCAGTTGGAGCTTCTCGGTGACTCCTGAGTCCTTTTGACATGACATCAGTTGTTTCTAGACTTTTTCAGTGGTCAGAGCTAGGAAATATGCATGTTTGTTTTTAATATTTTTAAAATATGTCATAGGTTCCTGCTGCTACTTTCCATTTAAATTCAGAACGAGAGAATTTTCACTTATCCTTTTCTGTCTTCTATTGATAGTCTACTTTCTCCCACCTCAAGAATACCAGTTCTCAACAATGCCTGAAATTGCCTCTATTTCCTAATTCGAATCCAAGTTCTTCTGACTCTGTTCTACTACTCTCCTTAAATCACAGCCGCTTTATGGCCCTTGAAATGTAAGATAGAACATAAGTGTAGGTAGAACTCTTTATATCATTTTGAGTTACATGTGCATTCATTCACATAGATTTGCTTTTCCTTTTTGCATGCCTGGTAACTGTCCGTTCTGCAGTTTTAATGAAAATCAAGTGATAATTACTGGTTAAAGCAGCTTTGGAAAAAATGGCTCTCATCAGAATGACTGACATACAAAGTTTAATGTACTCTCCTGGTTTATAGTCTGCCTTCTCTAATGAATTTTTTATTCTTTCCCTACAAAGGAAATAATACATATTTTCATGGTTTTGCCTTATAGGACTTACCAGAAACTATTCCTTATTTAAAAAGTTGTACAATTGGGCATCAGGTGTCAGATGACGACGCTAGTTTTAAATTCCAGTGTGTTGTTAATGGGTTTCTGAAAGAACATAAAGATAACGGTGAGTTGCTTTTGTTTTTGTTTTTGTTTTTCCTTTACCTGAACTTTGGTATGCATTTTGAGTGGGCTTGGAGGTTTTTAACATTTTTAATAGTTCTGACATTAGTGTCAAGTTGTGTTTGGTAACTTTAAGGTGGAAATGTCAGATGGTGCTAATAGAGTACGGTGTTTTTTCCTGTTTATGGTCACAAACAATTTAGTTTAGTTTGGAAAGTGATTTTTGTGAGAAATATGAACTGAACTAGCTTACTTATCTCTTTTTTAAAAATTTGAATGGAAAATACATAAAAACATAAAAATGTTCTTGTGTCCTATTTATTGGTTGAGAGGTGGAAGAAAAGGTTAAGACTCTCGGGTTCTTAGCGTACATAAAAGAGAAAACAAAAAGCAAAGGTTCCGAGTGAGACAGATCCCTAGAAGCAAAACAAAACAGAGTGGACCAGAAGAGCGGCTTCCTCATCATATATGTGTTGAAGATATTTTTGCCGCTTTTACACTTCGGTGCAAGTGAGGAAGAACACTACCACCTCTTATTCTTATCTTCAGACAGGAAGAACTTAAAAGGCTGGTGTTTTCTTGTTTCCGCTTTAAGATCTACTCTGTTGATAGTAGGTCTTAATAGCGTGTGAATTTTAAGGATCCACTTGCCTTTTTCTAGCATCTAACTATCAGAAGGAACGTGGTGTTTGCCATGTTTTAAGGCTGAGGAATCTTTTGTCTTTGGAACACCACTGACGCCCATGCGAAAGTGTTCATTTTGTCCTCTTTCTAAATTTAGCCTGAGGAGTGTGCACTTTATTAAATAAACGTAACAGACAGTAAATATTCCGTGTATATATAAAATGATGCACGTATATACATAAAACAGGGAGTAGGGGAGAAGGAATAGAGATGGAGGTGGGAAGATAGGGGATAGGAGGCGAGAGAGAGAGGGAGAGACGGGCATTTCAAGATAAATTTTCATTCTATAACCTGGTTGCTTAATGCAGGTACTAGCTCTTAAATATCTTAAGCCCTCTTCACAGATCTTCCGTGTACTTTAGCTTTAAAACTTGAGAGGCTTGGCCTGTCCTGTGATAACCAGGGTGTCTAGAAAGGAGGCAAATTATCTGATTTGTTTAAACTGTAGTCACAGAAATGTTCCCTCTTAAGATGTTAGGGCGCAGCTGCCGGCCTACTCACTTCCTCCAGGCTCCTTTGTGTGTGTTCTGTCTGTTCCGCGTGGGCTAGAAGATCCTTACAAGTGCATGAGAACACATTTGTAAACCTTGATTGTTCACATGTTATACCAAGTGTAGTCCATTGCATATGCTGACTCCTCTGTGGGTCTTCTGCATGCAGTGGGCTAACTTCACCATGCTGTCTGCCATTGCAGTCTCAGGACCTTAGTTATGATCCATTGGTGACTCTCCTCTGCTGTAAGGCCCTCCCACAGGTGCCAGGCTCACTGATAATGAGGAGGAGACTATACTATGCACTCCCTAGGATTGGTAGAGACTCAGAAAATAAATTGTTTCAGTAAACACCGAGAGCCTTATAGGTTTGTTGTTAGGGCACGGGGATACAGAGGTGAGTAGAAGTCTTTGTTCAGTAGCAACTTACAGTTATCTAGGAAGAGAAACATGTAGTGAGTATAAGTGGGTTAATTATGATAAAAGAATCAAGTGCAGCAGGAACATAGAGGAGAAAGTGAGGAAGGCCTGACTGAGGAGACAGCGTTTGAGCTGGGCTTGGGGGAAGAGGATTTTGCCGGAATGAGGAAAGGACAGCCCAGGTATTGGGGACAGGTACAGAAGGCACAGGGCTTGAACTTGTGCTCTGGAGGGGCAGCCTCTGGTGTGACTAGAGGGTAGTGTGAAAGGGCAAAGAAGTCATACATTGATTTTCAGCAAATAGTTGTATAACACCTTCTAAATTGAAGGCACTGTTCTAGGAAGTAGGAAGAGAACAAAGTTCTTGCCCTTATGTACTTTCCATTCTAGTGGGGGAGAGAGATGAATAAATAAGTCAATATATGGAGTGTCAAGCGGTGGTAAGTGCTTTGGAGAATAACAAAAGAAGATGAAGAGGTGAGGGAATGTGGTAGGTGATCAGGGAAGTCCCCTCTATTAAGATGTCGATTGAGCAGAGCCTTGAAGTGAGAAACAAGCCATTGGCTATCTGGGAGAGTGGAGATGGGGTGGGAGGGTGTGTTCTGGGAGAGTGGAGATGGGGTGGGAGGGTGTGTTCTGGGAGAGTGGAGATGGGGTGGGAGGGTGTGTTCTGAAGCAGAAGGAATAGTAGGTGCAAAGTCCCTGAGGCACGACTGTGCTTGGCATGTTTGAGGAATAGTAAGGAAGCCAGTGTGGCTGGACAGGGGAAAGTGAGTGAGGGCAGGGCAGTAGAGAATGAGATCAGGGGAGGCTGGCAGGGCAAAGGAGGGAGGTGGATGATGTAGGTCCTTGGAAGTCATAGTTTGAACTTCTAATTCAGTTGGAGAGACAGACTGATACTTGTTTATAAAGAGTTCTCAATGCTATGCTAACAACCTGGGCTGTATTCTGTGCTAAGTGAAGATGTTCAAGCAACAGAGCAATCCAGCCAAGTTTATATTTTAGAAAGATAACAGCGTCACTATCCAAGACACATTGTAGACTATGTATATAGTATGTGTATAGTGTGCTGCTCTTCTATAAACTACAGGATACCTGTTACGTACAAATACTTACATACAAGATACAAGTGTGAATGTAAGCACTTGGGAAATATCTGGAAGAACCACACAAGGAACTGGGAGAGTCGGACAACTTTCCATGTCCCGTATGATTGGAATTCTGAAGGGTACACACACGAACTAATGGACGTGTGCTCCCAGCCTCCGGCTAAGGAGGGAAATTGCAGGCATCAGAATCCTCTTTACCAATCAAGCGCGTTAATCCGCCTGCGTGCTGAGAGTCATCTCGAGACGCCCCGCGGTGGCGCATGCGCGGTAGGAGGAGGTCCGCGAGCTGCGTGGGCTTGTGCCTAGGCGCCTGTGGTTCGTGGCCTTGTGCTGGCACCGGGGACGCCGGGTTGGCGACTTTGGCAGTCCTGGCGTTGGGTGGGCGGTATCTTGGGGGTGACATGAGCCAGTTCGTCGGCCACGAGGAAGGGCGGAAAGCACATCCCGGAAAGGTAATACGCCTTGGCCCCTGGGCGTTGCCGGTGGAGCTCAGAGCCCCTGGGCCTGGGCTTCGTCTCTTGTGCTGTCGCCTGTCACAGTGGCCCCCGCGCGCTGGCCCGTCCGCGCTGTGCTAGGGGGTACTGGTCGTCTCGCGGCTCAGTTCACAGTAGCTGAAAGGGACAGTGTGTGATGTTCTGGTTTCTCCCCATCGTTTTAAAAGGGAGGCTCTGGCCATTGCTCCTCGGGTAAAATGCAGGGGGACTGCTTTTTAAGATGGGACTGTCAGTGTTGGGGACCCTCCTTAATTACCAGGATGGAATCCCCTTCAGTTCCTCAAGCTGTGTTGTTTAGGCACAGAAAATGTGAGTAATAGTCACTGGAACTGAGTTTGAGTGAAAAAAGGCACCGGTACCGCCGAATTTTCCATCGCAACAGTTGATCTGTGTTGTCTCTTGGAATTATAAAGGGCGTACAGTTGCTTCCTAACCGGTGTCCTTTGAGAGCTCTACCTCTGTACGTTCAAAGGATTAATTTTGAGGCTTTGCTCATACGTGTAGTAAACCCTTTAATTCCCTAAGACCTTCCTTTCCTCCATCTCATACCCCATTAAGCCCGCTTCAGTTTATCTCCTGAATTTCTTCTGAATCTGTCAACTCTTCCTCAACATCCTAATACCGAACTTGCCTGTCTGTTGCAGTGAGGTCCTAACCAGTGTCCATATATCTTGTTTCCTTCCAATCCATTCTTCACACAAGAAACCTTAAAAGCAAGTTGGGACATTGCTCATAAACATGGCTCAAAAACATTGTTTTGAGAATAGAAAACAAACTGTTGGCCTTTCACACTCTGCGTGGTCTAGAATCCTGTCTGCTTCTCTGCTACGTGGACTCCAGCTTGGTGCCTCTCCAACTTTACTATGGGTATGCCTCTCTTGTGGATCTTGTTAAATGCAGGCTGTAATTCAGTAGTTCTGGGTGGGGCCTGGATTCTGTGCTTCTAACGAGCTCCTAGGTGACGGTGACCCTGAGAGCAAGGGTCCAGCTCCTGCCTTTCTCCCTTCTTTCTGGAAGAGCAGGACGTCTGCCCCCCCCACCCCGGGAGGAGAAAACATCCGCAATGTGACTACTAGTAACCAGCTTCCCTCACAGGCAAGGGACCTTTACCACAGCTCCCTACCATTTTGTCTGAGGCGCAGCAAGCCAAAACACTGACACGCTGAGGTTTGCAGCAAAGAGGAGGTTTATTCACAAGGCAGCCAAGCGAGGAAGTGACGTGACAATAGGTCTCAAATCCGCCTCCCCAAAGGCAAGGGGCTTGGGGTATCTATGGGACAAAGAATAAAGAAGCAGGGCAGTATGAGGCATAGGGAGCATGAGGAAAGGTGATTGGAAAAAGGTGTGCTCGTCATTGTTCTGAGCTGGCGTAACTAGGCTACGGGGCTCAGCACATTCTCAGGCTGTAGTTTTCGGCCCTCTGATGGCCGGAGGTCAAAAGGCACTGGCCCAGGTGGAAGATCGGTGGTCCTCTCCAGTCTCAACCAGCTCAGCCTAACTAGACACAGCTGATTCCAAGTTCCTGGACAATACCCGGGGCAAACATCTTATTGCTTATGCTACATGTTATTTGGAGGACGTGCAAGTGTTCAAGCTACCTTGAGGATTGAAGACAGGATTTGACTAATCCTTACACATGGTTTCGCCTCCAGATGAGCAGAAGAGGCCTGTAGGCTGAATCTGGCTCCTGGCACCTGGAATTGGAGGCAGATGGTTTAAAAACAGGCTCTCCCACCCTCTGTGTTATCTTAGGTAGATAGACTATTGAACCTTCCTGTGCCTGTTTCTCCACCAGCAGCATGGGGACACTCAGAGTCCCTCTCTTGGGGGCTGTTATGGGGGTTCAGTGAGATATAGATGCATGCACAGGCACACGGGAGACACCCAGTGTGTGTTAGCTTCATGCTTACTTTTATTAGGAGACCAGTATTGTTAGAAAATTTCTGGTTTGGACAACAAATTAGATAGGTGGTCATTACTATAGTTTATGCGACAGCAATTCACATTACCATTTGCAAAAAAGCAGTTGGTTGTCCAGTGGGGATTATAAACATCCATTTACCATGAGCTACTGAACAGATACTTTACACAGTAACTACTTCAAGTACTATTTAAGATCAATTCTCTATGTTGTCTTAAGCAGTTGTTAACCCCCAATTTCGTGAATAGTCCCAAGTAAGTCACTTGAACATCAGCTAGAGCAATCTATTTCACTTAGCAAGCCTAAAGTTATAGTTCAACAATTTTATTTACTGTTCTATGACAAAAATTACTCTCAACAGCTATGCCCTGGATAAGTAATCAGCTAAAGCTAGTTTGACTGACCAAATCTGATTTACTGAGTTAATAATAAGCCAGTTGATTTAGAAAGGTCTAACGTATATTTCTCATCCATTCAGCATTAAACTGTTTCCCATGCCTAAAATGTCTTTTTTCCCATTCGTACCTATCCAAATTCCTACTTCTGTGCCGTAGGGCTTGGCTGAACTACAACTGCCTTTAGTGACACTTTTCTCACCTGCACAATTGGAGATAATTTTAGTCTCCTCAAGACTCCCACGGGGTTACCTCTGTTGTGACACTTGACGATTTGGTGGCATATTTTATTTTATTTTATTTTATTTTATTTTACTTTAAATAGCCTTCCATTACTCCGTGCACATCAAACAGTAAATGCTTTCTCCTAGTAAAGGTGCATAACAATTTTCTGAACTCTTCTGCTCTGGGCAAGATTCATAAATACACCAGGCAAACATAGTGAAAGAGGAGACAGTACTTGTGTTATATTCAGTTGGGTCTTGATACCTAAGTGTGACTCTTAACCAAGGATTATGCAGTAATTAAGGACACAGGTTAAAGTTGTTTAGAGTGTGTCCTAAAGTCTCACTGGCAGAATTTAAATCTCTACTCTGGAAATTGTAGACCTGAGACAAATTACTTCCCTAAACTTCATTTCCTACATCTGAGGAAGATAATAGTATCTACCTTGTAGTAGACTGAATAGTACCATTGCCCCCAAATGTCCACCTTCTAATCCCCAGAACCTGTGAATGTCACCTTAAATGGCAGAAGGGACTTTGCCAATGGGATGAAAGTAAGGGTTTTGAGATGGGGAGATTCTTCTGGCCTACCTGGATGGACCCAGATGTAACCACTGGTGTTCTCGTAAGAGAGAGGCAGAGGGAGTTTTTACTCCAAAGAGAATGTGATGATGAAGTTGGGGTTGGATTGATGTGGCCAGAAGTCAAGGAATGCTGTCAAGGAAACAGATTCTCCCTTAGAGCCTCTAGAAGGTGGATGGACGGCCTTGTCAACTCCTGGTTCCAGCCCAGGGAAACTGGTTTTGGACCTCTGTCTTCCAGAACCATAAGAGAATGAGTGTGTTTTGTTTTACGCAAGCTCATTGGTAGTAATTTGTTACAGCAGCCATAGGGAACTAATGCGTACCTCATAGGAACTATTTCTCCAATTAAAATGTGTGACTGGAAACACACTTGGTGGCATGTCTGACACACGGTAGGTATGCTACTGTGGGTAGTTCTTGGAAACTAAAGCCTTGGTTTTTGAGGAATCATCAAAACCAGTACAATGGTTGCCATGTTCCTCCTTGTTCATCCTGGTGACAAACCTGTAGAGAGAGCTCCATCCTTTCCCACAGGACACCCACCCGTAGTACTTACAGGGAAGAGGTTATGTCTCACTTCAGGCACCTTCCTCTTTTCCTTTCTACTTTTTTTTTTCATTAATCTTCATCCAACTGGCCTTTCTAAGTTAAAAAAAAAAAACAAGACAAAACCATTTCTCAATGGATTCAGATACTACCCCAAGTTAATAATCCAACCATGTTCTTGTTCTTCCGGGTCTCATCACCAGAATCCTCTCTAGTTTCTAGGATCAGTCACTTTCTAATTTCTCCCTTCTCAATTTCAGAGTCTTGTCAGTTTAGTCCCTTCCCTAACCACAACATCTATTAAGGTGACACAGCAAAGTGATGAAAGTCTGGACGGTCTGGTTTTCATCCTGGGTTTCTGCCCGCTACTTACTGTGTGGCATTAGACAAGCTATTCAACCCCTCTGGGCCTCAGTTTCCCCCCAAAAAGGTGAATATTATGAACATTACCTACCTATAGGGTTGCCATTATGAGGATTAAGTGAGTTAATATTTGCTAAGCACTTAGAAGATTACTTGTTATAGTCTAAGCACTACAGTTGTGCTTGTTAATAATAATAAATGCAATTCCAAGCGTATAACTTACTCAACTTTCTGTCATAACTTTGAAGTGTTGGTCTATCTGTTGGCCAGCGTTGCAGGTAAATGAGTCGAGGCATGGGCTGAGGCATTGCTACCAGTGAGTGGTGTGTTCCCAGAACTAGGAACAGCCGTGTGAAATAGGTAGCGGTTCTACGTGGAGACAGGGCAGACTGGAAAATGACAGCGCTGGGAAGGAGGTGTGGTGTCCATAGGTTTGGTGTCAGAGCTGCTGCCTGCTGAAGCACCGATGCCGGCCTAAGCCGTAAATGGGGGGGGGGGGCTGGGGAAAACAGGGGCAGAATAGAAAGGGAAAAAAGGGGAAGAACGGAGAAAGATAGCCTAGGGAGGAGGTGTGGTGTCCATAGGTTCGGGGTCAGAGGTGCTGCCTGCTGCAGCACCGATGACACCCGAAGCTGTAAATGGGGTGCTGGGGAAAAGGGGGGCAGAATGGAAAGGGACAACAGGGGCAGAACGGAAAACGATAGCCTGGGGAGGAGGTGTGGTGTCCATAGCTTCGGGGTCAGAGGTGCTGCCTGCTGCAGCACCGATGACACCCGAAGCCGTAAATGGGGTGCTGGGGAAAAGGGGGGCAGAATGGAAAGGGACAACAGGGGCAGAACGGAACACGATAGCCTGGGAAGGAGGTGTGGTGTCCATAGCTTCGGGGTCAGAGGTGCTGCCTGCTGCAGCACCGATGACACCCGAAGCCGTAAATGGGGTGCTGGGGAAAAGGGGGGCAGAATGGAAAGGGTCAACAGGGGCAGAACGGAAAACGATAGCCTGGGAAGGAGGTGTGGTGTCCATAGCTTTGGGGTGAGATGGGCTGCCTGCCTGATCTGAGAAAAGCGAGTGAAAGTGGGAGAGCTTCTCCCTAGCTGCTAAGTCTTCTCAAGGTCTAGCACGCACTGAACACTGGCCGGCTCAGCCTGGGTGTTGACATTGCACTGTACGTGTCACAGAGCAAGGGCGGGTCAGGGGGTGGTATGGGGGCCCCACACAAGCCCAGCCCCTGGAGAAACCCGGCCCGAGGGCAAAGAGCCCGACCCCTTGTGGGCTTTCTAGCGGCTGGGACTTGTCGCTGTGGGTGGCAGGTGTTTGGCACCGGATGGGCCACCATGCGGAGACTGTTGGGGACTGTGGAAGTCTTCTCCTCCAGAGCTCACCCTGCCTGGGCACCGGCTCTGCAGACCCCTCAGCCCTGGCTATGTATCGGCCAGCCCTTCCCCGCAACGGGGCCCAGAGGCCAGAGCCTGCCCAGAGCTGAGTGGAGGAGGCACCCAGAGTTTGCCAGACTGTGGCCCGCCACCTCCGTGGACCTCCCCAGCTTGTCCGCGAGCCCTGGAGACAGGAGCGCCTTCTCCAGGGCTGCTGAGCTGCCAGCATCACCATGAGCCAGGCGGTGAAGGTTTCTGAGCAGGGGATGCAGAGCCCTGACGCGACTGGATGCTGCACCCCACGATGTCCCTTCCTGGCAGGTAGGTTCTTTCTTCACTTGTTTTTCGAAATTTGGTAAAAGAACATTTAAACCTTCGACTGTTCTTCAGGGTATACAGATGGTAGTGGCTTAGCCGGGATTCGAAGCAAGCCTGTGTGATTCCAGAGCTCGTGCTCTGGACTCTGGTGCCTCCTTATCATATATGCTTCATGTGTTACTTTTAGCCCTAAGTGCCATACCAGTATTGAACACATACACTGCCCTGTAGGAGGTGTTCTTTTGTTCAACGCGTGAATTGGTCATCCACCACACTGGGTTCTAATCTCAGAAGATAGGTCAGGGACCACCAGTTGTCAGCATAGCACCATCCCACATTTCTAATTGAGGCTTGCAGCCTAGATTTGTCCCTTTGGTCTAGTTTGAAGGATCCAGGTATGTAAAGCTTATATTCTAGATAAATCAGGGGCTCTCCTGAAAGGAATTCATCAATGAATTATTCTGTATGGATTAGAAGCCAGTTTCTCTGGCCTTCCTGGAGTATATCCAGTAAGGCATCTCATTCATGTCTAGAAAGCAAATATATCATTTATTGCAACTTCAGCATGGAGCGATGTATTGGTTTAAAATAAAGTACGATCAACACAATTTGGTCATTGTGAGTATGCCGGCTGGGTCCACTCTTTACTACACATATGTAACTCTAGAGCTTCTTAGGCCCCATAGAGGAGACATACTCTTGTGTGTCTAGGACAAGGGAAACATGTGTTGTTATTCAGGAGCTGGAAGCTACAGCATGACAGGAAAGAACTGAAAAATCCTGGTCTTGGTCTACACATCACTTTACCTTGTTCGAATCTTGTTTCTTTGGCTTGCTTCATTGGAGTGTCTTCTCTCTCCTGGGACTGACATTGTGTGTTATATATCAGGCATGTAACATGTAGAAGTTTCAGAACCCAGAATCATATAGATCAGTGAAAATTTATATATTTTTGTTTAAAATCTATTTAAAATCACACTGGGCATAATTCATATATTCCAAAAGTAGTTTGACCCTCTGCTCATGAGATTCTTTTTATGGTATGTCAAAGCAAATTTGGACTTCCATCCCCAATAAACTTTGAGGTTGGAGGACACAAAAGCTTTTGCTCAGACCTAAATTCTGTCTGAAGAAAAAGGGTAACTATGATAAGCCCTTTCTAACCTCTCCAGGAGCAGAAATGATTTACAGCTATGGCATTGAACCATAATTTCTTGATCTCATTTGAGAAGAGCTCAGTAAGAAACCGTGTCTTGATTTTTGTTTGTTGGTTCCCTGTTTTCTTGTCTTGCTTACCAACAATCCACTGTAATCCATGAGTGAGTATGGCAGCAGGCTGAGTGTTCCCTGGAGCTCATTAAGTGAACGTTTTTTCCTAAAATGACTTTTGTCTCCTTGTTTTCAGCCCCTCTTCTTTCCTCTGTCCTTTACTATAACCAGGGCTCAGCAAAAGCTGCCTGGCTTTGTGCAGACCCTACTTAGGGTAGTCTTTTCTTCATTATTTTATTCATGGCCCCTCCATTTCATTGTTTGCCTTCTCGAAATGTGTTGAAATCTTTCTGTGGTTGATGACTTCCACAATGTCTTGGCTTTTATTGGTTGATTAATTTTGGTATTTCTGCAGTTTTATTTAAACATGGTTTCAGGAGGACCAGAAAGTAAATATATTTCCTAGTCTGCCATCTTGAGCTGAAAATCCCTGTGGATGTTAGCATCCAATGTTCCCATGGGTAAAAAACCCAACCTTGGCATTAATAGATGTACACTCAAGATTTCAGCTTTTCTTGAGCAATCACTAAGGATTTAATATGCGGTCACTTCTAATGGGAAAATAATAACTATCTCATGGCGTTGATCTGAGGATTAACTTAGATAATGGACAAGAAAATGCTTTGTAAGGTTTTAAAATCTATAAAAAATGTTTTTGTTATTATTTGATTTGTTGCTATTTCACCTTTAGCCGACAGTTGTTTGTGACCTTGCTTATGTGAGAAAATGCCTTCTGGTTTATTGTTTTGAAAGCCAGATGATATTTTTCAATAGCTCAATGGAAATGGCATCATTTGTGAAGTTGAAGGGTGAAGGCATAAATGTTTCTTGACATTTGAATCAACTATTGGTCTTCTGGGGCTTGTCCTTATTCTCCTGCAGTCTCTAATCAACATGGCATCCAGAGAGATCCTGTTAAAACATAAGTCAGATCATGTCACTCAAGTCTCTTCAATGGCTTCTTCACAGGAAAAGCAAAGTCCTCAAAGTGCCTCCACAGCCCTAGAAATCTGGGCCTCTGTTTCCTCTCTGACTGTTTCCTTCTCCTCTCCACTTTGCTCCCTCTGTTTTCCACACACTGACATCCTTTCTGCTCCTTGGATACTCCAAGCCCACTCTTGCCTCATTGCCTTTCCATCTGACTGTTCCCTCTGCTTGTACTATTCACTTCCCAGATATGCACCTTGCTCCCTCTCACAACCTTAGGTTCCCTCGTAAATTTTATCTTCCCCAGAAAGCCCTCAGTGATCACTTAGTTTCCGATCGCAGCCTCCTCCTACCAGCTAACAATCTCCATCCGCCTTCCCTGCTTGCTGTTTTTCTCCAGCACTTACCTGATATACTAGTTATTCTACCCATTTATTCAATTTTTATTTACGTATTTACACTTACGATTTTATATTTGCTTCTTTACTTTTGTCTCTCCCCTCAGCTCGAGAGAGGCTATATTCATCTGTGTTAATCACTGCTGTGTTTCCTGAACATGCCTAGAAAACATCCTGAAGAAGGGTGCCTGAAATTTGGTAAGGGATCCATCAGTTTTCTTGGCTGAATGAAGAAATATGTTCATAAATTACTGAACAAATCTCTGGGGTTTCTGAATTAAGGACTAATGGGAAGAGGAAGGCAAATGGTTGGGACAGGGTACTGCAAGAAGTAGTATTTGGAGTACTCTATCCTAATAGATAACATTTTGTTCATTTAAATAGTTTGAACGAGAGAGCCGGGAACTAGGGACACACAGCATCGAGGTTTTATAATGCATTCCGTAGAGTTCTTTTCAAGTGTGTTCAAATATCATTGAAAATATATGCATGCATATAAACCTCTGTTACTTGATTTAGTGCTTTACAAGAGCCCCTCAAGGAAGGGGTAGTAGCAACTCTCAGTATCCTTCCTTTATGATGAGCTTACGTTATTCAAAATTACATCGTAATTTATTTGTAACTGTGAAACTAGACTTAGTTATTTAGTAGACCCCCCCTAGAAACCTATGACGTTAATAAAACCAACAAAAATGTGTTCAGTTTCCAGTGATACACACACTACAGACTCAATTATGTGTCATCCATCTTAATGAAGGGAAGAAGTGATTTAACAAACACAGAGCAAACAGAATATGAAGTTTTGTCCTCCATTAATATTAGTAATGGATAAAGTGGGCTCCAACGCCTTCAAGGTAGCTTGAGACCCATCATCTGTGTGTCATGGGCAGGGGGATGCTCGGCCAGGATGTCTTTCTCTGTCACTGAGAAAAATTTCCATAATATATAATGATACTTACTGAAACAGATATGGGGCATTTGGGTAATTAGGAATCCGTTAGCATATTTTTCCGGAAGCCTTGACTACAAAACGAAGATAGTAGATTTGGACACTTCCAGCTATGCAGAAGTTGTTTGGGTATTCATCTTTATGCCGAATGCAGTAAGCTTATTTCATCTCTGCAGCTTCCCATATACCATTTTCCCACCTCTGTTTTGTGTTTGGAAAGACTTTCAGAAATTAAAACTCAAGTTAAAAAGTGAGTGACGGGCTTCCCTGGTGGCTCAGTGGTTGAGAGTCCGCCTGCCGATGCAGGGGATACGGGTTCGTGCCCCGGTCCGGGAAGATCCCACATGCCGCGGAGCGGCTAGGCCCGTGAGCCATGGCCGCTGAGCCTGCGCGTCCGGAGCCTGTGCTCCGCAACGGGAGAGGCCACAGCAGTGAGAGGTCCGTGTACCGCAAAAAAAAGAAAAGAAAAGAAAGTGAGTGACAACTTAAATGATATATGGACTATTTTGCTGACTTACAAGAGCATGCAGAATTAAATATGACCCAGTTGAAATGTTAATTTTATTTTAATGTGTATATTGGGGTGGAGTCTTAAAGGTGCCAGAAAACAAGCATTCACCCGTCCTGTTTGGAACTGCAGCACACAGGCACCTTCAGTTACCAGTTCTGTTCATTCCACAGAATCATCTTGGGAAAACATAACTGTTTTTTATGTACCTGGTATATATCTTAATTAGTTTGAAGAATTTCCCAAATACCTGTTAATATGTAGTTCTCCAATTCCAATCTTGCCACGTCCTGTACCAGTGACACAGCACATAGGAGTTTTATTTCTCTTTCTTTCTCTGGGTTGCTGAGAACCCAACGAGAGAACAATGGAATGGCATCAAAGAGATCAGGGTTCCTGACTCAGATTTGCCATAAAATAATAGTGTCCTCTTGGGAAAATTATAGTTATTCTAGGCCCCTTTGCTTTTCTTTACTTTGACAGAGCTGCACTAGATGACCCCAAGTAACACTGCACTCTTTGCAGTAGTAGCTTAGACGTTATTGGTTTTCTGAAACAAATGAAGACAGTGACACAGGAAACTGTGCAACATCTCTGTAACTATGTTTTCTTAGAGTTGCCTCCATTTTACAGATGATAAGATGGCTGAGCACAGAAGTAGGTGTTTTGACCAGAGGTTCCAGAGTAGATGGAACTGAACCACAAGTTTCCTTCATTCCTGAAGCTCACTTAGCCAAAACATAGGCTTCTGAATATTAAGCTGTAAAGCATATTATCAGTATGCTTTAAAAGAGGCGGTTCTTCTAGGATTTCTAATTACTAGCAGGCGGTTTTGAAATTCTTAGAAGATCATCGAATTTTGTGAGATTTACAGCTCTCTTTTCCTGTCAAGCAAGTTGTATTAGTGCCAGACAATCACCTGAGCTTCTGGATGCTTCTCTGAACCTCTTGAATTTTTCTTCTTGCTATCTGAAATTCATGCCAGATAAGCCTTTTTGTAGAGAGCATGTACAGACTTGTCTATTTTCATATAAGAAAGCGATGCAGTGAGCCAGGTCGGGGATTAAGCCCTCATTCTCAGAGTGGTGTTGAGCTCCTGGTGAAATATTATCATCATTTCCTCAGAATAGAAAAGCAGTTATCTCAAGTTTTTAATGCCATTAACTATTTATACATTTATGTATAATACATATATTTATTGTACCTACGAGGTGTGCTCTCTTTGGGAAGTACAAAGCTATTTGAGACGTAAGTTGTTCGTTTGTTTGTTTTCCCACAAATACTGTGACCCTTTGAGCAGGAAGGTCTATGTTTTACTAACATCTAGAACAAGCAGCTAACACGGTGTCTAAGATGTAGTCAATAAATATGAAATAGGTAAATGAACACATTTCTAAGGAAGGGCCAGGACATGAACAAATAGAAAATTTTCATTTTCAGTCACAAAGCCACAACAGACATAAAAATGATACAGACAACAAAGTGCCACGGTCATTCAAAGAAGGCATAGAGTTGATACAACAAGGATCTCCTCTATGGCACAGGGAACTGTACTCAATATTTTGTAATAACTTATAAGGGAAAAGAATCTGAAAACGGAATCACTGTGCTGTACACCTGAAACGGACACGACATTGAAAATCAACTATATTTCAATTAAAAACCAAACCAACAGACAACAGCAACAACAAAAAACCAGAGAGGTCATAGAAGTTCTTATGAGATTCCAGAAGAGAAGAGAAGCCAAATGAGGACGGGAGAGGAGGCTTTTGAATCAGTTCAGAGGAGAAGTCACAGAGGAACGAGTCTTTGATCTGAACTTGAGATTAAGATTAAGATGAATTAATCTGAATTAATTAAGATTGCAACACAGGGATATTACAGATGAAGGTAATCACATAAACTTACTCTACTGAAACTTGCAGAGGTTATGAGTGTTGTTCAAGATCCCAAAGCAAGTGCATTGTGGAATCAGAATTTTAAGTGAGGCCTAATGAACTAAAAACAAAGAAACACAGAAACAAGCCCTTCCTGTGACACCACGTTGCCTTTGAAGTCGTTTTTCTTTGGCGGGTTGGCAGAAACTGGTTCCAGTGTTTCTTGCAGGAATGACTGGCCACAGGACTGGGCGTCGTAGCTTCCTGCCAGGCGGCCGAAGGTCGCAGGCAGGTGGGTCACTGGGACACACGCGGAGGGGCTCCTGCCCGGCTCCCTGGCCGCTCAGTGCCCCTGCCCCAGAGCGGGGGTGGGGGCCCCAAAGCAGCCTTGTCTGAGTCCCCTGCCACTAGAGAGAGTATTGGCCCAACACTTGTAGAAAACGGGGACCTTGCTGGCAGTTCAGTGGAGGGACACAAATAAATCTTTGCCGACTTTCTGCTGAAGCTCACGAGGGTTCACTCCTAAGCCTCTTACAAGGTCAGCTGCCGAGGCTGCGAGAGATGAGTCGGGGCTCGCCCTCCACCACGGGGAGATCGCTGGTTAAAGCGCTCACGAGGGAGTGAACCGCGTGTCCGCACCGACACGCACGGGCAGACCTCGTCGATGCCTTCTGTTCGGGGTATGAAGCCCTCTCCTGCCTCTTCCAGGCTCTCTAGAAAGCATGTGCAGAGCCTCCCACCCCACCCTCGGACTCCGCGGGCCACAGCTGGAGGGACCAGCCAAGGAACCGTGGCAGGAAGAGGCCAGAGGTCAGCGGGCCTCGGCCGGAGCCCGTCAGTCGGTCCCCATTCACACACCACCAGACGATCCTCTTGACCTGGGCAGTAGCCGCCAACCGACCGCTGAGGTGAGCCCGGTGCGCGCTTGGCTACCTGGCATGGCTGGGAACCCCAGGATCTCCTGGCAGAGGCGGGCATTCTCCTGGGCCGGGTCCGCGGGCGTCTGCGTGTGCAGGGCCTGAACCACCTTGGCCAGGACGATCTGGCACAGGTTGAAGAGGCCTGGGGGGCGGGAGGAAGGAGACGGGGGGCTGGCACCGTGTCCAGGCCGCGCTTTCCAGCCGGGCAGACCGGAAGCCCCCTTCCCTTCCCTCGGTCCGGCCGCATCTGGGTTGGCCTCCCGGGACTTGATGAGCTTGTCCAGCAGCTCCTGAGGGACGGTGCTGCCCGTGCCCCACCAAGACTGGCAGCAGCGCCAGGGCCTCCCAGGGCACGGCGCCCCCGGCCCCAGAGCCTTCCCTCTGGTTCTCGTCACCGGCTGTCACCAGACTTGCATGCAACGTTCTTTTCTTTTCTCTTGTCGTCTTTACGTCCCTCAGCCACGCAACGCGGTGAAGCCCTGACGCTCGCTGCCGCGTCGATACACCCTGAGAACACGATGCTCAGCGAGAGAAGTCATACACAGAAGGACACACAGGGCGTGACCCCACTGAGGAGAAACGTCCAGAGCAGGTAGATCCACGGAGTCAGCGAGTGGGTTCCTGGTTGTCAGGGGCTGGCGAGGGGACGGAGTGATAGCTAAGGGCGTGAGGGACATTTTCGGGGTGACGGAAATGGTCCAAAGCAGTAGTGACGTCTGTACAGCTCAGTAAACTGTCCCCACACGCCCCGGTGCAGCCTGTGAGAGCATCGCGCTCAGGATGAAGGGCTGACCACAGGAAGACTGAACGAGCAGTGGGTCCTGGGCCCAGACGCTCAGCTGGCGCCCCCCACGTGGGGAAGTCACGGGGACTTGCTGAGCCTCCACGGAGACTGGCAGCAGCCCCCGAGCTCACAGGGCACTGCGCCCCCGGCCCCAGAGCCTTCCCTCTGGTTCTCATCACCGGCTGTCAGCAGACTTGCAGGCAACATTCCTTTCTTTTCTTTTGTCTTTTTCCAAGGCAACTCTTGAGTGCATGTATTTAACATGCAGGGAACCAGCCCTGACTCCTTGATCTGGGTCTTCCAGCCTCTAGAGCCTCGAGGACATCCATTTCCGTTATTTACGCGCCCAGTGCCTGGGGTCTGATGATGGAAGCTGACACCGAGGGCGTCACCACGTGCGGGGTGATGTCAGTGGAAGAATCCCATGGCGAGGGCCTGCCTGAGGACCACGCACGCCCGGGCCCTCCCCGCCCCCTGCCTGCAGCCCTGCGCCTGGGAGCGGAGCTGGTGCATCGCGTGCCCGACGTCGTGGAAGTTGGTCTCCCGCTCATCATGCTGCAGCAGGGAGGGCAGGTTGGGCGTAGGCTTGGTGAAGTTGGCCACCATGGCCGCGATGGCGATCTGGCAGCTCCCATCGTGCTGTAGGCAGCCCGGCTGCAGGCCGAAGCAGGCCGCGTGCCCGGACTTCCCCACCCTGCGGAGGGACGTGGATGGGGCCCCGCTTCCACAGAGGAGCCCCGGCCCACGGCCGACAGGTTCCCCCACGCACGCACCGAGGATAGAGATCAGGTAGAACTTGCCGATGGATGACCTTGCCCGAGGCCGCGTCCCAGACCGTTTAGAGCCTCACGTCTTCGTGACACATGCTGGTGCCCTCCTCCAGGTCGAAGGTCAGCCCCAGCAGCTCCTGGGAGATGCCCAGCAGCCCGCGTGTGAGCGCCTGCATGGGGAAAGCCTCATTGAGCAGGTACTGGTTCACGTGGTAGCGCGTCTCCTCCCCCTGGTTCATGTAGTAGCGCAGGTCCCAGGCGTTGATGGGGCCGTCAAAGTGCAGGCCCCGCCTCTGGCACTCGGCCTTCTTTAGCTCCAGGATCACGGCCGCTCCTGCTCCCCGAGGGGCTTCAGCTTCTGGGCCAGCTCACCTGCGGGCGGAGGGGAGAGGCGCGGCTACGTCCCTGGGGCGGCCCCCCAGCCACCCCCGACCCCGCGCCCCTCGAGGCAGAATGAAGGGTCTGGGAAGGTGACCCCCAAGGGCTGACACAGTGGGGTCTCCGGTCAAGGTCCGCCTGACCCCGTCCCCACTGGGACTCAGGGGGAGGCGGTGTTACCTAGGACAGTGGCCACCACCTGGCTGGTCTTGTCCATGTTCATCTCCAGCACGGAGTCGGCATGCGTGCGGAACCCCAGCAGGCGGGACTTCAGGGCCTGCAGCCTCACCAGCTCCCTGAGGATCACGCAGTTCTCCTGGAACCCAGAGACGGAAGGCGCTGGGGACCGAGGGCCACGGCCTCCCCGCGGGCCCCGGGCCAGGTCTCTGCAGGCGGGCAGGGCTCCCAGGCCACTGGCGGGCACAGCCAATCCCCCTCCCTCCTCCTCCTGGCCCGGATTTCTAGACACTTTGGTGCTGTCCTAACACGTGGTCTTTATTAACACAGGTCCTTTTGGAACCAGAAACGGCATGAACGTGATGGGCTCTAAGGCCAAGGGCAGGAAGAAATGCGGCCAGTCTTTCCAGGAGCCACCAAGGGGCCTCCCCGGGCTCAACAAGACAAACACGGCTGCCGTGCAGACAGTGGCTCAACCCCACGGCGCCCGAACACCCAGCCCCTGGACGGTGAGACAGCTGTTGCTGCAGGTGGCCCGTGGCTCACTGATGAGGCCCGGCCCCAGGCGTACGCCACCTTCTCTGGGGCCACCTCTCCGGTCTGCAGTGGGGTTCTCCTGGGAGCCCCCAGTCACCACGGGACCAGCGTGGCCTGTCTGTAGCCCAAGAAGGTGGGGACACAAGACTGTCCCCCGTGCCCCCCGCATCACCCGCGAGGCCGAGCGAGCACCAGTGGTGTCTGCGGGGAAGATGAAGGGCTCACGCACAGCCCCCATCTACAGAAGCACAGACTGCAGCCACCTGCGCTATGGAACAAACACAAGTGTCCACGCAGGACCCGATGTCTGAATGTCAAGGCCATGCCCGGGCCACGGTGAGAAGGTGCATCCCCCATGCAAGCCACAGAGAGGGGATGGGGGGGCCATCTACGATTCTGAGCTCATCGGGCATCACCCCAGAGGGAGAGGGAGAGGGAGAGAGGTAGACAGAAGTACAGAGGGAGAGAAAGAGAGAGGGAGGGAGAGACGTCTCTCCCTTCCCTGGGGGTTCTCTAGTGCAGCCAAGGCTGAAAACCACTGCATTTTGGGAGATGGGTCCTCGTGGAAGAGTTAGATAGTAGCTCAATGGCATTATCGACACATACTAAAAAGGCCCCAAATCTTGGGGAGTCAGGGAGGGGAGTGTCGGCTGCCTCGTAAACGGGGAGAGATTGGGCATCAGGGGAGGTGCCTGTGCAGCCTGCGCCCAGGGCCCCGCAGACTTCATCTCCCAGCGGTGGTCCTGGGCTGGAAGTCAGCGGGGAGGTCAGGCTGTCCAAGCATCAACGTTGACTTCAGGGCTGATCTAAAAGGCGCCTGGTGTTTGTTGAAGCAGAAAAAAGAGAAAGCAGTAGGGAGAGGATGGGAGTGGGAGGGGGAGGGAGCCCCCCTCCTCAGCACTTCTACCGCTCTCCCTCTCTCTCTCCCTTTCTCCCTCTCTCCCTCTACCTCGCTGCCTCTCCCTCTCCCTCCATCTCTCCCCCTGCCTCTCTCCCTCCCTCTCTCCCTGTCCCTCTTTCCCTGTCCCTCTCTCTCCCTCTTTCCCTCCCCCTCTCCCTCTCCCCCTTTCCCTCTCCCTCTCCCCCTCTCCCTCTCTCCCTTCCTCTCTCCCTGTCCCTGTTTCCCTGTTCCGCACGCTCTGGCTCTACCTCTTTCCCTCTCCCTCTCCCTCCACCTCCTTCCCTCTCTGGAGAGGGAAGGAGGTGGAGGGAGAGGGAGAGAGACATGGAGAGGGAGGGGGGAGAGGGAGAGAGAGATGGAGAGGGAGGGAGCGAAAGATGTCTCTCCCTCCCTCCCTCTCTCCCTCCCTCTCTCCCTCTCCCTCCCTCCTTCTCCTCCCTCTCCCTCTCGCTCCAACTCTCCTTCTCCCTCCGTCTCTCCATCTCCCTCACTCCCTCCCAGAGAGGCAGAGATAAGGCAGAGGGAGAGAGGGAGAGGGAGAGATGGAGGGAGAGGGAGAGGGAGGGAAGAAGAGACCATATTCCCTCTCCCGGTCTCCCTCTCTCTCTCTCTCTCTCTCCCCCCCCCCCGTCCCTCTCTCTCTCATCCTCTCTCCCTCTCCCTCCATCTCTCCCTCTCCCTCTCTCCCTCTCCCTTATCTCTGCCTCTCCCTCTATCTCTCCCTATGTGGGAAGGAGTGAGGGAGATGGAGACATGGAGGGAGAGGGAGAGTTGGTGGAAGAGGGAGAGGGAGGAGAAGGAGAGAGGGAGGGAGAGAGGGAGAGACATCTTCGCTCCCTCCCTCTATCCCTCTCTCCCTTTCCCCCCTCTCCCTCCCTCTCCTCCCTCCCTCTTGTGCTCTCCCTCTCCCTCTTTCCCTTTCCCTCTCCCTCCACCTTCTTCCGTCTCTGGAGAGGGAAGGAGGTGGAGGGAGAGGGAGAGGGAAAGAGGGAGAGGGAGAGCGGAACAGGGAAACAGGGACAGGGAGAGAGGGAGGGAGAGGGAGAGAAGGAGGACAGAGGGAGAGGGAGGAAGGAAGAGACCTCTTTCCCTCTCCCTCTCCCCCCCCTCTCTCCCTCTCCTCTCCATATCTCTCTCCCTCTCTTCCTCTCCCTCCCTCTCCCTCCATCTCTCCCTCTCCCTCTCTCCCTCTCCCTTGTCTCTGCCTTTCCATCTCTCCGTCTCTGGGAGGGAGTGAGGGAGATGGAGAGATGGAGGGAGCGGGAGAGTTGGAGGGAGAGGGAGAGGGAGGAGAAGGAGGGAGGGAGAGGGATAGAGGGAGGGAGAGGGAGAGAGGGAGAGGGAGGGAGAGAGGGATAGAGGGAGGGAGGGAGAGAGGGATAAAGGGAGGGAGGGATAGAGGGAGGGAGAGACGTCTTTCGCTCCTTCCCTCTATCCCTCTCTCCCTCTCCTCCCTCTCTCTCTCTCTCCCCCCCTCCTGCTCTCTCTCCCTGTCCCTCCACCTCCTTCCCTCTCCAGAGAGGGAAGGAGGTGGAGGGACAGGGAGAGGGAAAGAGGTAGAGGGAGGGCGTGCGGAACAGGGAAACAGGGACAGGGAGAGAGGAAGGGAGAGAGGGACAGGGAAGAGGGACGGGGGAGGCGGGAAGAGGGAGGGGGGAGGCGGGAGAGAGACGGGGGAGACGGAGGAGGTAGAGGGAGGGGGAGGGGAGAGGGAGAGGGATGTGGGAGAGCGAGGGGGAGATGGAGGTGGAGAGGGAGTTGGGAGAGGGACGGGGAGAGGGATGGGGAGGGGGGAAGCGGGGGAGGGAGAGAGGGAAAGAGAGAGACGCAGAGGAAAGAGGGAGAGGGAAGGGGGGGGACAGAGGGAGAGGGAGAGAGGGAGGGGCAGAGGGACGAGAGGAAGCAGGGAGAAAAGAGAGAAAGAACACACCATGTACATTTCTGTCAAATGACACCGGGGATCCTTACACAACCAGGAGAAAATAACACAGCGAGGCTCTTTCTCAGCTGGAACTGGAACTGCAGATGGGGCGAAACACCACCAGGGTGGCCACACATGTCCAGCTGCCGCCCCAGCCCCCTGAGTCTGGTCACCAGGGCTCTGAGTGTTTGCTCCAGGGACCTGGGGTTCACCCTGTCACCCTGGAGGTCGGGCCTAGACAGCAGGGCCCCGGGCTGGACACATGGGGGGAAAAGCATCCCCACAGGACAGCTTGTGCGAGCCGATTCAGCTGCGAGATTCTAGAGGCCCGGGATCACCCTGTGGCCCATGAAACCCAGGAGCCAGGAGGGTCTTGCATCGGGATTCCTGTCCGTTGGACTGTAACGTTTGTGTAAGGAATCTTGGAAACAGTGGTAACGAGTGAATTCGAACGAGCTTTAGGATATTATGGACCACTCCGAAGTGTGTGGGTTGCTAAAAACCCTCCCGGCTTCGCTCTTGTTGAAAATGAAGATCCCCGAGATGCAGCGGATGCTGTCTGAGAACTAGACGGGAGAACACTCTGTGGCTGCCGAGTAAGAGTGGACCTGTCCAATGGGGAAAGGAGAAGTCGAGATCGTGGCCGCCTCCTTCTTGGGGTCGTCGCCCTCGAGATGATTATCGGAGGAGGAGTCCTCCCCCTCACCACAGATGTCCAAGACGGAGAAGCTTCTCCCGCAGCCAGAGCAGGTCCCTTTAGTAGATATAGGAGAAGAGAGAGATCACTGTCCCAGGAGAGAAATCGCAAGCCGTCCCGATCTTTCTCTAGGTCTCCTAGCCGATCCAGGTCAAATGAAAGGAAATAGCAGACCACTTTGCAAGAGGAGTGGTGCACAGGAAATAACTTCATTTGACAGGAGTATGTACAGAAAATTCAAGTTTCGTTTGAGACTTCCGAAGCTTGATGCACTTTTTAAATGTTTTAGCTGTTCACATTTGTTTGTCTCTTGGGACAGTGACACATAAAGGTGTCATTCTCTATGGTTTGAAATGGGTCATATGAGGCATGTAATATGAAGAATTGTTTCTTTACAATGTTCTCTTAAGCAAAATTGAATTTGCTTTGAATTTTTGGTCTTGCCTAGACTGAGAATAAAACTCTAACTCCTGCCCACCTAAAGTGTGATGTTTATTATTATGGAAGCAACACTGGCAAACATTGAAGAGACTTTCTGTAGCTGGGATATGGTATGCAGCTGTAGTTAAGCAAGCAGTCTTTAAAAGGTGCTGTGAACACAAGCCAGCAGGTAGGAATGAAAGCCGCACCCTTACCCTAGATTAGAGGTTTAAGAATTCCACTAGTCTTCACACTGGACAAGAGGTTGTCCAGTGAGTTTAGAATCTAAGAAGTTTCAAGGAAGTTAGTTTCCCTTTGAGTTAGGTCATAAGTCCCCTCTGTGATTGCCGTACATGAATACATAGCTCTTTGTAATGTTTTTTGGAAGTTGAGATGATCAAGATACCAATGTCTTGCCAGATGAAGAGTATATTGTAGAGCTGAACTTTGAGTTACTGTGCAATTTTTTTTCATGCTGTCATTCGTAATATGTTTTGTGAGACTCCTTGGGATTAAAGTTTTGGTTCCAAAAGGAACAAAGAAAAAAAAAAGAATCCACCTGCCAATGCAGGGGACACGGGTCCGAGCCCTGGTCCGGGAAGATCCCCTGTGCCGCAGATCAACTAAGCTCATGGGCCACAACTATTGAGCCTGTGCTCTAGATCCTGGGAGCCACAACTACTGAGCCCCCATGCCACAACTACAGAAGCCCGCACAGCTAGAGCCCGTGCTCCGAAACAAAAGAAGCCACTGTAATGAGAAGCACGTGCCCGCAACAAAGAGGAGCCCCTGCTCGCCGCAACTAGAGAAAGCCCGTGTGCAGCAATGAAGACCCAACGCAGCAAAAAAAAAAAAAAAAAAAGACGATACCGGCCAGGTGATCAAGGGTAAAATTGTTTGTCACAAGTCCCGTTGATGGGGTGTATCCTTGATGTGTGTATCCTTGATGGTGTGTATCCTTGATGATGTGACCTGAGGAGAATGACATTTTTATCTGTGTCTGGATCTTCCGCCCCAAACCCCGTAACTCCAGCCCAACCATAAGAAAAACATCAGAAAACCAACAGACAAACAAATTGAGGGACAAAATACCTGACCAGTCCTCCTCAAAACTTTCAAGGTATTAAAACCCAGGGATGTCTGAGAAATGTCACAGCCCAGAGGAGACTGGGACAGAAAAAGGATGTTAGGGGAAAGCTAGGGAAATTCTAGTAAAGTGTGGACTTTAGTTAATAATAACGTATCCATCTCGGTTCCTTAGTTGGATAAGCATGTCGTACTAACGTACTAAAGTACTAACGTGTTGGAAATAGGGGTACTGGGTCGGGGGTCCACAGCACTCTGTACACTCTGTACAGATCTTTGCAACTTTTTTGTAACTCTAAGCTATTCTAAAATTAAGCAACTACTAAACAGAGATAAGAATGTTATTTCCCTGATTTGAACATGCCTGAGTTTGTTTTCATGGTCACATTTGTGCTATCTGGATGTGTCTTGGAATCAGTAGCAAAGGAGAGTTGCCAGCCCCTGGGAAGATGCGGCTGGTTTGCAGGTGGCTTGCTCTGGAGCTGAAGACCACGGTGGGAAGTCTGCAGCCTCGGGCTGCACTTAGAACCATGGGAGGGGATGGGCCAGCTCAGTTAGGGATGGAACCTATAAATAAAACTCTTTTTCTTTTCCATTATGGCTTATCACAGGATATTGAATATAGTTCCCTGTGCTAGACAGTAGGACCTTGTAGCTTATCCATCCTATATTTAATAGTTTGCCTCTGCTAACCCCAAACTCCCAATCCAACCCTCCCTCCCTCTTTCTCCCCCTTGGCAACCACAAGTCTGTTCTCTATGTCTGTGAGTCTGTTTTTGTTTCGTAGACAAGTTCATTTGTGTCGTATTTTGGATTTCACATATAAGAGAGATCATATATGTGTCTTTCCCTGCTGACTTACTTCACTTAGTATGATGATCTCTAGGTCCATCCACGACGTTGCTGCAAATAGCATTATTTCATTCTTTTTATGGCTGAATATATTCCATTGTATATATGTACCACATCTTCTTTATCCATTCATCCATCAGTGGACATTTAGGTAGCTTCCACATCTTGCCTATTATAAATAGTGATGCAATGAACATTGGGGTGCATGTATCTTTTCTTTCTTTTCTTTCTTTCTTTTTCTTTCTTTCTCTCTTTCTTTATTTTTTTGTCACACAGTATGTGGGATCTTAGTTCCCTGGCCAGAGATGGAACCCATGCTCCCTGCACCGGAAGCACAGAGTCTTAACCACTAGACCACCAGGGAAATCCCAGGGGTGTATGTATATTTTTGAATTAGAGTTTTCTCCAGATCTATGCCCAGGAGTGGAATTGCGGGACCCTATGGCAGCTGTATCTGTTCTCTGCACGTCTCACATCAACCACCTGCACTCCACTGCTTGCTCTCAACGTCATCTTCGGGGAACACAACCTGCGACAGGGACCTTGACAAGAAGAAATGGCTCAGGGAAAAGCTACCTGCACAGGGAGGAGATAGAGGCCATCGACCCTGGGGTGCGGCGGGGAGAGTGGGCACGGAGATTTGTCATTTCATCCCTGATACTCAGCCCTCCTGGCTGCCCCACTCTAGGTCACCTCGGGATACAGAGGTGACCCGGTTAGAGTCCCAGCCTGTGCAGGAATCTAGGGGCACCAGCGGGTCTGAATAATATTAGTGCAGGGTCTCCCCCATGGCACTGGGGTTATTTGGGGCGGGTCATTCTCTGCTGGGGGCCCCTCCTGGGCACTGTGTGGGGTTCAGCAGCATCCCTGTCCCCACCCATTTGATTCCAGGGGCCCCTTCCCCCCCAGTTGTGACAACCACAGATTTTCCCCAGACATCACCGAAGAACTGGGTGAGGCGGAAGCAGGATGGCCCTGGGTGAGGACAGCTGTGTTGAAGCAACCAGCCTGGCTTAGGGCAGGGTCCGCCCCAGTCCCGTCAGAGCCTGCATTTACAACTGCCCCTTCCCTCTCCCACCTCCCATGCCCTGCAGTGGTCTCCGAGACATCATCCCCGTGTAACAAATCACACCTTCTCAGTTTACTGTCCCCAGCACCTAGAAGAGTGTCTGCTATGTAGTAGATGCTTCCTAAATACTTGCTGAATAAAGGAGTTGAATAAAGGGATGAGTGGATGAATGAATGAAGGTTACCATGGAAGGAGGGGGGAGATTCCCTTTCTGACTCTCGGGGGTTGGGATATCAAGTGAAAGATCCATCCTAAACAGGCTGACCAGCCTTCTGGGGTTCCCCGGAAATGAGGGTTTCCCCACAGTTCCAGCGCTCAAACCTGAGCGGTCCTGGGCAAACTGGGGGCGGGTGTTGGTCACCCTGTGTAAACACAGTAACAATTGCAACTGCAATAGCAATGGCCGAGGACCTCTACGGTCTTATTGACCAGGCCCAGTTCTTTACCTGGCGGGGAAGGGTGGGCCGGGATTGGAATTCCGGTGATCCAGGGTGGGCGGGTGAGGGCACACCCCGAGCTTGTGTAGGGGAGTCCAGGAAGGTTCTGGAGGAAGTGACAGTGACACAGGAGGGAGGGAGGAGTCTAAGGAAGAACATCCCACACGACAACGTGTGCCAATGGCCCTGGGCCCAAGGTCACACCTGACCAGGGCTTGCTTTTTTTCTTTTTTTCTAATTTACATTTTCCCACATGGATATGCAATTGTCCTAATGCCATTTATTGAAAACTCCTTAATTTCCCCACTTTCTGTCATATCAAGTTCTCATCTATCTGTTTCTGGACCTTTATTCTCTACCATAGAGGTATACGTCCCATCCTTGCACCACTAGGGCTGTTTCATCACTATAACTTTATTTTTTATTCATTTATTTCTTTGGCCGTGCCGGGCGGCATGTGGGATCTTATTTCCCCGACCAGGGATCGAACCCGCACCCCTTGCAGTGGAAGCTCAGAGTCTTAATCGCTGGACCTCCAGGGAAGTCCCCAGGGCTTGCTTTGACATCCATCGAATGGTGGCGGGTGGGCACGGGGAGCAGCTGTCTGTGAGCCATCCTGTGTAGAAATGCAGGGTGGAGGGCAGGACAGCTGGAGCGGGAGGGGAAGAGGCGGAGGAGGGAGGGAGGGATGGCGGGCGGGCGAGAGACAGACAGAGTGTTTCCGGAGACACTAGCTCTGGCCGTGTCCTAGGGCATGAAAGCTGAAAATAGCTCCTAGTGCCGGGAGCCTTGGAGCCGGAGCCTGGGAGCCAGGGTGACTGGCTCTCCTCCCTGATGTGTGTGTGGGGGGGGAGGGGGTGGGCTCCGGACTTCTCAGGCTGGGAATGGGGTGCACGGAGCAGGGACGGAGCAGGGACCCTTCTCTCTGGGACCTCGCGGGCCATCCTTAGCTCACAAAGCTGAGCCACTCCTGGCCCTACGAGTGGGGGGCTTATCCTCCCTGTCCCCTGGATCACACCCCCTCACACACAACTTCCCCTTGTGTGCTCCCAGCAACCAAGATAATCTGTTTTTAAAAGATTTGGGGGAGGGGGGTAAACATACAAACAAGAGCAGAATGGATACTTTTTCAGAATGGGAATGGCTCTGTGTAACCCCATCCCCAAGGTAACCAGAGTCCTGACCTCTGACACCCTTGACGAGTCAGCCTTGGTCTGGGCTTGCAGACCCACGGAAACTTCCTCATCCCCTCCTTCAGACCCCGTCTCTCCCTCGGCGTCTTTGTGAGAGGCACCCGGGGAAGTGGGACTGCTAGGCTGTACTGCTGCTAGAACTCCACCTGGGCTCCACCAGGCTCCAGCCCCCCGCCCTGTGCACCTCTCTGACCCTGAGGCACCTCAACTGGTAGGAGCGGCATCACCTTCCCTCCCGGGACTTGTGACACTTAAGGGAGACACAGAAAGGACAAGCGTTTGGCTCCCTGGCTGGCAAAGAGCAGGTGCTCAATTGTCATAAGTGTCCGTATCAGTGAGGGTTCTCCAGACAAACAGAATCCATAGCCTCTGTGTGTATATACACACACACGTACACATGTACACGCATACAAAAATATACAGCTGTGTATATATGCAGTACGCATACAGACATATACACATATAGTATATGCAATACGCAAATACATATATACACACATATATATAATGCATAGTTTGTATATATACAGTATGTCTACACACATATACACATAATATATACAATAGACACATACATATACACTATACATACACACATATGAAATGCATAGTTTGTATATATATATACAGTATGTACACATTCGTATAAGATATGCAATATACACACCTAGGTTCGTCTATATCATACATATATACACACATACAAAGATATTTAGGTGTGTATATATACAGTATACATACATACACATATAATATATGCAATACATACACGTACATACATATAGACACACATATACACCTACATATAAAAGCATGTAGAATAAAAATATATATGTACTGCATCTATAAATTCGTCGTATATATACATACACATATCATATATAGGATACATACACATACATATATACAATGTATACACACACACCTATATGTAAATATGTGCATGTACATACACATATAAGTACACACGCAAGTGTGTATATAGAGAGAGTACATACATATATACATATAATACCTATACACATACAGGTATACAACATATATACACACCTATATATCAATATACACTGTATACATACATACATACAGTGTACATATACTGTACACATACACACCCATATATCAATACATGGGTGTGTGTATATATACAGCATGTTCACCTTCATAATATGTATACTGTATATATACACATACATACATGTATACAATATATACACACAAATATATAGGCTTGTATGTATACTGTATATAGTACTTACACATAGACTACAAACGCATGCACATATAAACATATGTGTATACATATATATATCATATCTATACACACATATACAAATTAATAGGCTTGTATATATTCACTATCTTTACATATATAGTTTCGTTTTAAGGAGTTGACTCTTGTGACCGTGAGGCAGGCAAGTCAGGGCAGGACTCTGGGCTGGAGACACAGGGAAGAGCTGATGTGCCAAGTCCATTGGAGGAACACTTCCCTCTTTCTAGGGCACCTCATTTTTCTCTCCAGTCCTTCAACTGATGGACGAGGCCCACCCACGCCGCGGCATTGACAATCTCCTTTACGCAAAGTGGACCAATTTCAGTGTTAATCTCTTCTGAAGAATACCTTCCTGGCCACATCTGGAATAATGTTTGTGGTTGCCGGGGCCCCACGCAGTGCGCACATGAGATTAACCATCCCCGTGGCGATGATGACACTTTATTTTCTCCCTTGACCATTGTCACTACTATTCCAATTAAAATGGCAGTGCTATGAGGGCAGGGCATTTCCTTTTTTGCCAGTACTGAGCGTCCGCGGTCTGGTGCCTAGCATAGGCTAAATACACGGCATTTTTGTGAACAGAAGCCGGGATTCCAGCTGTCATATTTAATAGGAATTATAGTCTTATTACTGTGTGTGTGTGGGGTGTGGGGGGTGTGTGTGTGTGTGTGTGTGTGTGTGTGTGTGTGTGCGCGCGCGCGCGTGTGTGTGTCTGTGTGTGTGTGTGTGTGTGTGTGTGTGTGTGTGTGTCACGGTATGTCGAGGTCAGGAGTCGAACCCGCCACCACTGGCCCTGAGAGGTTTGGCCGGGTCCCCACTTCGGGCCGGTGGGTGTGGCCAGGGGCAGCCGATGACGTGCGTACGTGCGTGCGTGCGTGCGTGGGAGCGTGCGTGCGTGGGAGCGTGCGAGTCCAGGAGGCGGGCCGCGCGGGCCGTGAGTGTTTCAGTGCGGCCCCCGGCTCACTGTGCTCGCCTCACGCCGGCCCGAGTTCGCAGCAGCGCTGGGGGCCCCGGGCCTGTGACCACAAAGAGGGAGCCGGGGCCCGGACGGGAGCGCGGCGGCGGCAGCTGAGGCCCAGGCCAGGCCCCGTCCCTTCAGCCGCCCGCCTGCCCGTCTGCCCCGCCCCCGCCGGCGGCGCCGCGCCCCTCCCCCAAGCGCCAGACTAGCGCGGTGCGGGGACCGCGCGCGAAGACATGGGGGAGAAGCTGGAGCTGAGGCTGGAGTCGCTCTTGGGGACCGAGCCCGCCATCTACCCGTGGCCGCTGCCGGTCTAGGTAAGTGCCGCCCGTCCCCTCCTCCCGGACCCCCGCCCCTCTTCCCCCACGGCGCGCGCTGAGCCCACCGAGAAACGGAGCGACTCGAGTCGCCAGACCCTCTTTGGAGCCCCCCTTCCCGCCCCGCCGTGGTTCTCCGCGGCAGTTTCCAGCCCCCGCGCGCAGAGTGGGCAGAGGGGAGCCGGCGCCGGCCGGGGGCGTCGACTCGGCCGCGGGGACCCCGCGCTTCTGCGGGGCGCCCGAGCCGGTCTGCGGTTGGCTCTGCAGGGCTGGGGACCCCGGTCCCCCCGGGCCTGGAATGTCGGCGGGCTTGCCCTTCTGTACTTTAGGATCTGACATGTAGGGTTTCTTTTTCCTGGTAGTTTATTCTTAGCGCTGTCAACGTGCTTAGTTTTTTTTTTTTTTTTCAGGGCACCCTTTCCTCCCTCTCTCCAGTTTTATTGTGTTTCTGTTTTGTTTTGTTTTAGTTAGGCATTTTGTTCCTCTGATCTTGAGTGGGTGGGCTGGCAGGACACTTGGAGAGGAGGCGTTCTGTCCCCTGACCTTGAGTGGCCTTTGGAAAATGACAGGCCAGACGGAAATTTAACTTAATTGATATATAATATTGTATCTGTCCAAGGTGTACAATGTGATGATTGGTATATATATAGTGTGTGAAATGATTACCACAATAAGTTTAGTTAACCTTAATTCACATAATTACAAATGTTATCTTTGTGATGAGAACTTTCAAGAGGTACTCTCTTAGCAACTTTCAAACATAAAATACGGTATTGTTAACTGTAGTGACCGAGCTGTACATTACATCACCATTACTCCCTTGTCTTATAACTAGAAGTTTCTACCTTTTGATCGTCTTCCCTCATTTTCCTCACCTCCAACCCCCAGCTCTGGCAACCGTCATTCCATTCTATCATGAGTTCAGTATTTTAGATTTCACATATGAGATCATAAAGTATTTATCTTTCTCTGTCTGACATTTCATTTAGCATAATGCCCCCCAAATCCACCCATGTGGTCACAAATAGGCAGATTTCCTTCTTTATCACGGCTGAATAATAGTAGGTTGTATGCATCCCATTTTCTTCATCCATTCATCCACAAAAGAACACTGAGGTTGTTTCCATGTCTTGGCTCCTGTATTGGGTTGGCCAGAAAGTTCATACAGTTAATGAATACACTGTTCAATAAAACTTGGTGAAAATGAGTCTTTCATTTTTACTTAAAATAAATCTTTGACAAAGCCAGCTAGGCATCCCTTTGCGTAATGGCTTATATCACATTGAAATATTTTAAACATATGAACAGTAATAGCTGAAATGACAAATGTTACTAATATTGACACAATTTATCAAGGAGAATATGTTAGAATATGTTAAAATGCAGATGGACAGTGAAAGAACAAATATAACTTTTAACTAAATATTGTCTTGATATTTAGACCATTGGTTAAAATCATGATAACAGGTTTCATCCATTTCAAGAAAGCAGAATATTTGCAGATCACTTAACATTTACTAGGTATGTTCTCAGTCTGGAAGGATATATTTCACTGACATGTGTCATTTAATTTAACCACATCCCTCTGTAATAGATAGTGTTATCCCTATTTGCAGATAGGAAACAGGCTCAGAAAGATTAAGAATGTTACCTAATTCTAGTAAGCAGCCAAACCTAAACTGATCTAATTCCAGGGCAAAGCTCTTTCTGACACATCAGTGTGGGTCTTTATCTCTTTGAGAATTGTTGAACATTAAAAGCCTTCTTCCAGTTAAATGCATAAAGAAACAACATGAGCAATGACCTAACAATACAAGTCTCACGAAATAATTGGTGTGTTTGGCCTTGCTTTTGTTGATTGATCTTTTGCAAAATTGCTTTTCTCTGAGATATTTAAAGTGGACTTTAACTATTTTCTTGGAAGACTTTCCTAAATTATACCTATCAGAAAGCTGCTTTGCTTTAAGGCTGAAGAAAAATGAAAGCTTACTTAACTACACTTAGGTGCCAGGGTCATACTATGAGCTCTACACCTGCCAGGATTCACGCTAAGATAGATAGGGTGGCTCAGCAAACTGTCCATAGTCCTGTGATTCCTTTCTGATATTCTGAAGTAGAAATAATTTAATAACTGTTCACAAAAGAGAGAAACACTGTTTCTTGGTCCTCAATATCATGCTGCTGTAGGCTAATCCTTTCTCTCTTCTGTCGCCCCTTAGTATAGAGAGTGTGTTTTGGGGACCCTCCTTCACGATCTTCTGCATTCCAAGAGCATCTTACATAAATCCAGGACTTCTCAAGCAGCCAGTTTTGCCAGATGGTCTTAGGGTTGGTTGTACCCCTATATGTATAATCCTGAACTTCTCAAGTAAGGTCCTTAGAGAGCATAATGGCTAAGAGAATTGGTGCTGATACCAGACCTGAGTCCAAATACTGCCTATGCCCCTAACTAGCTGTGTAACCTTGGAGAAGTAACTTAAGCCCCTTAAAGGGATTAGATTTCTCACCCGGAAAATGGTATAATAAATGCATCTACCTCATATGGTTAGTGTGTAAATTAATGTAACTTGAGATGGTGCGTGTTAAGCATTAGCACAGTGCCTGTCTCTTGTTAGTAGTACCTGCTTTTATTATTAATTATTCTCTTTATATTCCCAGTTCCAGCTAGGTGCCTAACATATAATAGTTGTTCAGCACATATTTACTGGATTGAACCAGCTCTGAAATTTAAGCATTGGGTCAACAGCAAAGTAGTCACCCCACCATCATTTCTCCCAGAGAAAGGGAGAATAGATGGAAGCCAGCCATCATACTTTCTTTTCTTATTCTAAACTTCCCATCCAGCCCCAGCAATAAAATAATCTTCCTGAACCCCAACAATTTCAAGAATTTTTCAAATCACACTATTTGAAAATAGTTGGGTTGCCCAGATCTAATATGTCCCAGGACCCCAAGGTCACCAAGCTTATATTAATGAAGTCTAGTTAAGATAAATGATTACAGTTAGTAAACCAACTGCTTATGAGCTCATTGGGCTTTTTAAAATTTACTATCTGCGCTTCATAGAGACACAAGTATTTTGCTTTTGTAGGACGCTCAACAGTCAAAGTCGTCTTTTAAAAAGCACAAATCAGACGCTATTATTGCACTGCTTCTAACCTCTAAAGGCTATCTATTGTAAAGAGATTAAATTTTCAACTACTTAGCCAGGCTCACAGAGACCATGTGCTCTGGTCACTTACTACATCTTTCCCTGACCTTCATGGGGTTCGAGGCACAGTTGTCTTTTTCAGTCCCTCAGATGCAACAAGCTCTACTTCTTGCTCTCCCAGCTTTAGATTGGCTAATCCATGTACCCAGACCAATTTCCCTCTTATCGTTAAGGTCTCGGTTCAAACGCCACCACTGCTATCTTGACCAAAGAGACCTGCCTCCTCAGTGCCTCTCCATCCCTTTGTCCAGTCGTATTTCTGTCACCGTACAACATTTATTTACATGTTTACTCTGTCTTCCTCCACCACTGGACATTTGCTTAAGAGCAGGGACTTTGTAATTTTTTGCTCACCACTGAATCTTCCAAGGCTTGCAGCACACACTGGCACATAGGTGTGTAGGAAATGTGTGTCTAATAAAGAATAAATACGTGAATAAAAAAAAACTGTGAAACACTAACACAAGAATATTCTTCTTTCAAAAGAATAATGAAAAATAATTTCATTCAATAAGAGTCATTCTTAGTTACTGATACGTGACTTAGTAGATCCCATTCAATTTAAAATGTTCCCTTTTTTTCTGATACTTTCACAAGTCATTGATTAAATGCTGCTCACTTTTAAGGCCAATGTGTGAGACATTATTTAACTTGTCTACTCTAAAGTTCCAGCGTTAACTCAGGCGGGGCTTCACCAAGTACTGACCATGTGACCTTGGCCTCTCATTGCCTCAGTTTTCTCATTTGTAACATGGGTATAATAATCGGCTTATTTCATACGCCTATGAGGAGGAGAACTTTACATATGTGTGTGTGTGTGTGTGTGTGTGTGTGTGTGTGTCTATATGTATTTAAACAGTGTCTTAGAATAGTGTCTGGCACATGATAAGCATTATAGAAGTATTGACTGCTGCTACTAGTACTGTTATTATGAGAACTAACTGTTGAGAATAATCCTTCATATAGTGGTTTATTCCACTGAAGATAAAGGAAACTCATAGAATATTAGAAATCAGATTAAACACAGAAAGCCAGTAAAATATACCAGGAGAGAAGATGATGAGAGTGTGAAAACATAGAGGAGGAGAAAAATGGTTTTTGTATTTCTTTTTCTTTTTTAAAGAAGGAAAGAGCCTAGAAATAGGACAAAAACTATTCATTGGCTATACTGACATGGAGACCCCTGGTGACCTTCATAAGTAAAATTTCAGGACAGTGGGCAGAGAGATTACGGTGAGAGAAGTCAGGTGGATGTAAATTATAGAGTAAGTGGGACGTGAGGAAATGGAAACAATATATGATGATAACAATTTTGAAAAGTTCAGACATGAATTGGCTAAAGAAGATATGCAGGGATTAGAGGAGGAGGGAGGCTTTCGTGTTACACGTACAGTTTTCAACATTTTAAGTTGGAGTTACTAGTCTAGAATGAGGTTGAATTTTGGCAAGAATCATGCATAAGGAGTAGAATGGGTTGTAGAAAATGCAGTGCTGTGAAGTACTTGAGAAGATGAGAGAAAATGAAATGCTGTCTGTAGTGCACGTGGCCTTTGAACTTGAACTCCTGTAGTGAAAGGGAATACAAAGATCAATGCAAATGCTAATGAATTAACGGATTTGGCAGTGGACTATTTACTGACTTCTGTGTTCCTAATGAGTTAGGAAGCGCCTCACCAGCTCAGAGTGAAGGAAGTAGAGAGGATGGAGGAAAATTTGAGGAGGGTAGGGAAAGCTTCTAAGAAAATAGTCCTTAAGGAGAATTAGAAAGAACTTACTGTAAGTCAGAGCAATATTTCCAGTCTCGAAAATCCATTTGGAGTTGGTGATTATTAATTTATTGGAATACCAATTTGCCCTGCCACATGAGTTTTCTCCGGCTACCTGGATATAAGTTACACAGAGGCAGAAAAGAATGAGAGATAACAATCGAGGGAAAATACAATTAGTAGTTTTGTTTACCGTTTTCCACTTCCCCGCTCCAACTCTGGGGAGCCTTCATGGACATGGCTGCCCTCCCAGCCTCCAGCAGCACTCTGTTATCAAAGAATTCAAAGAAATGGAACATAGGTTTCCAACTTATTAATTTAGCAAAATCAAAAATTGTGTATAATGTTTTCTGTTGGCAGAGATTTTTGCAATATAATTTGGTTCCGTCTTTTGACAAGTAATTTGGCAATGTCTAGCAAGATAAAAACGTTAATAGCTTTTTACACGTTAACTCTAATTCTGGAAGCTTATGCCGATAAATAATTTATAATCCAGAAAATTATTATATAAAGATGCTCATTGTCATGTCATTTGTAATAACAAAAAATTGGAAACACCTTTAATTGTTAACAATAGGAAAACAGTTTAGGAAATTATATCCACTTAGTAGAAAGTGACACAGTTACTATATTATAATTACACGATGATGGAGCAAAATAAAATAATGCTTACTAAAGAAAGAATGAAGAAAGCTGACCTAAAATTGTGTCTTCCTTGTGACAGTAATTATGTAAACATATCAATATTTATTAAAACTTAAAACCAAAATAAAGTTTTAAAAGCTCTGTACCAGTAATGGGGATTTTATGTTTGTTTCAAAACATTTTTTAACATAACTCTTATAATTTTGTTTTGTCTACTCCTTTTCTTAAGAATTTCTGACTCTTACCTCATTTTTCATTTCATAGTTTCAAATAAAGTCAGCAATTTTATCATCAGAGAAGATTAGACTTATTTGACAGTTCATAATTCCAAGTTATTTGGTATAAAAAGACCATATACACTTGTAGGTGCTTTCAAAATAAAATTTCGAGAATTTTTTTTTTTTTGCTTAGTCTTTCCTGGTATGGAGATGAAGCAAACTACCTAAAATTGCTAGCCATTCTTTTTTCATTTTTCTCATTTTATTGATTTATCTTGCCCTTCACAGAAATGATAACAAATGAGTCTGCAGTTGCATCTGCCAATTTCTTAAATCCTCTATTATCCACATTATGAAATCATACTAGTATGAATGCTTCCAGTATTTTCAGAGCTCTTTAGTTAGTATACTTTAGCATTCTGTATGAAGTATCTTATGTAAGTGTAAAATTTAGACTCAACTTCTGGAAGCTTTTGATTTCTTAGTTCAAAAGTGAGAGATCCTTAGTTCAGCCATAAGATTAACAATTACTTGTATAGTAAGAAGCTCCTAATTTATTCTTTTATGGATACCTGGCAGTTTTCTTGCCATTTCTCGGAAGTTCTCTATTAAACACATTCTCTCTCTTTCTCTCTCTGTCTCTCTCTGTCTCTGTCTCTCTCTCTCTCTCTCTCTCTTTCTTTCTCTCTCTCTCTCTCTCACACACACACACACACACACACACACACACACTTGGTGATTAAAAGCACAGATTTTGGCATTATGAAATCTAAGGTTCAATTTCCAGTTCTGTAGTTTCTGGGCCACTTCACTTTAGGCAAGTAACCTAATGTCTCTGAACCTTGTTGTTTTCATCTGTAAAATAGAAATTACAATTATATCAGACAATCCTCAAAACATCCGTAATGATTTTAGAGTTTCAGAGTCAGGTAAAAGCAGGCACTCAGTAAATGGCTAGTGCTTTTATTACTTTATTATTATTTAGGTCTTGGTTTTCCTTGAGTCTGTGAGTCCCCATAATGAAATGTAATTTCCAGTAGATTGAGTAACACCTGTTTTCACCAAAAATTTTAACTGAGTTCATTACTTTCTGTGCAACCCAGATTAGTTTTCTGCCTCTTTTTCTGTGCCGTATGTAGGTGTTCAGTAGATTTATTTAATAAATGTATGAATGCTTGAACGCGTAGATGAATTTTTAAATGCTTCTTTTTGAGAAGGTAGAACAAATGTGACACAGTAGAACACATAAGAAAATAATCCATGGAAAAAATGGCAAAGTCATGTATGTGCCCAGGGCCAGCCTAAGAAGAATTGCTTTTTTTTTTTTTTTTTTTTTTTAGGAAAAATGTGTTGAATAGCTTATTTTAATTATTTTTAGAAGTTAAGTACAGGGACTTCCCTGGCGGTCCAGTGGTTAAGACTTCACCTTCCAATGCAGGGGGTGTGGGTTCAATCCCTAGTCGGGGAGGTATGGTCCCACATGCCTCGCAGCCAAAAAACCAGAACATAAAACAGAAGCAGTATTGTAACAAATTCAATAAAGACTTTAAAAAGTGGTCCACATCAAAAAAAAAAAAGTTAAGTACAAAAATTTGCTGATGATTTACATATTTAGGACCAATAAAATAATGTGAGATTAGCTGTACTAAAACAGAATGTTGAGCTACATTCACATTAAGTGACATTATATAGTCTAAATTTATGGAAAACTTCTGAGATGGTGAGTGACCTTTGAGCAGAAAAAGACGGAGAAATGGCCTTTTCTGCATTCTATTGTGCCTCTAAGTAAAATGCTTGGTAATCTAGCTACAAAACTCTCTGTCATTTGGCTTTAGGCACCTACTGTGATTTACCTTGTGAAGATCAGATTTTGCCATGGAGAGGATTTGTAAAAGTATCACACGTTCCAGTACCGCTGGCAACCACAGCTACCAAAAACTCCCATTTAAATTGATGAACCTAATATCAGATGATAGTATCATTTCCTTGTGGGTGTTCTGGGGAAAGGTGGGTAGGAAATATATAAAAGTGAATACTTTATTGACTGAAATAACAATTCATCATTTTGAAAACATAAAATACATTAAAGTTGTTATAGCATCATCCATTAATATTTCACTGTAGTTTAGACATGGCCTACAATCAATGTTTTCTGCCCTTTGAAACAGAACCATGCTTGTGGTATGCATTAATCATATAAAAGATGAAACACTGAAAAGAAATTCAGCCTTTAAAGACAATTTGCTTTGATTTATTCAGTGGGTTCTCCTAAAAAGTTAATACCAAGAATTATTGCTTGTTAAATTGGAGTTAGAAATTCTTTCAGAGTTACTTAGTATTTTCTTTAATATCAGTATCAAGGAAGGCAAAGCAAATTTGCATATTTATTAGGAAATACAGGCACATAATCATAAAACAAGAAGACACAACGTTTTTATAGACTTTATTTTTTAGAAGTGTTTTAATTTTACAGAAAAATTGAGAAGATAGTATAAAGTGTTTCCATATACACTATACCCATTTCCCTCTATGATGATCAACTTATATTAGTATGTTCCATTGTTACAATCAGTGAACAAATATTGATACATTATTGTTTACTATAGTCCATACATTAGTCCAGTTCCTTAGTTTTTACCTAATGTCCTTTTTCTATTCCAGGATTTCATCCAAAACATCACATTACATTTAGTTGCCATGTTTCCTTAGGCTCCTCTTGGGTTTGATAGCTTCTCAGATTTTCCTTGCATGACCTTGGCAATTTTGAGTAGTTAGGTTTGCGTAGGATGCCCACTACTAGAATTTGTTTGATGCATTTTTCATGATAATATTGGGATTATGTGTTTTGGGGAGGAAGAGCACAAGAGTAGAAGGGTTATTTTGTCAGATCACATCAAGTGTACAAAGTATCAATATGCATTATGAATGCTGAGGTCGACCTTGATCACCAGGCTGAGGTAGTGTTTTTCAGGTTTCTCCATTGTAAAATTACTGTTTTCCCTTCTCCATATTGTACTTTTTGGAAGGAAGTCAATATGCTCAGCCCACAACTAAGGAATGGAGAGTTATGCTTAAGATGGAGTACTACATAAACTATTTGGAATTCTTTTGCACTGGAGATTTATCCATTCTCCCGCATTTATTTACGTATCCAATCATTTATTTATATCAGAAGAACTCATGGATTTTTATTTTATACTTTGGGTTATAATCTAATTCTACGTTAGTTACTTTGTTCCTCAAATTGCTCTAGTCCTGACCCTTGTGAACTCTTTTCAGTTCAGTGGCTCGTGTGCCACTCTGAGGTATCCCCATCCTATATATTTTTTTGGAACTTCCTTACTTTCTGACACTATAAGATGGTCTTGTATATAAATCTTGTATATTTACTGCCCCAGTCCTAGAATCAGCTACTTCTTCAAGGATAACCAGGTCTTTTTAGTGGAGCACAGTATTAGACAGCAGGATCTGGGTGTGGGGTGTGCTGATTGCTGCCCGGATGTCATTGTTTCTAGATCTTCTCAGCTGACAGAGCAAAGAGATAACATGTGTGTACATTACCCATGTATATGCACACGTCTATAAGTATCTCTCTACGTAACCATGTGTATTAAGGTAATATGAAGCAATATTAAGCTAAACATGAATGTATATTGATGTTTCCAACTTTAATCTGTTACCACATAGACCATCTTAGCCTCATCTCTTGCTTATCTTTAAATTTCAACTCCAGCAAAACACTTGACTTTTAGAAGTATGGAAATCAAATTGTAGCTACTTTGGGAAGCCACATCATCTAGCAGAATAATTCTGAAAGGGCAAGGTGTATATCATCAAATTTTAATTTACAGTCAGCAGCACTTTGTAACATCCATAGGCCTCCAGACCTCTGCTTCCAAGAAGATGAAGTAGCCCATTTCTCCCAGGTTCTTCCACTTAAAACTAAAACCCTGAACATAACAACAGACAAACATAGGAAGACACTGAAAGGTGGAAATGAGAAGGCAGACTTAACTAGGGACTTTGGGACTTGAGGAATAACATGGTGATGAGTCCCCTGTGTTTCCTGTTGCTTCCCATACATCCTGGAGAGGGTATTACAGGAACCCCCAATCAATAACCACCAACAGAACAACAGACGAAAAAGCTTCAAAAAAGAAAACACAAAACCCCCATTCCCCCTAGCCAAGGTGTGAGGAAAGGGGTTGCCAAAGACAGAAAAACGTTTGGGCAATAATATACACACTACTCGAGCCAAGTGCCAGTGGAATATTGCACCCATCCCCTATGTCCTGTGGTTTCAGTTGGGCCAAGCTAGGATTTGATCTTCCACACCACCCCACTCCTGCCCTCCAGAAGAGGCAGCGCTCTGATTCGCCACCAGGGCTGTTACAGTATGGTGCAGTGGTGAGCTGAGCCTCCACCCCTTTGCATTAGCAAAGAGACTTTCAAAGGTGGTGCCTGACAGGCTAGTTAACACTGGGCTGCCCTCACACAGTCGTGGGGTCCAATGGTGGGACCTAGCCTCCGTCTCTCCCTGACATCGATAAGAATAGGATGTTACAGGTTGGAGGGAGTAGGCACCCCACTAACCCCCAACACATGGTGCCAGTGAGACCCAATGGGGTGCTGAATCCCCATAACCGTCCTGAGGCAGTAAGACAGAATGAGATGGCACAAGCAGGGCTAGTTGGCAGTTCTCTTCCTCTTACCCTGGTGTCAGTGGGGCCAGCAGGTAGCTGACCCTCTACCCACACCCGGCATCAACAAGAAGGAATGAAGTGGGAGGAAGGACAGCAAACACTTCACTTCTCCCCTCCCCTGGTGTCAAGAAATCTACTGGGGAGATGAACTTCCACTCCTACTAAAAGGCAACACAATGATATTAATGTTCCCACTTTTGGGGGGAAGGTGTCAGGAGGGCCAATAGGATAGCTGAACTTCTACTTGATCTGTCTGCAGTGAGAGAATGTAAGTGCCCACTTTTGCTGGGGTATTGACAGTAGGGCCCAATGGAAATCTGTACGTAACCCCCCAGTCCTCATACTACACCTCCAATAGGATGACTTCCTTCTAAAAAGTAATAATAAAATTAAATGGGATACAGAGTCATGTAATAACTCACAATGTTTAGAATCCAATTGAAAAATACTCATGGCACCAAGAGCCAGGAAATCACAGAATAAATGAGAAAAGACAATAAACCTACACCAGAACTGAGTTAAAACATCTATTGAAATTATCAGACAGGGATTTTAAATAAGCTGTCACATAAATGCTTCAGTTAGCAATTATGTGTTCCTTGACGGAAATGGGAAAAATAGAAAATGTAAACGAACTAGAAGTTATAAGAATAAAAACAAATGAGAACAGTAGAACTGAAAAATACAACAATCAAAAAACTGTGCTCAAGAGTAGACTGGAGATTACGAAGCATGGAATCATGAACTTCGAAGAGATCAATACAGTGTACCAAATGTACAGAGAAAAATAGGCTGAGGGGTAGAGATGGGAGAAAGAACAGGATCTCTAGAACTTGTAAACAGTTGACAAGAGCACTAACATTCATATCATCAAAGTTCCAGAATGAAAAAAGAGAGCACGTAGGACTGACAAAGTATTCAAAGAAATAATGACTAAAACGTTCCCAATTTTTTAGAAGACATAAGCACACATTCAAGAATCTGAGCAAATCCAGAGAGGAAAAACACAAAGGTATCCTTGTCAAGACGCGTCATAATTAAACTTCTGAAAAGTAGAGACAAAAAAAATCTCGAAAGTGGACAGGCAGAAACGATGCATCACTTATTGAGAAACCAATTCCAATGACAGCATATTTCGTGTCTAAAATTATGGAGTCAGAAGCATTGACATAACATTTTTCAAGTAGTAAAAGAAAAGAACTCTCAGCCACAAATTCACACTTTATATGTCCACTTTCTTGTTTGACTTATATTAATGGACTACTAACTCATCTTTCTATATCCAGGTCTGCCATCACACTTCTCCAAAAATCTAGTCACAGTATTTCCAGAGTGATCTTTCTGAAAAAGAAGCAAATTTTTCTTATAAAAATACCTGACTGTGTTATGAAACTTTTCTCTCTTCTAAGTTACCAGGTAAAACCCTTCAACGGATTCCCATCTTTCTTGGAGTAAAAGCTCCCATCCAAACTCTCTTTGTCCTTTTGGGCTGCTGTAAGGTTATCCTGCAGGTTGGGTGGCTCCTAAACAACAGGAATTCTTTTTTCTCACAGTTCCGGAGGCTGCAAGTTCAAGAATAGGGTGCCAGTATGGTCAGATGAGGGCCCTCTTCTGAATCACAGACTTCTCATTGTATCCTCACATGGCAGAAGAGCTTAGGGAGCTCTGTGGGGTCTCTTTTATAAGAGCACTAATACCATAATCATTTCCCAAAGGCCCCACCTACTAATACTATCAGCTACGGAAATTAAGATTTCAATGTATGAATTTGGAGGGGAACACAAAGACTAGACCATAGCACTTACTATACATACATGGACCATGCATGATCTGGCTTCTACCGCACTCTCCATTGTCTTCTTTTCCTACACTCCAGTGAGCATTTCTCTCTTTTTTTTTTTGCGGTACGCGGGCCTCTCACTGTTGTGGCCTCTCCCGTTGCAGAGCACGGGCTCCGGACGCGCAGGCTCAGTGTCCATGGGTCACGGGGCCTAGCCGCTGCGCAGCATGTGGGATCTTCCCGGACCGGGACACGAACGCGTGTCCCCTGCATCGGCAGGCGGACTCTCAACCACTGCGCCACCAGGGAAGCCCCAGTGAGCATTTCTTATACTGATTATGAGTGGAACTCCTTTCTGGACTGATCCTTAACCATTCATTTTTCTGGCAACCATGAATTTATCTTCTCTTTTCCTCAAAACTTCACCCTTCCTTCATGTTACATATCCATTTCAATTGCCTTCTACAGGAAGCCCTACTGATATCAACCATATACTACTGTCCACAGCATGGATTAACGTCTTACCGTGTCTTCCTATAGCACTCTGTAATATCTTTTACGGTAACTATGGATTTTCTTATTTGAGTGTCACAGTACATTGAATTCTAGGTGGCACTCTAATGATTTTAGTAGCAGTAACACTGCTGCCTAGTTTAACCCGTGACATACTTTAGGTGTTCAATAAATGTTTGTTGAATGAGTGAATGAATGAATGGTCAATTTGAAATCTTAATCATGTTACCTTTCCAAAATCTGTTAAAAGATACCACCGTTTTCCAGAAGATTAGGGATTTAGGACCTTAAACTTGATTTAACAGAGGAAATTTTTACTAATACATCATGCTTAAATACCTCAAAGTAAAACCATAAACCCAGGAATGTAAGGTTATCCATTTGGACTTTCAAGCCAATAATTGATATCTCCTGCCCCGACTGTATTAGATGGTTTCGATGCTCCACTCATATCTCCCCAGCACTCATCCTTCCAGTATATGCTGATAGAATCATGCTGCCACCTGCAATTATCCACCTTAGGGCAGGCCAGAAGTGTACAGGAGTTAATGTATCTGGGTGTAGCTTTCAACCAAGGACAGAGGGGACTGGAAGATAAGTACTTCAAGTTTCTCACCGATTCTTGGGATAACTCTGAGACATGTTCTGTAGAGTTTCACAGAACTCCCCTGAAGTACTGGCAGCAGTTCCCTGCAGGAGTAATTTTTATTCGGTAATGCACCTCTGTTGGCTGCCTTCCATGCCTCCATTCTCAATTCCCACTCCACTTCTGAGTTTTCTGGAAGCACCTCCCAGATGAGCAGTTTGCACTCAAATTATTGCCTCAAGTTCTGCTTCTAGGGGAATTCAATTGATAGCCTCCTAACAACCCAGTGCTGCTTACAGAGCCGTCACTGGTACAAGTACCAAGGCACGGCACATTACGTATCACTCCTCCTAAATCCTATTATTTTTAAACAGATAGGAAAGAGCATGACCTTGAAGAGAAAAAGAGTTTATATGAGGACGGCCAATGGATAAAGGGAAGGAGAGACAGTGCCATTTGTTTTCCATTAATGATGGTGTGAAATGTATGGGCAGATGGTCTAACAGGTGTGACTATAATTTGAGGAGCCTGCTCCCTTGGTTACAGAAGACTGCTATTGTTATTATTATGGAACCACAACCTCATGACTTTATTGTTTCACTTGATGTAACCTTCTCCTTTACCCTTAAATCTTTCTACATCACTGAATTGCAGCCAGTAGATTTATTTTCTCCCTATGGCTCCATCACAAAAAAAGACACACACGTGCACACACACACACACACACACACACACACACAGAGTTTTGTGTATGCCAGTGCTAGAAAAGACAAGCTCATGGTGCATGTATGCAATGGATATTGTACATTACACGTCTGTGTGAAATAGTCTTCTGCAGGTTCCTATGTTTATTTTATGAATAATTAACTTTAGTAAAGTTAATTTCCTGAAGATCTTGTTGAAGACTGAAGAAAGGAAGTAACTTGTAAAGAAAAAGACTTTGAAACTTGCCCTTTTTGCCCTCTCTTTGTGTCTTAATGAACAAAGGATAACTGGGCCTTTTTTGAAGCCTTTGCTTGAGTTGAAGACACAAAATGCAACCTGTACTCTTATCATAATATGTTCAGTTCATGAGTACACAAACTTATAAACCGTGAATTTCCCTAAAGTTATTATACCATTTAGAAGATGTTTGCTTGGACGTTTACTTAAAACCAAACCATTGAGGTCTATATGTCCAAATAATTTCCTTCTCTCTTGCTGTCTCCATTTCAGTTTCCTGAGTTTCTGGGAAGGCCTGGTTTCCCCAAAGGAACGATTTCTGGTAGAAGTCTGAAGGTCTGACCCAAGAAAAACAAATCCAGTACAGCCAATGAATTGAGGACAAGAAGGTTTCCAATCAGGTAGGAACATTTAATCTCATACATTACGATCACCTTAAGTAAGGTGTGCTGATAGCTGGATATGATTTAACTGCTTGGAAAAAGATGCATATATATTATATAACCTACCCCACAAGGAAGCTGTTCTCAATTCCCTTAGAGGTTGTGGTGCTTATCAGAGAGTGCCTTGGGGGAAAATGAATACAATAACAGTATGATGCTTTTTTTTTTTAATTTTTAGCTCATTGTTGCCAAGTACACTTGGTGATCTTGGTGCCTGTGGTTGAATCCCAGGAGGTTAGACATGTGGAACAGGACATTAACCCACTTTAGTATTTTCTCCCAAGACAAATCATTTTTATAGGTTGTCTCCATGGTCTTCTAGTTGCTTATCAAAATTAAGCATCAAGTCTTCTAAGTGAGCAATAGCCCCAGTCAGTGTGAGGAAATCAGCTTGGTTCTTATTGGGGCACAGCTTCTTGGTCTTGGCACAAAGTGAGTTCACATGGGGAGTTAGAAGGAGGAGAATGGGGCATGCGAAAGGGGAGTTCTGTGTTCTCATTGACCTATGCATGTTGAAACTCCACTAACAGCTTTATTTTCATTAGCAATTTGTGATAAAAACTTAGGGTAAAGGGAATAATGAAGCTGTCCCATTATATGGCAGGACAAAAGATAGTAGTGACATCAAAATCAGGGCCTATCCATCTCGTTTGCAGTTATATACTGAGTGTTTAGCATAGCATTTGACCCCTCATCAGTATTCAATAAGAAGATGCGTGTTGAATGACTTAGGGATGAATTAATGAACGAAAAAATTCAATATGGTAGAAAATGTGTTTTATCCTTGTATTTTCGTGTGTTGACTTCAATGCACAACCTAGAAATTGAGAATTATGTTTTATGTGGAGGACATACTGAGGACTGAAATCAGGAGACAGCCTCTCAGATAGCTGTGAAGAGGTAAGGGAGGGCGCAGGGTATTTAGAGGTTCTTCCAAAAAAAAAAACCAGGTAGTTGGAACATCAAAAGATTACTGTTAATTAAAGAAACTAGACATCTTAAGTTAATAAATGTAGCACTTTTCTATATATGGTGAGATGCAAGAATCTGGTCTCCTGGAAATCAGTCCCTTGATGTTCACTTTAATTATCTAGGGCCAGTATCCTGTTTTCTCCATCCTGAATCCCCTCAGGGTGCGGCTTTGGGTGTGGCTTCAGTGGCTGATGGCTTGATGGCTATAACATCCTGTGTTACTGATAAGGCTGGCTACCTTCTTTCTCCACATAAATGACTTGAATATGGATAGCAAATCTGTGGATTTGTGTAATTCTTGGAGCACTTTTATAAGGACAAAGTTAAGGCAATTTCAGAATCACTAGCGGCTAAAATTGCTATTTACACTTTTCCACTGGTAGGTAGTCATCTGCTGTCGCTGTCTTCAGTAATCTGCTGTTGCTGTATTCCCAAGGGATAACAAAAGCCATTTAATTCAAGAAAGAAATGTAAAATTTAGCACAATGCAGCTTCCACAAAACCAAAGACACAAACACACACCCAACTCTCGCAGATATGAAGTAGTAATCTAAAATAGAATCCTGGAACTAATTGCAAAACAAGAGCAAATGTACTCATATTGGATCATTTTATTCTTTTATTAATGTTTGATACATATATGTATTTATTATTAAAATTCAAAGTTGCTATATGGGCCACGCGCGAAGACATGGGGGAGAAGCTGGAGCTGAGGCTGGAGTCGCTCTTGGGGACCGAGCCCGCCGTCTGCCCGTGGCCGCTGCCGGTCTACGTAAGTGCCGCCCGTCCCCTCCTCCCGGAACCCAGCTCCTCTTCCCCAACGGCGCGCGCTGAGCCCACTGAGAAACGGAGCGACTCGAGTCGCCAGACCCTCTTTGGAGCCCCCCTTCCCGCCCCGCCGTGGTTCTCCGCGGCAGTTTCCAGCCCCCGCGCGCAGGGTGGGCAGAGGGGAGCCGGCGCCGGCCGGGGGGGCACAGACTCGGCCGCGGGGACCCCGCGCTTCTGCGGGGCGCCCGAGCCGGTCTGCGGTTGGCTCTGCAGGGCTGGGGACCCCGGTCCCCCCGGGCCTGGAATGTCGGCGGGCTTGCCCTTCTGTACTTTAGGATCTGACATGTAGGGTTTCTTTTTCCTGGTAGTTTATTCTTAGCGCTGTCAACGTGCTTAGTTTTTTTTTTTTGTTTTTTTTTTTCAGGTCACCCTTTCCTCCCTCTCTCCAGTTTTATTGTGTTTCTGTTTTGTTTTGTTTTAGTTAGGCATTTTGTCCCTCTGATCTTGAGTGGGTGGGCTGGCAGGACACTTGGAGAGGAGGCGTTCTGTCCCCTGATCTTGAGTGGCCTTTGGAAAATGACAGGCCAGACGGAAATGTACACAGGCGTCCGGTGATTCCAGAAATGCAGCGTGTCCGGCTAGGTGGGCGCCCGGCCTCTCGTCCCCCGTGGCGGTGTGGTGCGCGTGTTCCTTGTGTCAGGGTTTACGCTTGGGCCCCGCAGCCCACCTTCCGAAGGGAAAGCGCAGCGGGCGCCTTGGGCCGGCGCCTTTGGGGCGCCCTTTCGTGCGCTCGGCTTGCGGGGGACCGGCCTCCAGGCGACCCGGCGGGGAGGCCCGCGCGACCCGGCCCTCGCGCGGGCTCCGTGTGTGTCAGTTTGTGGAAAGTGTGTCGCGGCCGGGGTCGGGGTCGGGACGCTGGGACCACCTGGGAGCCGATGTAGAGGGATATGATTTCCATTTTCAAGGCGCATTCATCCTATGCAGGGAAACAGCCTAACATAAAATTTGCCTAACAAAAAATATATTAACAGGTGGAAAGACTATCTCCCAGTTGAACAGCGGATGCCTGGGACTCGTTTCACTGCTTTCAAAGTTCCTTTAAAAAAGGTGAGCAAAAGTTAATACCGTATTCTTCCAGAAATCTGAATTCACCATATAGAGCCCTGGCTCTCAACCCCGTCGTACTCCATTTTCCCTTTTTATAGCAAATACTTTTTAATACCTCTTTGACTATCCAGAAATGGGATTCATAGACAAATACAACCAACTTTTGTACTTAATTAAAAAACAAAAAAAACAATGCAATGCCCTAACTATAAATAAAGAATAAAGTAATTTATAAGAAAGTAATATGTATCTCAGTATGTAAATGTTTGGGGATGACTATACTAGAAATAAAGAAATAGTCAGTTACTTGTACCATGAATGCAATAAACTATGGACTTTGATTGGTAATGATGTGTCAGTGTTGGTTCATGAATTCTAACAAATGAAGCACACTGGTATGGCATGTTGATAATGGGGAAGGCTGTGTGGGGTGAAGGAGAGAGGGTGTAAGTGGGAACTGTGTACATTTTGCTCAGTTTTGCTGTGAATCTCAAACTGCTCTAAAACGAGTCTACTAATTTTAAAAAAAGTGTGTGTTGCTGACACTTGAATAACCAAAGAGATCAATGGAACAGGGTACATGTATAAGCCAAATACATGAAAGAATATTTAGCAGTGAAAGCCATCCTTCCTATATGTAGATATTCAAGAAGTATTTATTTCTGTGTCTATTTTCAGGCACTCTGCTTGGAGCTGGCAATACAGTGGTAGGCAAAATGGATGTGGTCCCTGCCTTCTGGGAGTTTAGAGTCAGGTTAGGAGACCAACATGAAATAAACAAACACAGAAATAACTATATAGAAGTGAGCTTATTTTCTTCCGTCTAATCTCTCTGGAAGAAAGGATTGTAATATCGCTTGTAAACTCCAGAGGAGGAAACTTTACTTTGAATCTCATATGTTAGCATCACAGGGTTTGAATAAATGGATAATGTAGTACAGGATTTTAAACATATGTTCTTCCTTATTTTATTCTTTCTGACAGAGTTTTGAAAAGAATCTTGCTCCAGAAGAACGTTTCTCCCCCTTGGATCTCTTAACAAAATCCAAGGACAGAATGAAGAACTTGGGCTGATGATTGACTTAACAAATACTCGCCGCTATTACAAGCCAGAGGTAAATGGAAGCCGTAATTGAAAATGACCTTCTTTCTGATACTGTAATAATTCATGGTAGTTCAGTAATTATCATCTTATGCTAAGGTGAATCCTGGCCTTCTCTCGTGGGTTCAAAAAGGGAAGCTAGTGGTTTCCTTAAATACACATTTGTAATTGCTGTTTCAAAATGAGATTAAAGATATGAATTGAACTATAGTATTTGGCAGTAGGCTCTAGATATGCTTAAGAAATTCTATAAGCTTCCATGTTCTATATTTTGAAAATGAAGTAAACTTTTAGTAGTTACAGTAGTATCCTAAAAGGAAAGGTATGTCCATTATGTCTTTAGCACTTACTTTAAGCAGTTGCTTGAGCGTGTTTAAGCATCACTGTAAAAGACAGTTGTTCTCTAAGTTTTATGCTTCCTTTTCCTAATGCCTTCTGATATAGTACAGAAACCCATAGATTCTCTTGGCCCATGTAGGACATTCCAGTGCAAAAGAATTATCCTTCTTCTGACCTGTTCCATGGCCTTGGGAGACAGTAACACCTAATGTCTTTTAATATTTGTAGAGCAGTTTGCCATTTAGAAAGTTCTTTCATATCCATTGACTTAGTTAATCTTCACAGCAATCCTTTGCTCTTGAAGTGGAAGTAGTAGTGCTATCTCCTACTGAGTGCTTACCCTGCACTAAGCTCAGAGGATAGACAACTACAATTACTAATTTTACAGACGATGAAACTGACTCTCGGAAAAGGAAGAATTGAAATTTCAGCTCTGTTATTCCTTTTTTTTATTGTGGTAAAATATAGAGAAATCATATTTATTTTAACCATTTATAAATATGCAGTTCAGTGGCATTAAGTACAGTTACAGTGTTGTGTAACCATCACCGCTGTCTATAACCAAAACTTTTTCATCATCCTCGACAAAAACTCTGTAACCATCAAACAGTAACAACCCCATTTTCCCTCCCACCAACCCTTGGTAACCTCTATTCTATTTTCTGTCTCTGTGAATTGGCCTATTCTAGGTACCTCGTGTAAGTGGAATCTGCAGTATTTGTCCTTCTGTGTCTGGCTTATTGCACTAAACATCATGTTTTCAAGGTTTATCCATGTTATAGCACGTAACGAAATGCCGTTTCTTTTTTGGCTTAGAAAATCGCATTGTGTGTTATATAGACCATAGTTTGTTATTCAACGGTTGATTGACACTTGGTTGTTTTCCACCTTGTAGGTATTGTGAATCACGCTGCTATGATCATTGGTGTACAGATATTTGTTCAAATCCCTGCTTTCAGTTCTGTTAGATGTGCAGCGTAGGTAGTAGCAGAGTTGTTGGATCATACGGTAGCTCTACACTTAACCTTTGAGAAAGTGCCAAACTGTTTTCTACAGTGTCGTCTTGTTTTTAAACAATTATCACAAATTTTAAGCATATACAAAAGTATAAAAATACTGTGAGTGTTCCTTGTATACCCATGAACTCATCCAGCTTTCTTATTTACCAACTGATGGCTGTCATGTTTTATCTGTACCCCCACCTGTTTCACCCCATTCCATATTATCTTGAAGCAGCTCCGAGACAGCATGTAATTACACCTGTACGTTTTTGGTACGTGCATTTAAAATATAGGACTTTTATTCCTTAATATCATTTTTTAATATTAAATACCCAGGGAGTGCTCAAATTTGCAGTTGTCTCCTAAACGTCATAAAAAAATGTTTATAAGAATTTTGAATTAGATCCCAATAAGGTCCACACTTTGCCGTGGATTGTTAGGTCTCTGAAGTCTTGTTTAATCTATAGGTTCTCCCTCCATGTCTCTCTCACTTTTTTTTCCTCCTTGAATTTTGTTTTTAAAGAAACCAGGTAATCTTTCCCATCTAGATGTCGATGATTACATTCCATGTGTTGGTAACATATTCTTCAGTCCTTTTATTTCCTGTAAATTGGTAGTTGATCCGAATGAAGCTTGCATGTTTTGTTTTGGCGAGACAGTTTCATAGGTGATGATGTGTTCTTCCATGGAGACATATATAATTGTGTCTTTCTGTGGTATTAGCAGTCACTGATGATTCATAGCTACATCCATTAATTCAGTTGAGGCTTCAAAGAATGGTGAATTCTGTTGTTCTTTTTTTCACTTATTAGCTGGGTATATTTGTACGAGGAGAAGATTCCCCTCATCAACTGTTTGGTTGCCCAGTTGTAGAGGCATGATTCTCTTCTTTTATTTAACAGTTTTCAGAATAATGAGTTGATTCACAAATATCCTCCAGTGGTGAGCAGTTTTGTAAAATTTTATTTATTCCTATCACCGTGGACTCCGTTACAGTTATTATTCTAACTGAGGCCCTGTCTTTGGCCAGTTGGAGCTTCTCGGTGACTCCTGAGTCCTTTTGACATGACATCAGTTGTTTCTAGACTTTTTCAGTGGTCAGAGCTAGGAAATATGCATGTTTGTTTTTAATATTTTTAAAATATGTCATAGGTTCCTGCTGCTACTTTCCATTTAAATTCAGAACGAGAGAATTTTCACTTATCCTTTTCTGTCTTCTATTGATAGTCTACTTTCTCCCACCTCAAGAATACCAGTTCTCAACAATGCCTGAAATTGCCTCTATTTCCTAATTCGAATCCAAGTTCTTCTGACTCTGTTCTACTACTCTCCTTAAATCACAGCCGCTTTATGGCCCTTGAAATGTAAGATAGAACATAAGTGTAGGTAGAACTCTTTATATCATTTTGAGTTACATGTGCATTCATTCACATAGATTTGCTTTTCCTTTTTGCATGCCTGGTAACTGTCCGTTCTGCAGTTTTAATGAAAATCAAGTGATAATTACTGGTTAAAGCAGCTTTGGAAAAAATGGCTCTCATCAGAATGACTGACATACAAAGTTTAATGTACTCTCCTGGTTTATAGTCTGCCTTCTCTAATGAATTTTTTATTCTTTCCCTACAAAGGAAATAATACATATTTTCATGGTTTTGCCTTATAGGACTTACCAGAAACTATTCCTTATTTAAAAAGTTGTACAATTGGGCATCAGGTGTCAGATGACGACGCTAGTTTTAAATTCCAGTGTGTTGTTAATGGGTTTCTGAAAGAACATAAAGATAACGGTGAGTTGCTTTTGTTTTTGTTTTTGTTTTTCCTTTACCTGAACTTTGGTATGCATTTTGAGTGGGCTTGGAGGTTTTTAACATTTTTAATAGTTCTGACATTAGTGTCAAGTTGTGTTTGGTAACTTTAAGGTGGAAATGTCAGATGGTGCTAATAGAGTACGGTGTTTTTTCCTGTTTATGGTCACAAACAATTTAGTTTAGTTTGGAAAGTGATTTTTGTGAGAAATATGAACTGAACTAGCTTACTTATCTCTTTTTTAAAAATTTGAATGGAAAATACATAAAAACATAAAAATGTTCTTGTGTCCTATTTATTGGTTGAGAGGTGGAAGAAAAGGTTAAGACTCTCGGGTTCTTAGCGTACATAAAAGAGAAAACAAAAAGCAAAGGTTCCGAGTGAGACAGATCCCTAGAAGCAAAACAAAACAGAGTGGACCAGAAGAGCGGCTTCCTCATCATATATGTGTTGAAGATATTTTTGCCGCTTTTACACTTCGGTGCAAGTGAGGAAGAACACTACCACCTCTTATTCTTATCTTCAGACAGGAAGAACTTAAAAGGCTGGTGTTTTCTTGTTTCCGCTTTAAGATCTACTCTGTTGATAGTAGGTCTTAATAGCGTGTGAATTTTAAGGATCCACTTGCCTTTTTCTAGCATCTAACTATCAGAAGGAACGTGGTGTTTGCCATGTTTTAAGGCTGAGGAATCTTTTGTCTTTGGAACACCACTGACGCCCATGCGAAAGTGTTCATTTTGTCCTCTTTCTAAATTTAGCCTGAGGAGTGTGCACTTTATTAAATAAACGTAACAGACAGTAAATATTCCGTGTATATATAAAATGATGCACGTATATACATAAAACAGGGAGTAGGGGAGAAGGAATAGAGATGGAGGTGGGAAGATAGGGGATAGGAGGCGAGAGAGAGAGGGAGAGACGGGCATTTCAAGATAAATTTTCATTCTATAACCTGGTTGCTTAATGCAGGTACTAGCTCTTAAATATCTTAAGCCCTCTTCACAGATCTTCCGTGTACTTTAGCTTTAAAACTTGAGAGGCTTGGCCTGTCCTGTGATAACCAGGGTGTCTAGAAAGGAGGCAAATTATCTGATTTGTTTAAACTGTAGTCACAGAAATGTTCCCTCTTAAGATGTTAGGGCGCAGCTGCCGGCCTACTCACTTCCTCCAGGCTCCTTTGTGTGTGTTCTGTCTGTTCCGCGTGGGCTAGAAGATCCTTACAAGTGCATGAGAACACATTTGTAAACCTTGATTGTTCACATGTTATACCAAGTGTAGTCCATTGCATATGCTGACTCCTCTGTGGGTCTTCTGCATGCAGTGGGCTAACTTCACCATGCTGTCTGCCATTGCAGTCTCAGGACCTTAGTTATGATCCATTGGTGACTCTCCTCTGCTGTAAGGCCCTCCCACAGGTGCCAGGCTCACTGATAATGAGGAGGAGACTATACTATGCACTCCCTAGGATTGGTAGAGACTCAGAAAATAAATTGTTTCAGTAAACACCGAGAGCCTTATAGGTTTGTTGTTAGGGCACGGGGATACAGAGGTGAGTAGAAGTCTTTGTTCAGTAGCAACTTACAGTTATCTAGGAAGAGAAACATGTAGTGAGTATAAGTGGGTTAATTATGATAAAAGAATCAAGTGCAGCAGGAACATAGAGGAGAAAGTGAGGAAGGCCTGACTGAGGAGACAGCGTTTGAGCTGGGCTTGGGGGAAGAGGATTTTGCCGGAATGAGGAAAGGACAGCCCAGGTATTGGGGACAGGTACAGAAGGCACAGGGCTTGAACTTGTGCTCTGGAGGGGCAGCCTCTGGTGTGACTAGAGGGTAGTGTGAAAGGGCAAAGAAGTCATACATTGATTTTCAGCAAATAGTTGTATAACACCTTCTAAATTGAAGGCACTGTTCTAGGAAGTAGGAAGAGAACAAAGTTCTTGCCCTTATGTACTTTCCATTCTAGTGGGGGAGAGAGATGAATAAATAAGTCAATATATGGAGTGTCAAGCGGTGGTAAGTGCTTTGGAGAATAACAAAAGAAGATGAAGAGGTGAGGGAATGTGGTAGGTGATCAGGGAAGTCCCCTCTATTAAGATGTCGATTGAGCAGAGCCTTGAAGTGAGAAACAAGCCATTGGCTATCTGGGAGAGTGGAGATGGGGTGGGAGGGTGTGTTCTGGGAGAGTGGAGATGGGGTGGGAGGGTGTGTTCTGGGAGAGTGGAGATGGGGTGGGAGGGTGTGTTCTGAAGCAGAAGGAATAGTAGGTGCAAAGTCCCTGAGGCACGACTGTGCTTGGCATGTTTGAGGAATAGTAAGGAAGCCAGTGTGGCTGGACAGGGGAAAGTGAGTGAGGGCAGGGCAGTAGAGAATGAGATCAGGGGAGGCTGGCAGGGCAAAGGAGGGAGGTGGATGATGTAGGTCCTTGGAAGTCATAGTTTGAACTTCTAATTCAGTTGGAGAGACAGACTGATACTTGTTTATAAAGAGTTCTCAATGCTATGCTAACAACCTGGGCTGTATTCTGTGCTAAGTGAAGATGTTCAAGCAACAGAGCAATCCAGCCAAGTTTATATTTTAGAAAGATAACAGCGTCACTATCCAAGACACATTGTAGACTATGTATATAGTATGTGTATAGTGTGCTGCTCTTCTATAAACTACAGGATACCTGTTACGTACAAATACTTACATACAAGATACAAGTGTGAATGTAAGCACTTGGGAAATATCTGGAAGAACCACACAAGGAACTGGGAGAGTCGGACAACTTTCCATGTCCCGTATGATTGGAATTCTGAAGGGTACACACACGAACTAATGGACGTGTGCTCCCAGCCTCCGGCTAAGGAGGGAAATTGCAGGCATCAGAATCCTCTTTACCAATCAAGCGCGTTAATCCGCCTGCGTGCTGAGAGTCATCTCGAGACGCCCCGCGGTGGCGCATGCGCGGTAGGAGGAGGTCCGCGAGCTGCGTGGGCTTGTGCCTAGGCGCCTGTGGTTCGTGGCCTTGTGCTGGCACCGGGGACGCCGGGTTGGCGACTTTGGCAGTCCTGGCGTTGGGTGGGCGGTATCTTGGGGGTGACATGAGCCAGTTCGTCGGCCACGAGGAAGGGCGGAAAGCACATCCCGGAAAGGTAATACGCCTTGGCCCCTGGGCGTTGCCGGTGGAGCTCAGAGCCCCTGGGCCTGGGCTTCGTCTCTTGTGCTGTCGCCTGTCACAGTGGCCCCCGCGCGCTGGCCCGTCCGCGCTGTGCTAGGGGGTACTGGTCGTCTCGCGGCTCAGTTCACAGTAGCTGAAAGGGACAGTGTGTGATGTTCTGGTTTCTCCCCATCGTTTTAAAAGGGAGGCTCTGGCCATTGCTCCTCGGGTAAAATGCAGGGGGACTGCTTTTTAAGATGGGACTGTCAGTGTTGGGGACCCTCCTTAATTACCAGGATGGAATCCCCTTCAGTTCCTCAAGCTGTGTTGTTTAGGCACAGAAAATGTGAGTAATAGTCACTGGAACTGAGTTTGAGTGAAAAAAGGCACCGGTACCGCCGAATTTTCCATCGCAACAGTTGATCTGTGTTGTCTCTTGGAATTATAAAGGGCGTACAGTTGCTTCCTAACCGGTGTCCTTTGAGAGCTCTACCTCTGTACGTTCAAAGGATTAATTTTGAGGCTTTGCTCATACGTGTAGTAAACCCTTTAATTCCCTAAGACCTTCCTTTCCTCCATCTCATACCCCATTAAGCCCGCTTCAGTTTATCTCCTGAATTTCTTCTGAATCTGTCAACTCTTCCTCAACATCCTAATACCGAACTTGCCTGTCTGTTGCAGTGAGGTCCTAACCAGTGTCCATATATCTTGTTTCCTTCCAATCCATTCTTCACACAAGAAACCTTAAAAGCAAGTTGGGACATTGCTCATAAACATGGCTCAAAAACATTGTTTTGAGAATAGAAAACAAACTGTTGGCCTTTCACACTCTGCGTGGTCTACAATCCTGTCTGCTTCTCTGCTACGTGGACTCCAGCTTGGTGCCTCTCCAACTTTCCTCTCTAGTTTCTAGGATCAGTCACTTTCTAATTTCTCCCTTCTCAAGTTCAGAGTCTTGTCAGTTTAGTCCCTTCCCTAACCACAACATCTATTAAGGTGACACAGCAAAGTGATGAAAGTCTCGACGGTCTGGTTTTCATCCTGGGTTTCTGCCCGCTACTTACTGTGTGGCATTAGACAAGCTATTCAACCCCTCTGGGCCTCAGTTTCCCCCAAAACAGGTGAATATTATGAACATTACCTACCTATAGGGTTGCCATTATGAGGATTAAGTGAGTTAATATTTGCTAAGCACTTAGAAGATTACTTGTTATAGTCTAAGCACTACAGTTGTGCTTGTTAATAATAATAAATGCAATTCCAAGCGTATAACTTACTCAACTTTCTGTCATAACTTTGAAGTGTTGGTCTATCTGTTGGCCAGCGTTGCAGGTAAATGAGTCGAGGCATGGGCTGAGGCATTGCTACCAGTGAGTGGTGTGTTCCCAGAACTAGGAACAGCCGTGTGAAATAGGTAGCGGTTCTACGTGGAGACAGGGCAGACTGGAAAATGACAGCGCTGGGAAGGAGGTGTGGTGTCCATAGGTTTGGTGTCAGAGCTGCTGCCTGCTGAAGCACCGATGCCGGCCTAAGCCGTAAATGGGGGGGGGGGGCGGGCTGGGGAAAACAGGGGCAGAATGGAAAGGGAAAACAGGGGAAGAACGGAGAAAGATAGCCTAGGGAGGAGGTGTGGTGTCCATAGGTTCGGGGTCAGAGGTGCTGCCTGCTGCAGCACCGATGACACCCGAAGCCGTAAATGGGGTGCTGGGGAAAAGGGGGGCAGAATGGAAAGGGACAACAGGGGCAGAACGGAAAACGATAGCCTGGGAAGGAGGTGTGGTGTCCATAGCTTCGGGGTCAGAGGTGCTGCCTGCTGCAGCACCGATGACACCCGAAGCCGTAAATGGGGTGCTGGGGAGAAGAGGGGCAGAATGGAAAGGGACAACAGGGGCAGAACGGAAAACGATAGCCTGGGAAGGAGGTGTGGTGTCCATAGCTTTGGGGTGAGATGGGCTGCCTGCCTGATCTGAGAAAAGCGAGTGAAAGTGGGAGAGCTTCTCCCTAGCTGCTAAGTCTTCTCAAGGTCTAGCACGCACTGAACACTGGCCGGCTCAGCCTGGGTGTTGACATTGCACTGTACGTGTCACAGAGCAAGGGCGGGTCAGGGGGTGGTATGGGGGCCCCACACAAGCCCAGCCCCTGGAGAAACCCGGCCCGAGGGCAAAGAGCCCGACCCCTTGTGGGCTTTCTAGCGGCTGGGACTTGTCGCTGTGGGTGGCAGGTGTTTGGCACCGGATGGGCCACCATGCGGAGACTGTTGGGGACTGTGGAAGTCTTCTCCTCCAGAGCTCACCCTGCCTGGGCACCGGCTCTGCAGACCCCTCAGCCCTGGCTATGTATCGGCCAGCCCTTCCCCGCAACGGGGCCCAGAGGCCAGAGCCTGCCCAGAGCTGAGTGGAGGAGGCACCCAGAGTTTGCCAGGCTGTGGCCCGCCACCTCCGTGGACCTCCCCAGCTTGTCCGCGAGCCCTGGAGACAGGAGCGCCTTCTCCAGGGCTGCTGAGCTGCCAGCATCACCATGAGCCAGGTGGTGAAGGTTTCTGAGCCGGGGATGCAGAGCCCTGACGCGACTGGATGCTGCACCCCACGATGTCCCTTCCTGGCAGGTAGGTTCTTTCTTCACTTGTTTTTCGAAATTTGGTAAAAGAACATTTAAACCTTCGACTGTTCTTCAGGGTATACAGATGGTAGTGGCTTAGCCGGGATTCGAAGCAAGCCTGTGTGATTCCAGAGCTCGTGCTCTGGACTCTGGTGCCTCCTTATCATATATGCTTCATGTGTTACTTTTAGCCCTAAGTGCCATACCTGTAATGAACACATACACTGCTCTGTAGGAGGTGTTCTTTTGTTCAACGCGTGAATTGGTCATCCACCACACTGGGTTCTAATCTCAGAAGATAGGTCAGGGACCACCAGTTGTCAGCATAGCACCCCATCCCACATTTCTAATTGAGGCTTGCAGCCTAGATTTGTCCCTTTGGTTTAGTTTGAAGGATCCAGGTATGTAAGGCTTATATTCTAGATAAATCAGGGGCTCTCCTGAAAGGAATTCATCAATGAATTATTCTGTATGGATTAGAAGCCAGTTTCTCTGGCCTTCCTGGAGTATATCCAGTAAGGCATCTCATTCATGTCTAGAAAGCAAATATATCATTTATTGCAACTTCAGCATGGAGCGATGTATTGGTTTAAAATAAAGTACGATCAACACAATTTGGTCATTGTGAGCATGCCGGCTGGGTCCACTCTTTACTACACATATGTAACTCTAGAGCTTCTTAGGCCCCATAGAGGAGACATACTCTTGTGTGTCTAGGACAAGGGAAACATGTGTTGTTATTCAGGAGCTGGAAGCTACAGCATGACAGGAAAGAACTGAAAAATCCTGGTCTTGGTCTACACATCACTTTACCTTGTTCGAATCTTGTTTCTTTGGCTTGCTTCATTGGAGTGTCTTCTCTCTCCTGGGACTGACATTGTGTGTTATATATCAGGCATGTAACATGTAGAAGTTTCAGAACCCAGAATCATATAGATCAGTGAAAATTTATATATTTTTGTTTAAAATCTATTTAAAATCACACTGGGCATAATTCATATATTCCAAAAGTAGTTTGACCCTCTGCTCATGAGATTCTTTTTATGGTATGTCAAAGCAAATTTGGACTTCCATCCCCAATAAACTTTGAGGTTGGAGGACACAAAAGCTTTTGCTCAGACCTAAATTCTGTCTGAAGAAAAAGGGTAACTATGATAAGCCCTTTCTAACCTCTCCAGGAGCAGAAATGATTTACAGCTATGGCATTGAACCATAATTTCTTGATCTCATTTGAGAAGAGCTCAGTAAGAAACCGTGTCTTGATTTTTGTTTGTTGGTTCCCTGTTTTCTTGTCTTGCTTACCAACAATCCACTGTAATCCATGAGTGAGTATGGCAGCAGGCTGAGTGTTCCCTGGAGCTCATTAAGTGAACGTTTTTTCCTAAAATGACTTTTGTCTCCTTGTTTTCAGCCCCTCTTCTTTCCTCTGTCCTTTACTATAACCAGGGCTCAGCAAAAGCTGCCTGGCTTTGTGCAGACCCTACTTAGGGTAGTCTTTTCTTCATTATTTTATTCATGGCCCCTCCATTTCATTGTTTGCCTTCTCGAAATGTGTTGAAATCTTTCTGTGGTTGATGACTTCCACAATGTCTTGGCTTTTATTGGTTGATTAATTTTGGTATTTCTGCAGTTTTATTTAAACATGGTTTCAGGAGGACCAGAAAGTAAATATATTTCCTAGTCTGCCATCTTGAGCTGAAAATCCCTGTGGATTTTAGCATCCAATGTTCCCATGGGTAAAAAACCCAACCTTGGCATTAATAGATGTACACTCAAGATTTCAGCTTTTCTTGAGCAATCACTAAGGATTTAATATGCGGTCACTTCTAATGGGAAAATAATAACTATCTCATGGCGTTGATCTGAGGATTAACTTAGATAATGGACAAGAAAATGCTTTGTAAGGTTTTAAAATCTATAAAAAATGTTTTTGTTATTATTTGATTTGTTGCTATTTCACCTTTAGCTGACAGTTGTTTGTGACCTTGCTTATGTGAGAAAATGCCTTCTGGTTTATTGTTTTGAAAGCCAGATGATATTTTTCAATAGCTCAATGGAAATGGCATCATTTGTGAAGTTGAAGGGTGAAGGCATAAATGTTTCTTGACATTTGAATCAACTATTGGTCTTCTGGGGCTTGTCCTTATTCTCCTGCAGTCTCTAATCAACATGGCATCCAGAGAGATCCTGTTAAAACATAAGTCAGATCATGTCACTCAAGTCTCTTCAATGGCTTCTTCACAGGAAAAGCAAAGTCCTCAAAGTGCCTCCACAGCCCTAGAAATCTGGGCCTCTGTTTCCTCTCTGACTGTTTCCTTCTCCTCTCCACTTTGCTCCCTCTGTTTTCCACACACTGACATCCTTTCTGCTCCTTGGATACTCCAAGCCCACTCTTGCCTCATTGCCTTTCCATCTGACTGTTCCCTCTGCTTGTACTATTCACTTCCCAGATATGCACCTTGCTCCCTCTCACAACCTTAGGTTCCCTCGTAAATTTTATCTTCCCCAGAAAGCCCTCAGTGATCACTTAGTTTCCGATCGCAGCCTCCTCCTACCAGCTAACAATCTCCATCCGCCTTCCCTGCTTGCTGTTTTTCTCCAGCACTTACCTGATATACTAGTTATTCTACCCATTTATTCAATTTTTATTTACGTATTTACACTTACGATTTTGTATTTGCTTCTTTACTTTTGTCTCTCCCCTCAGCTCGAGAGAGGCTATATTCATCTGTGTTAATCACTGCTGTGTTTCCTGAACATGCCTAGAAAACATCCTGAAGAAGGGTGCCTGAAATTTGGTAAGGGATCCATCAATTTTCTTGGCTGAATGAAGAAATATGTTCATAAATTACTGAACAAATCTCTGGGGTTTCTGAATTAAGGACTAATGGGAAGAGGAAGGCAAATGGTTGGGACAGGGTACTGCAAGAAGTAGTATTTGGAGTACTCTATCCTAATAGATAACATTTTGTTCATTTAAATAGTTTGAACGAGAGAGCCGGGAACTAGGGACACACAGCATCGAGGTTTTATAATGCATTCCGTAGAGTTCTTTTCAAGTGTGTTCAAATATCATTGAAAATATATGCATGCATATAAACCTCTGTTACTTGATTTAGTGCTTTACAAGAGCCCCTCAAGGAAGGGGTAGTAGCAACTCTCAGTATCCTTCCTTTATGATGAGCTTACGTTATTCAAAATTACATCGTAATTTATTTGTAACTGTGAAACTAGACTTAGTTATTTAGTAGACCCCCCCTAGAAACCTATGACGTTAATAAAACCAACAAAAATGTGTTCAGTTTCCAGTGATACACACACTACAGACTCAATTATGTGTCATCCATCTTAATGAAGGGAAGAAGTGATTTAACAAACAGAGCAAACAGAATATGAAGTTTTGTCCTCCATTAATATTAGTAATGGATAAAGTGGGCTCCAACGCCTTCAAGGTAGCTTGAGACCCATCATCTGTGTGTCATGGGCAGGGGGATGCTCGGCCAGGATGTCTTTCTCTGTCACTGAGAAAAATTTCCATAATATATAATGATACTTACTGAAACAGATATGGGGCATTTGGGTAATTAGGAATCCGTTAGCATATTTTTCCGGAAGCCTTGACTACAAAACGAAGATAGTAGATTTGGACACTTCCAGCTATGCAGAAGTTGTTTGGGTATTCATCTTTATGCCGAATGCAGTAAGCTTATTTCATCTCTGCAGCTTCCCATATACCATTTTCCCACCTCTGTTTTGTGTTTGGAAAGACTTTCAGAAATTAAAACTCAAGTTAAAAAGTGAGTGACGGGCTTCCCTGGTGGCTCAGTGGTTGAGAGTCCGCCTGCCGATGCAGGGGATACGGGTTCGTGCCCCGGTCCGGGAAGATCCCACATGCCGCGGAGCGGCTAGGCCCGTGAGCCATGGCCGCTGAGCCTGCGCGTCCGGAGCCTGTGCTCCGCAACGGGAGAGGCCACAGCAGTGAGAGGCCCGTGTACCGCAAAAAAAAGAAAAGAAAAGAAAAGAAAGTGAGTGACAACTTAAATGATATATGGACTATTTTGCTGACTTACAAGAGCATGCAGAATTAAATATGACCCAGTTGAAATGTTAATTTTATTTTAATGTGTATATTGGGGTGGAGTCTTAAAGGTGCCAGAAAACAAGCATTCACCCGTCCTGTTTGGAACTGCAGCACACAGGCACCTTCAGTTACCAGTTCTGTTCATTCCACAGAATCATCCTGGGAAAACATAACTGTTTTTTATGTACCTGGTATATATCTTAATTAGTTTGAAGAATTTCCCAAATACCTGTTAATATGTAGTTCTCCAATTCCAATCTTGCCACGTCCTGTACCAGTGACACAGCACATAGGAGTTTTATTTCTCTTTCTTTCTCTGGGTTGCTGAGAACCCAACGAGAGAACAATGGAATGGCATCAAAGAGATCAGGGTTCCTGACTCAGATTTGCCATAAAATAATAGTGTCCTCTTGGGAAAATTATAGTTATTCTAGGCCCCTTTGCTTTTCTTTACTTTGACAGAGCTGCACTAGATGACCCCAAGTAACACTGCACTCTTTGCAGTAGTAGCTTAGACGTTATTGGTTTTCTGAAACAAATGAAGACAGTGACACAGGAAACTGTGCAACATCTCTGTAACTATGTTTTCTTAGAGTTGCCTCCATTTTACAGATGATAAGATGGCTGAGCACAGAAGTAGGTGTTTTGACCAGAGGTTCCAGAGTAGATGGAACTGAACCACAAGTTTCCTTCATTCCTGAAGCTCACTTAGCCAAAACATAGGCTTCTGAATATTAAGCTGTAAAGCATATTATCAGTATGCTTTAAAAGAAGCGGTTCTTCTAGGATTTCTAATTACTAGCAGGCGGTTTTGAAATTCTTAGAAGATCATCGAATTTTGTGAGATTTACAGCTCTCTTTTCCTGTCAAGCAAGTTGTATTAGTGCCAGACAATCACCTGAGCTTCTGGATGCTTCTCTGAACCTCTTGAATTTTTCTTCTTGCTATCTGAAATTCATGCCAGATAAGCCTTTTTGTAGAGAGCATGTACAGACTTGTCTATTTTCATATAAGAAAGCGATGCAGTGAGCCAGGTCGGGGATTAAGCCCTCATTCTCAGAGTGGTGTTGAGCTCCTGGTGAAATATTATCATCATTTCCTCAGAATAGAAAAGCAGTTATCTCAAGTTTTTAATGCCATTAACTATTTATACATTTATGTATAATACATATATTTATTGTACCTACGAGGTGTGCTCTCTTTGGGAAGTACAAAGCTATTTGAGACGTAAGTTGTTCGTTTGTTCGTTTTCCCACAAATACTGTGACCCTTTGAGCAGGAAGGTCTATGTTTTACTAACATCTAGAACAAGCAGCTAACACGGTGTCTAAGATGTAGTCAATAAATATGAAATAGGTAAATGAACACATTTCTAAGGAAGGGCCAGGACATGAACAAATAGAAAATTTTCATTTTCAGTCACAAAGCCACAACAGACATAAAAATGATACAGACAACAAAGTGCTACGGTCATTCAAAGAAGGCATAGAGTTGATACAACAAGGATCTCCTCTATGGCACAGGGAACTGTACTCAATATTTTGTAATAACTTATAAGGGAAAAGAATCTGAAAACGGAATCACTGTGCTGTACACCTGAAACGGACACGACATTGAAAATCAACTATATTTCAATTAAAAACCAAACCAACAGACAACAGCAACAACAAAAAACCAGAGAGGTCATAGAAGTTCTTATGAGATTCCAGAAGAGAAGAGAAGCCAGATGAGGACGGGAGAGGAGGCTTTTGAATCAGTTCAGAGGAGAAGTCACAGAGGAACGAGTCTTTGATCTGAACTTGAGATTAAGATTAAGATGAATTAATCTGAATTAATTAAGATTGCAACACAGGGATATTACAGATGAAGGTAATCACATAAACTTACTCTACTGAAACTTGCAGAGGTTATGAGTGTTGTTCAGGATCCCAAAGCAAGTGCATTGTGGAATCAGAATTTTAAGTGAGGCCTAATGAACTAAAAACAAAGAAACACAGAAACAAGCCCTTCCTGTGACACCACGTTGCCTTTGAAGTCGTTTTTCTTTGGCGGGTTGGCAGAAACTGGTTCCAGTGTTTCTTGCAGGAATGACTGGCCACAGGACTGGGCGTCGTAGCTTCCTGCCAGGCGGCCGAAGGTCGCAGGCAGGTGGGTCACTGGGACACACGCGGAGGGGCTCCTGCCCGGCTCCCTGGCCGCTCAGTGCCCCTGCCCCAGAGCGGGGGTGGGGGCCCCAAAGCAGCCTTGTCTGAGTCCCCTGCCACTAGAGAGAGTATTGGCCCAACACTTGTAGAAAATGGGGACCTTGCTGGCAGTTCAGTGGAGGGACACAAATAAATCTTTGCCGACTTTCTGCTGAAGCTCACGAGGGTTCACTCCTAAGCCTCTTACAAGGTCAGCTGCCGAGGCTGCGAGAGATGAGTCGGGGCTCGCCCTCCACCACGGGGAGATCGCTGGTTAAAGCGCTCACGAGGGAGTGAACCGCGTGTCCGCACCGACACGCACGGGCAGACCTCGTCGATGCCTTCTGTTCGGGGTATGAAGCCCTCTCCTGCCTCTTCCAGGCTCTCTAGAAAGCATGTGCAGAGCCTCCCACCCCACCCTCGGACTCCGCGGGCCACAGCTGGAGGGACCAGCCAAGGAACCGTGGCAGGAAGAGGCCAGAGGTCAGCGGGCCTCGGCCGGAGCCCGTCAGTCGGTCCCCATTCACACACCACCAGACGATCCTCTTGACCTGGGCAGTAGCCGCCAACCGACCGCTGAGGTGAGCCCGGTGCGTGCTTGGCTACCTGGCATGGCTGGGAACCCCAGGATCTCCTGGCAGAGGCGGGCATTCTCCTGGGCCGGGTCCGCGGGCGTCTGCGTGTGCAGGGCCTGAACCACCTTGGCCAGGACGATCTGGCACAGGTTGAAGAGGCCTGGGGGGCGGGAGGAAGGAGACGGGGGGCTGGCACCGTGTCCAGGCCGCGCTTTCCAGCCGGGCAGACCGGAAGCCCCCTTCCCTTCCCTCGGTCCGGCCGCATCTGGGTTGGCCTCCCGGGACTGGATGAGCTTGTCCAGCAGCTCCTGAGGGACGGTGCTGCCCGTGCCCCACCAAGACTGGCAGCAGCGCCAGGGCCTCCCAGGGCACGGCGCCCCCGGCCCCAGAGCCTTCCCTCTGGTTCTCGTCACCGGCTGTCACCAGACTTGCATGCAACGTTCTTTTCTTTTCTCTTGTCGTCTTTACGTCCCTCAGCCACGCAACGCGGTGAAGCCCTGACGCTCGCTGCCGCGTCGATACACCCTGAGAACACGATGCTCAGCGAGAGAAGTCATACACAGAAGGACACACAGGGCGTGACCCCACTGAGGAGAAACGTCCAGAGCAGGTAGATCCACGGAGTCAGCGAGTGGGTTCCTGGTTGTCAGGGGCTGGCGAGGGGACGGAGTGATAGCTAAGGGCGTGAGGGACATTTTCGGGGTGACGGAAATGGTCCAAAGCAGTAGTGACGTCTGTACAGCTCAGTAAACTGTCCCCACACGCCCCGGTGCAGCCTGTGAGAGCATCGCTCTCAGGATGAAGGGCTGACCACAGGAAGACTGAACGAGCAGTGGGTCCTGGGCCCAGACGCTCAGCTGGCGCCCCCCACGTGGGGAAGTCACGGGGACTTGCTGAGCCTCCACGGAGACTGGCAGCAGCCCCCGAGCTCACAGGGCACTGCGCCCCCGGCCCCAGAGCCTTCCCTCTGGTTCTCATCACCGGCTGTCAGCAGACTTGCAGGCAACATTCCTTTCTTTTCTTTTGTCTTTTTCCAAGGCAACTCTTGAGTGCATGTATTTAACATGCAGGGAACCAGCCCTGACTCCTTGATCTGGGTCTTCCAGCCTCTAGAGCCTCGAGGACATCCATTTCCGTTATTTACGCGCCCAGTGCCTGGGGTCTGATGATGGAAGCTGACACCGAGGGCGTCACCACGTGCGGGGTGATGTCAGTGGAAGAATCCCATGGCGGGGGCCTGCCTGAGGACCACGCACGCCCGGGCCCTCCCCGCCCCCTGCCTGCAGCCCTGCGCCTGGGAGCGGAGCTGGTGCATCGCGTGCCCGACGTCGTGGAAGTTGGTCTCCCGCTCATCATGCTGCAGCAGGGAGGGCAGGTTGGGCGTAGGCTTGGTGAAGTTGGCCACCATGGCCGCGATGGCAATCTGGCAGCTCCCATCGTGCTGTAGGCAGCCCGGCTGCAGGCCGAAGCAGGCCGCGTGCCCGGACTTCCCCACCCTGCGGAGGGACGTGGATGGGGCCCCGCTTCCACAGAGGAGCCCCGGCCCACGGCCGACAGGTTCCCCCACGCACGCACCGAGGATAGAGATCAGGTAGAACTTGCCGATGGATGACCTTGCCCGAGGCCGCGTCCCAGACCGTTTAGAGCCTCACGTCTTCGTGACACATGCTGGTGCCCTCCTCCAGGTCGAAGGTCAGCCCCAGCAGCTCCTGGGAGATGCCCAGCAGCCCGCGTGTGAGCGCCTGCATGGGGAAAGCCTCATTGAGCAGGTACTGGTTCACGTGGTAGCGCGTCTCCTCCCCCTGGTTCATGTAGTAGCGCAGGTCCCAGGCATTGATGGGGCCGTCAAAGTGCAGGCCCCGCCTCTGGCACTCGGCCTTCTTTAGCTCCAGGATCACGGCCGCTCCTGCTCCCCGAGGGGCTTCAGCTTCTGGGCCAGCTCACCTGCGGGCAGAGGGGAGAGGCGCGGCTACGTCCCTGGGGCGGCCCCCCAGCCACCCCCGACCCCGCGCCCCTCGAGGCAGAATGAAGGGTCTGGGAAGGTGACCCCCAAGGGCTGACACAGTGGGGTCTCAGGCAGCACCACGTCCGGTCAAGGTCCGCCTGACCCCGTCCCCACTGGGACTCAGGGGGAGGCGGTGTTACCTAGGACAGTGGCCACCACCTGGCTGGTCTTGTCCATGTTCATCTCCAGCACGGAGTCGGCATGCGTGCGGAACCCCAGCAGGCGGGACTTCAGGGCCTGCAGCCTCACCAGCTCCCTGAGGATCACGCAGTTCTCCTGGAACCCAGAGACGGAAGGCGCTGGGGACCGAGGGCCACGGCCTCCCCGCGGTCCCCGGGCCAGGTCTCTGCAGGCGGGCAGGGCTCCCAGGCCACTGGCGGGCACAGCCAATCCCCCTCCCTCCTCCTCCTGGCCCGGATTTCTAGACACTTTGGTGCTGTCCTAACACGTGGTCTTTATTAACACAGGTCCTTTTGGAACCAGAAACGGCATGAACGTGATGGGCTCTAAGGCCAAGGGCAGGAAGAAATGCGGCCAGTCTTTCCAGGAGCCACCAAGGGGCCTCCCCGGGCTCAACAAGACAAACACGGCTGCCGTGCAGACAGTGGCTCAACCCCACGGCGCCCGAACACCCAGCCCCTGGACGGTGAGACAGCTGTTGCTGCAGGTGGCCCGTGGCTCACTGATGAGGCCCGGCCCCAGGCGTACGCCACCTTCTCTGGGGCCACCTCTCCGGTCTGCAGTGGGGTTCTCCTGGGAGCCCCCAGTCACCACGGGACCAGCGTGGCCTGTCTGTAGCCCAAGAAGGTGGGGACACAAGACTGTCCCCCGTGCCCCCCGCATCACCCGCGAGGCCGAGCGAGCACCAGTGGTGTCTGCGGGGAAGACGAAGGGCTCACGCACAGCCCCCATCTACAGAAGCACAGACTGCAGCCACCTGCGCTATGGAACAAACACAAGTGTCCGTGCAGGACCCGATGTCTGACTGTCAAGGCCATGCCCGGGCCACAGTGAGAAGGTGCATCCCCCATGCAAGCCACAGAGAGGGGATGGGGGGGCCATCTGCGATTCTGAGCTCATCGGGCATCACCCCAGAGGGAGAGGGAGAGGGAGAGAGGTAGACAGAAGTACAGAGGGAGAGAAAGAGAGAGGGAGGGAGAGACGTCTCTCCCTTCCCTGGGGGTTCTCTAGTGCAGCCAAGGCTGAAAACCACTGCATTTTGGGAGATGGGTCCTCGTGGAAGAGTTAAATAGTAGCTCATGGCATTATCGACACATACTAAAAAGGCCCCAAATCTTGGGGAGTCAGGGAGGGGAGTGTCGGCTGCCTCGTAAACGGGGAGAGATTGGGCATCAGGGGAGGTGCCTGTGCAGCCTGCGCCCAGGGCCCCGCAGACTTCATCTCCCAGCGGTGGTCCTGGGCTGGAAGTCAGCGGGTAGGTCAGGCTGTCCAAGCATCAACGTTGACTTCAGGGCTGATCTAAAAGGCGCCTGGTGTTTGTTGAAGCAGAGAAAAGAGAAAGCAGTAGGGAAAGGATGGGAGTGGGAGGGGGAGGGAGCCCCCCTCCTCAGCACTTCTACCGCTCTCCCTCTCTCTCTCCCTTTCTCCCTCTCTCCCTCTACCTCGCTGCCTCTCCCTCTCCCTCCATCTCTCCCCCTGCCTCTCTCCCTCCCTCTCTCCCTGTCCCTCTCTCTCTCTCCCTCTTTCCCTTCCCCTCTCCCTCTCCCCCTTTCCCTCTCCCTCTCCCCTTCTCCCTCTCTCCCTTCCTCTCTTCCTGTCCCTGCTTCCCTGTTCCGCACGCTCTGGCTCTACCTCTTTCCCTCTCCCTCTCCCTCCACCTCCTTCCCTCTCTGGAGAGGGAAGGAGGTGGAGGGAGAGGGAGAGAGAGATGGAGAGGGAGGGGGGAGAGGGAGAGAGAGATGGAGAGGGAGGGGGGAGAGGGAGAGAGAGATGGAGAGGGAGGGGGGAGAGGGAGAGAGAGATGGAGAGGGAGGGGGGAGAGGGAGAGAGGGGGGAGAGGGAGAGGGGGGAGTGGGAGAGAGTGATGGAGGGAGCGAAAGATGTCTCTCCCTCCCTCCCTCTCTCCCTCCCTCTCTCCCTCTCCCTCCCTCCTTCTCCTCCCTCTCCCTCTCGCTCCAACTCTCCTTCTCCCTCCGTCTCTCCATCTCCCTCACTCCCTCCCAGAGAGGCAGAGATAAGGCAGAGGGAGAGAGGGAGAGGGAGAGATGGAGGGAGGGAGAGAGGGAGGGAGAGGGAGGGAGAGAGGGAGGGAGAAAGAGGTCTCTTCCTCCCTCCCTCTCCCTCTCTCCTCCTTCTCTCCCTCTCTCCCTCTCCCTCTCTCTCTTCCTGTCCCTGTTTCCCTGTTCTGGTCTCCCTCTCCCTCTCTCCCTCTCTCCCTCTCCCTTGTCTCTGCCTCTCCCTCCATCTCTCCCTCTCTGAGAGGGAGTGAGGGTGAGGGAGAGATGGAGGGAGAGGGAGTGACAGAGGGAGGAAGAGGGAGAGAGGAAGGGAAAGGGCGAGGGAAGGAGAGGGGGAGACGGAGGGAGGGTGAGAGAGGGAGAGTCGGAGGAGAGAGGGAGAGGGAGGGAAGAAGAGACCATTTTCCCTCTCCCGCTCTCCCTCTCTCTCTCTCTCCCCCCCCCCTCTCTCCCTCTGTCCCTCTCTCTCTTCCTCTCTCCCTCTTCCTCCATCTCTCCCTCTCCCTCTCTCCCTCTCCCTTATCTCTGCCTCTCCCTCCATCTCTCCCTATGTGGGAAGGAGTGAGGGAGATGGAGACATGGAGGGAGAGGGAGAGTTGGTGGAAGAGGGAGAGGGAGGAGAAGGAGAGAGGGAGGGAGAGAGGGAGAGACGTCTTCGCTCCCTCTCTCTATCCCTCTCTCCCTTTCCCCCCTCTCCCTCCCTCTCCCCCCTCCCTCTCCTGCTCTCCCTCTCCCTCTTTCCCTCTCCCTCTCCCTCCACCTCCTTCCGTCTCTGGAGAGGGAAGGAGGTGGAGGGAGAGGGAGAGGGAAAGAGGGAGAGGGAGGGCGGAACAGGGAAACAGGGACAGGGAGAGAGGGAGGGAGAGGGAGAGAAGGAGGACAGAGGGAGAGGGAGGGAGGAAGAGACCTCTTTCCCTCTCCCTCTCCCCCCCTCTCTCTCGCTCTCCTCTCCATATCTCTCTCCCTCTCTTCCTCTCCCTCCCTCTCCTTCCATCTCTCCCTCTCTCTCTCTCCCTCTCCCTTGTCTCTGCCTCTCCATCTCTCCGTCTCTGGGAGGGAGTGAGGGAGATGGAGAGATGGAGGGAGCGGGAGAGTTGGAGGGAGGGGGAGAGGGAGGAGAAGGAGGGAGGGAGAGGGAGAGAGGGAGAGGGAGGGAGAGAGGGATAGAGGGAGGGAGAGAGGGATAGAGGGAGGGAGAGAGGGAGGGAGGGAGGGAGGGAGGGATAGAGGGAGGGAGGGAGAGACGTCTTTCGCTCCCTCCCTCTATCCCTCTCTCCCTCTCCCCCCTCTCTCTCCCTCTCCCCCCATCCTGCTCTCTCTCCCTGTCCCTCCACCTCCTTCCCTCTCCAGAGAGGGAAGGAGGTGGAGGGACAGGGAGAGGGAAAGAGGTAGAGGGAGGGCGTGCGGAACAGGGAAACAGGGACAGGGAGAGAGGAAGGGAGAGAGGGACAGGGAAGAGGGACAGGGGAGGCGGGAAGAGGGAGGGGGGAGGCGGGAGAGAGACGGGGGAGACGGAGGAGGTAGAGGGAGGGGGAGGGGAGAGGGAGAGGGATGTGGGAGAGCGAGGGGGAGATGGAGGTGGAGAGGGAGTTGGGAGAGGGACGGGGAGAGGGATGGGGAGGGGGGAAGGGGGGGAGGGAGAGAGGGAAAGAGAGAGACGCAGAGGAAAGAGGGAGAGGGAAGAGAGAGAGAGAGGGGGACAGAGGGAGAGGGAGAGAGGGAGGGGGAGAGGGACGAGAGGAAGCAGGGAGAAAAGAGAGAAAGAACACACCATGTACATTTCTGTCAAATGACACCGGGGATCCTTACACAACCAGGAGAAAATAACACAGCGAGGCTCTTTCTCAGCTGGAACTGGAACTGCAGATGGGGCGAAACACCACCAGGGTGGCCACACATGTCCAGCTGCCGCCCCAGCCCCCTGAGTCTGGTCACCAGGGCTCTGAGTGTTTGCTCCAGGGACCTGGGGTTCACCCTGTCACCCTGGAGGTCGGGCCTAGACAGCAGGGCCCCGGGCTGGACACATGGGGGGAAAAGCATCCCCACAGGACAGCTTGTGCGAGCCGATTCAGCTGCGAGATTCTAGAGGCCCGGGATCACCCTGTGGCCCATGAAACCCAGGAGCCAGGAGGGTCTTGCATCGGCATTCCTGTCCGTTGGACTGTAACGTTTGTGTAAGGAATCTTGGAAACACTGGTAACAAGAGTGAATTCGAACGAGCTTTAGGATATTATGGACCACTCCAAAGTGTGTGGGTTGCTAAAAACCCTCCCGGCTTCGCTCTTGTTGAAAATGAAGATCCCCGAGATGCAGCGGATGCTGTCTGAGAACTAGACGGGAGAACACTCTGTGGCTGCCGAGTAAGAGTGGACCTGTCCAATGGGGAAAGGAGAAGTCGATATCGTGGCCGCCTCCTTCTTGGGGTCCTCGCCCTCGAGATGATTATCGGAGGAGGAGTCCTCCCCCTCACCACAGATGTCCAAGACGCAGAAGCTTCTCCCGCAGCCGGAGCAGGTCCCTTTAGTAGATATAGGAGAAGAGAGAGATCACTGTCCCAGGAGAGAAATCGCAAGCCGTCCCGATCTTTCTCTAGGTCTCCTAGCCGATCCAGGTCAAATGAAAGGAAATAGCAGACCACTTTGCAAGAGGAGTGGTGCACAGGAAATAACTTCATTTGACAGGAGTATGTACAGAAAATTCAAGTTTCGTTTGAGACTTCCGAAGCTTGATGCACTTTTTAAATGTTTTAGCTGTTCACATTTGTTTGTCTCTTGGGACAGTGACACATAAAGGTGTCATTCTCTATGGTTTGAAATGGGTCATATGAGGCATGTAATATGAAGAATTGTTTCTTTACAATGTTCTCTTAAGCAAAATTGAATTTGCTTTGAATTTTTGGTCTTGCCTAGACTGAGAATAAAACTCTAACTCCTGCCCACCTAAAGTGTGATGTTTATTATTATGGAAACAACACTGGCAAACATTGAAGAGACTTTCTGTAGCTGGGATATGGTATGCAGCTGTAGTTAAGCAAGCAGTCTTTAAAAGGTGCTGTGAACACAAGCCAGCAGGTAGAAATGAAAGCCGCACCCTTACCCTAGATTAGAGGTTTAAGAATTCCACTAGTCTTCACACTGGACAAGAGGTTGTCCAGTGAGTTTAGAATCTAAGAAGTTTCAAGGAAGTTAGTTTCCCTTTGAGTTAGGTCATAAGTCCCCTCTGTGATTGCCGTACATGAATACATAGCTCTTTGTAATGTTTTTTGGAAGTTGAGATGATCAAGATACCAATGTCTTGCCAGATGAAGAGTATATTGTAGAGCTGAACTTTGAGTTACTGTGCAGTTTTTTTTTTCATGCTGTCATTTGTAATATGTTTTGTGAGACTCCTTGGGATTAAAGTTTTGGTTCCAAAAGGAACAAAGAAAACAAAAAAAGGATCCACCTGCCAATGCAGGGGACACGGGTCCGAGCCCCGGTCCGGGAAGATCCCCTGTGCCGCAGATCAACTAAGCTCATGGGCCACAACTATTGAGCCTGTGCTCTAGATCCTGGGAGCCACAACTACTGAGCCCCCATGCCACAACTACAGAAGCCCGCACAGCTAGAGCCCGTGCTCCGAAACAAAAGAAGCCACTGTAATGAGAAGCACGTGCCCGCAACAAAGAGGAGCCCCTGCTCGCCGCAACTAGAGAAAGCCCGTGTGCAGCAATGAAGACCCAACGCAGCAAAAAAAAAAAAAAAAGACGATACCGGCCAGGTGATCAAGGGTAAAATTGTTTGTCACAAGTCCCGTTGATGGGGTGTATCCTTGATGTGTGTATCTTTGATGGTGTGTATCCTTGATGATGTGACCTGAGGAGAATGACATTTTTATCTCTGTCTGGATCTTCTGCCCCAAACCCCGTAACTCCAGCCGAACCATAAGAAAAACATCAGAAAACCAACAGACAAACAAATTGAGGGACAAAATACCTGACCAGTCCTCCTCAAAACTTTCAAGGTATCAAAACCCAGGGACGTCTGAGAAATGTCACAGCCCAGAGGAGACTGGGACAGAAAAAGGATGTTAGGGGAAAGCTAGGGAAATTCTAGTAAAGTGTGGACTTTAGTTAATAATAACGTATCCATCTCGGTTCCTTAGTTGGATAAGCATGTCGTACTAACGTACCAAAGTACTAACGTGTTGGAAATAGGGGTACTGGGTCGGGGGTCCACAGCACTCTGCACACTCTGTACAGATCTTTGCAACTTTTTTGTAACTCTAAGCTATTCTAAAATTAAGCAACTACTAAACAGAGATAAGAATGTTATTTCCCTGATTTGAACATGCCTGAGTTTGTTTTCATGGTCACATTTGTGCTATCTGGATGTGTCTTGGAATCAGTAGCAAAGGAGAGTTGCCAGCCCCTGGGAAGATGCGGCTGGTTTGCAGGTGGCTTGCTCTGGAGCTGAAGACCACGGTGGGAAGTCTGCAGCCTCGGGCTGCACTTAGAACCATGGGAGGGGATGGGCCAGCTCAGTTAGGGATGGAACCTATAAATAAAACTCTTTTTCTTTTCCATTATGGCTTATCACAGGATATTGAATATAGTTCCCTGTGCTAGACAGTAGGACCTTGTAGCTTATCCATCCTATATTTAATAGTTTGCCTCTGCTAACCCCAAACTCCCAATCCAACCCTCCCCCCTCTTTCTCCCCCTTGGCAACCACAAGTCTGTTCTCTATGTCTGTGAGTCTGTTTTTGTTTCGTAGACAAGTTCATTTGTGTCGTATTTTGGATTTCACATATAAGAGAGATCATATATGTGTCTTTCTCTTCTGACTTACTTCACTTAGTATGATGATCTCTAGGTCCATCCACGACGTTGCTGCAAATAGCCTTATTTCATTCTTTTTATGGCTGAATATATTCCATTGTATATATGTACCACATCTTCTTTATCCATTCATCCATCAGTGGACATTTAGGTAGCTTCCACATCTTGCCTATTATAAATAGTGATGCAATGAACATTGGGGTGCATGTATCTTTTCTTTCTTTCTTTCTTTCTTTCTTTCTTTCTTTCTTTCTTTTTCTTTCTTTCTTTTTCTTTCTTTCTCTCTTTCTTTATTTTTTTGTCACACAGTATGTGGGATCTTAGTTCCCTGGCCAGAGATGGATCCCATGCTCCCTGCACCGGAAGCACAGAGTCTTAACCACTAGACCACCAGGGAAATCCCAGGGGTGTATGTATATTTTTGAATTAGAGTTTTCTCCAGATCTATGCCCAGGAGTGGAATTGCGGGACCCTATGGCAGCTGTATCTGTTCTCTGCACGTCTCACATCAACCACCTGCACTCCACTGCTTGCTCTCAACGTCATCTTCGGGGAACACAACCTGCGACAGGGACCTTGACAAGAAGAAATGGCTCAGGGAAAAGCTACCTGCACAGGGAGGAGATAGAGGCCATCGACCCTGGGGTGCGGCGGGGAGAGTGGGCACGGAGATTTGTCATTTCATCCCTGATACTCAGCCCTCCTGGCTGCCCCACTCTAGGTCACCTCGGGATACAGAGGTGACCCGGTTAGAGTCCCAGCCTGTGCAGGAATCTAGGGGCACCAGCGGGTCTGAATAATATTAGTGCAGGGTCTCCCCCATGGCACTGGGGTTATTTGGGGCGGGTCATTCTCTGCTGGGGGCCCCTCCTGGGCACTGTGTGGGGTTCAGCAGCATCCCTGTCCCCACCCATTTGATTCCAGGGGCCCCTTCCCCCCCAGTTGTGACAACCACAGATTTTCCCCAGACATCACCGAAGAACTGGGTGAGGCGGAAGCAGGATGGCCCTGGGTGAGGACAGCTGTGTTGAAGCAACCAGCCTGGCTTAGGGCAGGGTCCGCCCCAGTCCCGTCAGAGCCTGCATTTACAACTGCCCCTTCCCTCTCCCACCTCCCATGCCCTGCAGTGGTCTCCGAGACATCATCCCCGTGTAACAAATCACACCTTCTCAGTTTACTGTCCCCAGCACCTAGAAGAGTGTCTGCTATGTAGTAGATGCTTCCTAAATACTTGCTGAATAAAGGAGTTGAATAAAGGGATGAGTGGATGAATGAATGAAGGTTACCATGGAAGGAGGGGGGAGATTCCCTTTCTGACTCTCGGGGGTTGGGATATCAAGTGAAAGATCCATCCTAAATAGGCTGACCAGCCTTCTGGGGTTCCCCGGAAATGAGGGTTTCCCCACAGTTCCAGCGCTCAAACCTGAGCGGTCCTGGGCAAACTGGGGGCGGGTGTTGGTCACCCTGTGTAAACACAGTAACAATTGCAACTGCAATAGCAATGGCCGAGGACCTCTACGGTCTTATTGACCAGGCCCAGTTCTTTACCTGGCGGGGAAGGGTGGGCCGGGATTGGAATTCCGGTGATCCAGGGTGGGCGGGTGAGGGCACACCCCGAGCTTGTGTAGGGGAGTCCAGGAAGGTTCTGGAGGAAGTGACAGTGACACAGGAGGGAGGGAGGAGTCTAAGGAAGAACATCCCACACGACAACGTGTGCCAATGGCCCTGGGCCCAAGGTCACACCTGACCAGGGCTTGCTTTTTTTCTTTTTTTCTAATTTACATTTTCCCACATGGATATGCAATTGTCCTAATGCCATTTATTGAAAACTCCTTAATTTCCCCACTTTCTGTCATATCAAGTTCTCATCTATCTGTTTCTGGACCTTTATTCTCTACCATAGAGGTATACGTCCCATCCTTGCACCACTAGGGCTGTTTCATCACTATAACTTTATTTTTTATTCATTTATTTCTTTGGCCGTGCCGGGCGGCATGTGGGATCTTATTTCCCCGACCAGGGATCGAACCCGCACCCCTTGCAGTGGAAGCTCAGAGTCTTAATCGCTGGACCTCCAGGGAAGTCCCCAGGGCTTGCTTTGACATCCATCGAATGGTGGCGGGTGGGCACGGGGAGCAGCTGTCTGTGAGCCATCCTGTGTAGAAATGCAGGGTGGAGGGCAGGACAGCTGGAGCGGGAGGGGAAGAGGCGGAGGAGGGAGGGAGGGATGGCGGGCGGGCGAGAGACAGACAGAGTGTTTCCGGAGACACTAGCTCTGGCCGTGTCCTAGGGCATGAAAGCTGAAAATAGCTCCTAGTGCCGGGAGCCTTGGAGCCGGAGCCTGGGAGCCAGGGTGACTGGCTCTCCTCCCTGATGTGTGTGTGGGGGGGGAGGGGGTGGGCTCCGGACTTCTCAGGCTGGGAATGGGGTGCACGGAGCAGGGACGGAGCAGGGACCCTTCTCTCTGGGACCTCGCGGGCCATCCTTAGCTCACAAAGCTGAGCCACTCCTGGCCCTACGAGTGGGGGGCTTATCCTCCCTGTCCCCTGGATCACACCCCCTCACACACAACTTCCCCTTGTGTGCTCCCAGCAACCAAGATAATCTGTTTTTAAAAGATTTGGGGGAGGGGGGTAAACATACAAACAAGAGCAGAATGGATACTTTTTCAGAATGGGAATGGCTCTGTGTAACCCCATCCCCAAGGTAACCAGAGTCCTGACCTCTGACACCCTTGACGAGTCAGCCTTGGTCTGGGCTTGCAGACCCACGGAAACTTCCTCATCCCCTCCTTCAGACCCCGTCTCTCCCTCGGCGTCTTTGTGAGAGGCACCCGGGGAAGTGGGACTGCTAGGCTGTACTGCTGCTAGAACTCCACCTGGGCTCCACCAGGCTCCAGCCCCCCGCCCTGTGCACCTCTCTGACCCTGAGGCACCTCAACTGGTAGGAGCGGCATCACCTTCCCTCCCGGGACTTGTGACACTTAAGGGAGACACAGAAAGGACAAGCGTTTGGCTCCCTGGCTGGCAAAGAGCAGGTGCTCAATTGTCATAAGTGTCCGTATCAGTGAGGGTTCTCCAGACAAACAGAATCCATAGCCTCTGTGTGTATATACACACACACGTACACATGTACACGCATACAAAAATATACAGCTGTGTATATATGCAGTACGCATACAGACATATACACATATAGTATATGCAATATGCAAATACATATATACACACATATATATAATGCATAGTTTGTATATATACAGTATGTCTACACACATATACACATAATATATACAATAGACACATACATATACACTATACATACACACATATGAAATGCATAGTTTGTATATATATATACAGTATGTACACATTCGTATAAGATATGCAATATACACACCTAGGTTCGTCTATATCATACATATATACACACATACAAAGATATTTAGGTGTGTATATATACAGTATACATACATACACATATAATATATGCAATACATACACGTACATACATATAGACACACATATACACCTACATATAAAAGCATGTAGAATAAAAATATATATGTACTGCATCTATAAATTCGTCGTATATATACATACACATATCATATATAGGATACATACACATACATATATACAATGTATACACACACCTATATGTAAATATGTGCATGTACATACACATATAAGTACACACGCAAGTGTGTATATAGAGAGAGTACATACATATATACATATAATACCTATACACATACAGGTATACAACATATATACACACCTATATATCAATATACACTGTATACATACATACATACAGTGTACATATACTGTACACATACACACCCATATATCAATACATGGGTGTGTGTATATATACAGCATGTTCACCTTCATAATATGTATACTGTATATATACACATACATACATGTATACAATATATACACACAAATATATAGGCTTGTATGTATACTGTATGTAGTACTTACACATAGACTACAAACGCATGCACATATAAACATATGTGTATACATATATATATCATATCTATACACACATATACAAATTAATAGGCTTGTATATATTCACTATCTTTACATATATAGTTTCGTTTTAAGGAGTTGACTCTTGTGACCGTGAGGCAGGCAAGTCAGGGCAGGACTCTGGGCTGGAGACACAGGGAAGAGCTGATGTGCCAAGTCCATTGGAGGAACACTTCCCTCTTTCTAGGGCACCTCATTTTTCTCTCCAGTCCTTCAACTGATGGACGAGGCCCACCCACGCCGCGGCATTGACAATCTCCTTTACGCAAAGTGGACCAATTTCAGTGTTAATCTCTTCTGAAGAATACCTTCCTGGCCACATCTGGAATAATGTTTGTGGTTGCCGGGGCCCCACGCAGTGCGCACATGAGATTAACCATCCCCGTGGCGATGATGACACTTTATTTTCTCCCTTGACCATTGTCACTACTATTCCAATTAAAATGGCAGTGCTATGAGGGCAGGGCATTTCCTTTTTTGCCAGTACTGAGCGTCCGCGGTCTGGTGCCTAGCATAGGCTAAATACACGGCATTTTTGTGAACAGAAGCCGGGATTCCAGCTGTCATATTTAATAGGAATTATAGTCTTATTAGTGTGTGTGTGTGTGTGTGTGTGTGTGTGTGTGTGTGTGTGTGTGTGTGTGTGTGTGTGTGTGTGTGTGTGTGTGTGTGTGTGTGTGTGTGTGTGTGTGTGTGTGTGTGTGTGTGTGTGTGTCACGGTATGTCGAGGTCAGGAGTCGAACCCGCCACCACTGGCCCTGAGAGGTTTGGCCGGGTCCCCACTTCGGGCCGGTGGGTGTGGCCAGGGGCAGCCGATGACGTGCGTACGTGCGTGCGTGCGTGCGTGCGTGGGAGCGTGCGAGTCCAGGAGGCGGGCCGCGCGGGCCGTGAGTGTTTCAGTGCGGCCCCCGGCTCACTGTGCTCGCCTCACGCCGGCCCGAGTTCGCAGCAGCGCTGGGGGCCCCGGGCCTGTGACCACAAAGAGGGAGCCGGGGCCCGGACGGGAGCGCGGCGGCGGCAGCTGAGGCCCAGGCCAGGCCCTGTCCCTTCAGCCGCCCGCCTGCCCGTCTGCCCCGCCCCCGCCGGCGGCGCCGCGCCCCTCCCCCAAGCGCCAGACTAGCGCGGTGCGGGGACCGCGCGCGAAGACATGGGGGAGAAGCTGGAGCTGAGGCTGGAGTCGCTCTTGGGGACCGAGCCCGCCGTCTGCCCGTGGCCGCTGCCGGTCTAGGTAAGTGCCGCCCGTCCCCTCCTCCCGGACCCCCGCCCCTCTTCCCCCACGGCGCGCGCTGAGCCCACCGAGAAACGGAGCGACTCGAGTCGCCAGACACTCTTTGGAGCCCCCCTTCCCGCCCCGCCGTGGTTCTCCGCGGCAGTTTCCAGCCCCCGCGCGCAGAGTGGGCAGAGGGGAGCCGGCGCCGGCCGGGGGCGTCGACTCGGCCGCGGGGACCCCGCGCTTCTGTGGGGCCCCCGAGCCGGTCTGCGGTTGGCTCTGCAGGGCTGGGGACCCCGGTCCCCCCGGGCCTGGAATGTCGGCGGGCTTGCCCTTCTGTACTTTAGGATCTGACATGTAGGGTTTCTTTTTCCTGGTAGTTTATTCTTAGCGCTGTCAACGTGCTTAGTTTTTTTTTTTTTTTTTTCAGGTCACCCTTTCCTCCCTCTCTCCAGTTTTTTTGTGTTTCTGTTTTGTTTTGTTTTAGTTAGGCATTTTGTCCCTCTGATCTTGAGTGGGTGGGCTGGCAGGACACTTGGAGAGGAGGCGTTCTGTCCCCTGACCTTGAGTGGCCTTTGGAAAATGACAGGCCAGACGGAAATTTAACTTAATTGATATATAATATTGTATCTGTCCAAGGTGTACAATGTGATGATTGGTATATATATAGTGTGTGAAATGATTACCACAATAAGTTTAGTTAACCTTAATTCACATAATTACAAATGTTATCTTTGTGATGAGAACTTTCAAGAGGTACTCTCTTAGCAACTTTCAAACATAAAATACGGTATTGTTAACTGTAGCGACCGAGCTGTACATTACATCACCATTACTCCCTTGTCTTATAACTAGAAGTTTCTACCTTTTGATCGTCTTCCCTCATTTTCCTCACCTCCAACCCCCAGCTCTGGCAACCGTCATTCCATTCTATCATGAGTTCAGTATTTTAGATTTCACGTATGAGATCATAAAGTAATTATCTTTCTCTGTCTGACATTTCATTTAGCATAATGCCCCCCAAATCCACCCATGTGGTCACAAATAGGCAGATTTCCTTCTTTATCACGGCTGAATAATAGTAGGTTGTATGCATCCCATTTTCTTCATCCATTCATCCACAAAAGAACACTGAGGTTGTTTCCATGTCTTGGCTCCTGTATTGGGTTGGCCAGAAAGTTCATACAGTTAATGAATACACTGTTCAATAAAACTTGGTGAAAATGAGTCTTTCATTTTTACTTAAAATAAATCTTTGACAAAGCCAGCTAGGCATCCCTTTGCGTAATGGCTTATATCACATTGAAATATTTTAAACATATGAACAGTAATAGCTGAAATGACAAATGTTACTAATATTGACACAATTTATCAAGGAGAATATGTTAGAATATGTTAAAATGCAGATGGACAGTGAAAGAACAAATATAACTTTTAACTAAATATTGTCTTGATATTTAGACCATTGGTTAAAATCATGATAACAGGTTTCATCCATTTCAAGAAAGCAGAATATTTGCAGATCACTTAACATTTACTAGGTATGTTCTCAGTCTGGAAGGATATATTTCACTGACATGTGTCATTTAATTTAACCACATCCCTCTGTAATAGATAGTGTTATCCCTATTTGCAGATAGGAAACAGGCTCAGAAAGATTAAGAATGTTACCTAATTCTAGTAAGCAGCCAAACCTAAACTGATCTAATTCCAGGGCAAAGCTCTTTCTGACACATCAGTGTGGGTCTTTATCTCTTTGAGAATTGTTGAACATTAAAAGCCTTCTTCCAGTTAAATGCATAAAGAAACAACATGAGCAATGACATAACAATACAAGTCTCACGAAATAATTGGTGTGTTTGGCCTTGCTTTTGTTGATTGATCTTTTGCAAAATTGCTTTTCTCTGAGATATTTAAAGTGGACTTTAACTATTTTCTTGGAAGACTTTCCTAAATTATACCTATCAGAAAGCTGCTTTGCTTTAAGGCTGAAGAAAAATGAAAGCTTACTTAACTACACTTAGGTGCCAGGGTCATACTATGAGCTCTACACCTGCCAGGATTCACGCTAAGATAGATAGGGTGGCTCAGCAAACTGTCCATAGTCCTGTGATTCCTTTCTGATATTCTGAAGTAGAAATAATTTAATAACTGTTCACAAAAGAGAGAAACACTGTTTCTTGGTCCTCAATATCATGCTGCTGTAGGCTAATCCTTTCTCTCTTCTGTCGCCCCTTAGTATAGAGAGTGTGTTTTGGGGACCCTCCTTCACGATCTTCTGCATTCCAAGAGCATCTTACATAAATCCAGGACTTCTCAAGCAGCCAGTTTTGCCAGATGGTCTTAGGGTTGGTTGTACCCCTATATGTATAATCCTGAACTTCTCAAGTAAGGTCCTTAGAGAGCATAATGGCTAAGAGAATTGGTGCTGATACCAGACCTGAGTCCAAATACTGCCTATGCCCCTAACTAGCTGTGTAACCTTGGAGAAGTAACTTAAGCCCCTTAAAGGGATTAGATTTCTCACCCGGAAAATGGTATAATAAATGCATCTACCTCATATGGTTAGTGTGTAAATTAATGTAACTTGAGATGGTGCGTGTTAAGCATTAGCACAGTGCCTGTCTCTTGTTAGTAGTACCTGCTTTTATTATTAATTATTCTCTTTATATTCCCAGTTCCAGCTAGGTGCCTAACATATAATAGTTGTTCAGCACATATTTACTGGATTGAACCAGCTCTGAAATTTAAGCATTGGGTCAACAGCAAAGTAGTCACCCCACCATCATTTCTCCCAGAGAAAGGGAGAATAGATGGAAGCCAGCCATCATACTTTCTTTTCTTATTCTAAACTTCCCATCCAGCCCCAGCAATAAAATAATCTTCCTGAACCCCAACAATTTCAAGAATTTTTCAAATCACACTATTTGAAAATAGTTGGGTTGCCCAGATCTAATATGTCCCAGGACCCCAAGGTCACCAAGCTTATATTAATGAAGTCTAGTTAAGATAAATGATTACAGTTAGTAAACCAACTGCTTATGAGCTCATTGGGCTTTTTAAAATTTACTATCTGCGCTTCATAGAGACACAAGTATTTTGCTTTTGTAGGACGCTCAACAGTCAAAGTCGTCTTTTAAAAAGCACAAATCAGACGCTATTATTGCACTGCTTCTAACCTCTAAAGGCTATCTATTGTAAAGAGATTAAATTTTCAACTACTTAGCCAGGCTCACAGAGACCATGTGCTCTGGTCACTTACTACATCTTTCCCTGACCTTCATGGGGTTCGAGGCACAGTTGTCTTTTTCAGTCCCTCAGATGCAACAAGCTCTACTTCTTGCTCTCCCAGCTTTAGATTGGCTAATCCATGTACCCAGACCAATTTCCCTCTTATCGTTAAGGTCTCGGTTCAAACGCCACCACTGCTATCTTGACCAAAGAGACCTGCCTCCTCAGTGCCTCTCCATCCCTTTGTCCAGTCGTATTTCTGTCACCGTACAACATTTATTTACATGTTTACTCTGTCTTCCTCCACCACTGGACATTTGCTTAAGAGCAGGGACTTTGTAATTTTTTGCTCACCACTGAATCTTCCAAGGCTTGCAGCACACACTGGCACATAGGTGTGTAGGAAATGTGTGTCTAATAAAGAATAAATACGTGAATAAAAAAAAACTGTGAAACACTAACACAAGAATATTCTTCTTTCAAAAGAATAATGAAAAATAATTTCATTCAATAAGAGTCATTCTTAGTTACTGATACGTGACTTAGTAGATCCCATTCAATTTAAAATGTTCCCTTTTTTTCTGATACTTTCACAAGTCATTGATTAAATGCTGCTCACTTTTAAGGCCAATGTGTGAGACATTATTTAACTTGTCTACTCTAAAGTTCCAGCGTTAACTCAGGCGGGGCTTCACCAAGTACTGACCATGTGACCTTGGCCTCTCATTGCCTCAGTTTTCTCATTTGTAACATGGGTATAATAATCGGCTTATTTCATACGCCTATGAGGAGGAGAACTTTACATATGTGTGTGTGTGTGTGTGTGTGTGTGTGTGTGTGTCTATATGTATTTAAACAGTGTCTTAGAATAGTGTCTGGCACATGATAAGCATTATAGAAGTATTGACTGCTGCTACTAGTACTGTTATTATGAGAACTAACTGTTGAGAATAATCCTTCATATAGTGGTTTATTCCACTGAAGATAAAGGAAACTCATAGAATATTAGAAATCAGATTAAACACAGAAAGCCAGTAAAATATACCAGGAGAGAAGATGATGAGAGTGTGAAAACATAGAGGAGGAGAAAAATGGTTTTTGTATTTCTTTTTCTTTTTTAAAGAAGGAAAGAGCCTAGAAATAGGACAAAAACTATTCATTGGCTATACTGACATGGAGACCCCTGGTGACCTTCATAAGTAAAATTTCAGGACAGTGGGCAGAGAGATTACGGTGAGAGAAGTCAGGTGGATGTAAATTATAGAGTAAGTGGGACGTGAGGAAATGGAAACAATATATGATGATAACAATTTTGAAAAGTTCAGACATGAATTGGCTAAAGAAGATATGCAGGGATTAGAGGAGGAGGGAGGCTTTCGTGTTACACGTACAGTTTTCAACATTTTAAGTTGGAGTTACTAGTCTAGAATGAGGTTGAATTTTGGCAAGAATCATGCATAAGGAGTAGAATGGGTTGTAGAAAATGCAGTGCTGTGAAGTACTTGAGAAGATGAGAGAAAATGAAATGCTGTCTGTAGTGCACGTGGCCTTTGAACTTGAACTCCTGTAGTGAAAGGGAATACAAAGATCAATGCAAATGCTAATGAATTAACGGATTTGGCAGTGGACTATTTACTGACTTCTGTGTTCCTAATGAGTTAGGAAGCGCCTCACCAGCTCAGAGTGAAGGAAGTAGAGAGGATGGAGGAAAATTTGAGGAGGGTAGGGAAAGCTTCTAAGAAAATAGTCCTTAAGGAGAATTAGAAAGAACTTACTGTAAGTCAGAGCAATATTTCCAGTCTCGAAAATCCATTTGGAGTTGGTGATTATTAATTTATTGGAATACCAATTTGCCCTGCCACATGAGTTTTCTCCGGCTACCTGGATATAAGTTACACAGAGGCAGAAAAGAATGAGAGATAACAATCGAGGGAAAATACAATTAGTATTTTTGTTTACCGTTTTCCACTTCCCCGCTCCAACTCTGGGGAGCCTTCATGGACATGGCTGCCCTCCCAGCCTCCAGCAGCACTCTGTTATCAAAGAATTCAAAGAAATGGAACATAGGTTTCCAACTTATTAATTTAGCAAAATCAAAAATTGTGTATAATGTTTTCTGTTGGCAGAGATTTTTGCAATATAATTTGGTTCCGTCTTTTGACAAGTAATTTGGCAATGTCTAGCAAGATAAAAACGTTAATAGCTTTTTACACGTTAACTCTAATTCTGGAAGCTTATGCCGATAAATAATTTATAATCCAGAAAATTATTATATAAAGATGCTCATTGTCATGTCATTTGTAATAACAAAAAATTGGAAACACCTTTAATTGTTAACAATAGGAAAACAGTTTAGGAAATTATATCCACTTAGTAGAAAGTGACACAGTTACTATATTATAATTACACGATGATGGAGCAAAATAAAATAATGCTTACTAAAGAAAGAATGAAGAAAGCTGACCTAAAATTGTGTCTTCCTTGTGACAGTAATTATGTAAACATATCAATATTTATTAAAACTTAAAACCAAAATAAAGTTTTAAAAGCTCTGTACCAGTAATGGGGATTTTATGTTTGTTTCAAAACATTTTTTAACATAACTCTTATAATTTTGTTTTGTCTACTCCTTTTCTTAAGAATTTCTGACTCTTACCTCATTTTTCATTTCATAGTTTCAAATAAAGTCAGCAATTTTATCATCAGAGAAGATTAGACTTATTTGACAGTTCATAATTCCAAGTTATTTGGTATAAAAAGACCATATACACTTGTAGGTGCTTTCAAAATAAAATTTCGAGAATTTTTTTTTTTTTGCTTAGTCTTTCCTGGTATGGAGATGAAGCAAACTACCTAAAATTGCTAGCCATTCTTTTTTCATTTTTCTCATTTTATTGATTTATCTTGCCCTTCACAGAAATGATAACAAATGAGTCTGCAGTTGCATCTGCCAATTTCTTAAATCCTCTATTATCCACATTATGAAATCATACTAGTATGAATGCTTCCAGTATTTTCAGAGCTCTTTAGTTAGTATACTTTAGCATTCTGTATGAAGTATCTTATGTAAGTGTAAAATTTAGACTCAACTTCTGGAAGCTTTTGATTTCTTAGTTCAAAAGTGAGAGATCCTTAGTTCAGCCATAAGATTAACAATTACTTGTATAGTAAGAAGCTCCTAATTTATTCTTTTATGGATACCTGGCAGTTTTCTTGCCATTTCTCGGAAGTTCTCTATTAAACACATTCTCTCTCTTTCTCTCTCTGTCTCTCTCTGTCTCTGTCTCTCTCTCTCTCTCTCTTTCTTTCTCTCTCTCTCACACACACACACACACACACACACACACACACACACACACACACACACACACTTGGTGATTAAAAGCACAGATTTTGGCATTATGAAATCTAAGGTTCAATTTCCAGTTCTGTAGTTTCTGGGCCACTTCACTTTAGGCAAGTAACCTAATGTCTCTGAACCTTGTTGTTTTCATCTGTAAAATAGAAATTACAATTATATCAGACAATCCTCAAAACATCCGTAATGATTTTAGAGTTTCAGAGTCAGGTAAAAGCAGGCACTCAGTAAATGGCTAGTGCTTTTATTACTTTATTATTATTTAGGTCTTGGTTTTCCTTGAGTCTGTGAGTCCCCATAATGAAATGTAATTTCCAGTAGATTGAGTAACACCTGTTTTCACCAAAAATTTTAACTGAGTTCATTACTTTCTGTGCAACCCAGATTAGTTTTCTGCCTCTTTTTCTGTGCCGTATGTAGGTGTTCAGTAGATTTATTTAATAAATGTATGAATGCTTGAACGCGTAGATGAATTTTTAAATGCTTCTTTTTGAGAAGGTAGAACAAATGTGACACAGTAGAACACATAAGAAAATAATCCATGGAAAAAATGGCAAAGTCATGTATGTGCCCAGGGCCAGCCTAAGAAGAATTGCTTTTTTTTTTTTTTTTTTTTTTTAGGAAAAATGTGTTGAATAGCTTATTTTAATTATTTTTAGAAGTTAAGTACAGGGACTTCCCTGGCGGTCCAGTGGTTAAGACTTCACCTTCCAATGCAGGGGGTGTGGGTTCAATCCCTAGTCGGGGAGGTATGGTCCCACATGCCTCGCAGCCAAAAAACCAGAACATAAAACAGAAGCAGTATTGTAACAAATTCAATAAAGACTTTAAAAAGTGGTCCACATCAAAAAAAAAAAAGTTAAGTACAAAAATTTGCTGATGATTTACATATTTAGGACCAATAAAATAATGTGAGATTAGCTGTACTAAAACAGAATGTTGAGCTACATTCACATTAAGTGACATTATATAGTCTAAATTTATGGAAAACTTCTGAGATGGTGAGTGACCTTTGAGCAGAAAAAGACGGAGAAATGGCCTTTTCTGCATTCTATTGTGCCTCTAAGTAAAATGCTTGGTAATCTAGCTACAAAACTCTCTGTCATTTGGCTTTAGGCACCTACTGTGATTTACCTTGTGAAGATCAGATTTTGCCATGGAGAGGATTTGTAAAAGTATCACACGTTCCAGTACCGCTGGCAACCACAGCTACCAAAAACTCCCATTTAAATTGATGAACCTAATATCAGATGATAGTATCATTTCCTTGTGGGTGTTCTGGGGAAAGGTGGGTAGGAAATATATAAAAGTGAATACTTTATTGACTGAAATAACAATTCATCATTTTGAAAACATAAAATACATTAAAGTTGTTATAGCATCATCCATTAATATTTCACTGTAGTTTAGACATGGCCTACAATCAATGTTTTCTGCCCTTTGAAACAGAACCATGCTTGTGGTATGCATTAATCATATAAAAGATGAAACACTGAAAAGAAATTCAGCCTTTAAAGACAATTTGCTTTGATTTATTCAGTGGGTTCTCCTAAAAAGTTAATACCAAGAATTATTGCTTGTTAAATTGGAGTTAGAAATTCTTTCAGAGTTACTTAGTATTTTCTTTAATATCAGTATCAAGGAAGGCAAAGCAAATTTGCATATTTATTAGGAAATACAGGCACATAATCATAAAACAAGAAGACACAACGTTTTTATAGACTTTATTTTTTAGAAGTGTTTTAATTTTACAGAAAAATTGAGAAGATAGTATAAAGTGTTTCCATATACACTATACCCATTTCCCTCTATGATGATCAACTTATATTAGTATGTTCCATTGTTACAATCAGTGAACAAATATTGATACATTATTGTTTACTATAGTCCATACATTAGTCCAGTTCCTTAGTTTTTACCTAATGTCCTTTTTCTATTCCAGGATTTCATCCAAAACATCACATTACATTTAGTTGCCATGTTTCCTTAGGCTCCTCTTGGGTTTGATAGCTTCTCAGATTTTCCTTGCATGACCTTGGCAATTTTGAGTAGTTAGGTTTGCGTAGGATGCCCACTACTAGAATTTGTTTGATGCATTTTTCATGATAATATTGGGATTATGTGTTTTGGGGAGGAAGAGCACAAGAGTAGAAGGGTTATTTTGTCAGATCACATCAAGTGTACAAAGTATCAATATGCATTATGAATGCTGAGGTCGACCTTGATCACCAGGCTGAGGTAGTGTTTTTCAGGTTTCTCCATTGTAAAATTACTGTTTTCCCTTCTCCATATTGTACTTTTTGGAAGGAAGTCAATATGCTCAGCCCACAACTAAGGAATGGAGAGTTATGCTTAAGATGGAGTACTACATAAACTATTTGGAATTCTTTTGCACTGGAGATTTATCCATTCTCCCGCATTTATTTACGTATCCAATCATTTATTTATATCAGAAGAACTCATGGATTTTTATTTTATACTTTGGGTTATAATCTAATTCTACGTTAGTTACTTTGTTCCTCAAATTGCTCTAGTCCTGACCCTTGTGAACTCTTTTCAGTTCAGTGGCTCGTGTGCCACTCTGAGGTATCCCCATCCTATATATTTTTTTGGAACTTCCTTACTTTCTGACACTATAAGATGGTCTTGTATATAAATCTTGTATATTTACTGCCCCAGTCCTAGAATCAGCTACTTCTTCAAGGATAACCAGGTCTTTTTAGTGGAGCACAGTATTAGACAGCAGGATCTGGGTGTGGGGTGTGCTGATTGCTGCCCGGATGTCATTGTTTCTAGATCTTCTCAGCTGACAGAGCAAAGAGATAACATGTGTGTACATTACCCATGTATATGCACACGTCTATAAGTATCTCTCTACGTAACCATGTGTATTAAGGTAATATGAAGCAATATTAAGCTAAACATGAATGTATATTGATGTTTCCAACTTTAATCTGTTACCACATAGACCATCTTAGCCTCATCTCTTGCTTATCTTTAAATTTCAACTCCAGCAAAACACTTGACTTTTAGAAGTATGGAAATCAAATTGTAGCTACTTTGGGAAGCCACATCATCTAGCAGAATAATTCTGAAAGGGCAAGGTGTATATCATCAAATTTTAATTTACAGTCAGCAGCACTTTGTAACATCCATAGGCCTCCAGACCTCTGCTTCCAAGAAGATGAAGTAGCCCATTTCTCCCAGGTTCTTCCACTTAAAACTAAAACCCTGAACATAACAACAGACAAACATAGGAAGACACTGAAAGGTGGAAATGAGAAGGCAGACTTAACTAGGGACTTTGGGACTTGAGGAATAACATGGTGATGAGTCCCCTGTGTTTCCTGTTGCTTCCCATACATCCTGGAGAGGGTATTACAGGAACCCCCAATCAATAACCACCAACAGAACAACAGACGAAAAAGCTTCAAAAAAGAAAACACAAAACCCCCATTCCCCCTAGCCAAGGTGTGAGGAAAGGGGTTGCCAAAGACAGAAAAACGTTTGGGCAATAATATACACACTACTCGAGCCAAGTGCCAGTGGAATATTGCACCCATCCCCTATGTCCTGTGGTTTCAGTTGGGCCAAGCTAGGATTTGATCTTCCACACCACCCCACTCCTGCCCTCCAGAAGAGGCAGCGCTCTGATTCGCCACCAGGGCTGTTACAGTATGGTGCAGTGGTGAGCTGAGCCTCCACCCCTTTGCATTAGCAAAGAGACTTTCAAAGGTGGTGCCTGACAGGCTAGTTAACACTGGGCTGCCCTCACACAGTCGTGGGGTCCAATGGTGGGACCTAGCCTCCGTCTCTCCCTGACATCGATAAGAATAGGATGTTACAGGTTGGAGGGAGTAGGCACCCCACTAACCCCCAACACATGGTGCCAGTGAGACCCAATGGGGTGCTGAATCCCCATAACCGTCCTGAGGCAGTAAGACAGAATGAGATGGCACAAGCAGGGCTAGTTGGCAGTTCTCTTCCTCTTACCCTGGTGTCAGTGGGGCCAGCAGGTAGCTGACCCTCTACCCACACCCGGCATCAACAAGAAGGAATGAAGTGGGAGGAAGGACAGCAAACACTTCACTTCTCCCCTCCCCTGGTGTCAAGAAATCTACTGGGGAGATGAACTTCCACTCCTACTAAAAGGCAACACAATGATATTAATGTTCCCACTTTTGGGGGGAAGGTGTCAGGAGGGCCAATAGGATAGCTGAACTTCTACTTGATCTGTCTGCAGTGAGAGAATGTAAGTGCCCACTTTTGCTGGGGTATTGACAGTAGGGCCCAATGGAAATCTGTACGTAACCCCCCAGTCCTCATACTACACCTCCAATAGGATGACTTCCTTCTAAAAAGTAATAATAAAATTAAATGGGATACAGAGTCATGTAATAACTCACAATGTTTAGAATCCAATTGAAAAATACTCATGGCACCAAGAGCCAGGAAATCACAGAATAAATGAGAAAAGACAATAAACCTACACCAGAACTGAGTTAAAACATCTATTGAAATTATCAGACAGGGATTTTAAATAAGCTGTCACATAAATGCTTCAGTTAGCAATTATGTGTTCCTTGACGGAAATGGGAAAAATAGAAAATGTAAACGAACTAGAAGTTATAAGAATAAAAACAAATGAGAACAGTAGAACTGAAAAATACAACAATCAAAAAACTGTGCTCAAGAGTAGACTGGAGATTACGAAGCATGGAATCATGAACTTCGAAGAGATCAATACAGTGTACCAAATGTACAGAGAAAAATAGGCTGAGGGGTAGAGATGGGAGAAAGAACAGGATCTCTAGAACTTGTAAACAGTTGACAAGAGCACTAACATTCATATCATCAAAGTTCCAGAATGAAAAAAGAGAGCACGTAGGACTGACAAAGTATTCAAAGAAATAATGACTAAAACGTTCCCAATTTTTTAGAAGACATAAGCACACATTCAAGAATCTGAGCAAATCCAGAGAGGAAAAACACAAAGGTATCCTTGTCAAGACGCGTCATAATTAAACTTCTGAAAAGTAGAGACAAAAAAAATCTCGAAAGTGGACAGGCAGAAACGATGCATCACTTATTGAGAAACCAATTCCAATGACAGCATATTTCGTGTCTAAAATTATGGAGTCAGAAGCATTGACATAACATTTTTCAAGTAGTAAAAGAAAAGAACTCTCAGCCACAAATTCACACTTTATATGTCCACTTTCTTGTTTGACTTATATTAATGGACTACTAACTCATCTTTCTATATCCAGGTCTGCCATCACACTTCTCCAAAAATCTAGTCACAGTATTTCCAGAGTGATCTTTCTGAAAAAGAAGCAAATTTTTCTTATAAAAATACCTGACTGTGTTATGAAACTTTTCTCTCTTCTAAGTTACCAGGTAAAACCCTTCAACGGATTCCCATCTTTCTTGGAGTAAAAGCTCCCATCCAAACTCTCTTTGTCCTTTTGGGCTGCTGTAAGGTTATCCTGCAGGTTGGGTGGCTCCTAAACAACAGGAATTCTTTTTTCTCACAGTTCCGGAGGCTGCAAGTTCAAGAATAGGGTGCCAGTATGGTCAGATGAGGGCCCTCTTCTGAATCACAGACTTCTCATTGTATCCTCACATGGCAGAAGAGCTTAGGGAGCTCTGTGGGGTCTCTTTTATAAGAGCACTAATACCATAATCATTTCCCAAAGGCCCCACCTACTAATACTATCAGCTACGGAAATTAAGATTTCAATGTATGAATTTGGAGGGGAACACAAAGACTAGACCATAGCACTTACTATACATACATGGACCATGCATGATCTGGCTTCTACCGCACTCTCCATTGTCTTCTTTTCCTACACTCCAGTGAGCATTTCTCTCTTTTTTTTTTTGCGGTACGCGGGCCTCTCACTGTTGTGGCCTCTCCCGTTGCAGAGCACGGGCTCCGGACGCGCAGGCTCAGTGTCCATGGGTCACGGGGCCTAGCCGCTGCGCAGCATGTGGGATCTTCCCGGACCGGGACACGAACGCGTGTCCCCTGCATCGGCAGGCGGACTCTCAACCACTGCGCCACCAGGGAAGCCCCAGTGAGCATTTCTTATACTGATTATGAGTGGAACTCCTTTCTGGACTGATCCTTAACCATTCATTTTTCTGGCAACCATGAATTTATCTTCTCTTTTCCTCAAAACTTCACCCTTCCTTCATGTTACATATCCATTTCAATTGCCTTCTACAGGAAGCCCTACTGATATCAACCATATACTACTGTCCACAGCATGGATTAACGTCTTACCGTGTCTTCCTATAGCACTCTGTAATATCTTTTACGGTAACTATGGATTTTCTTATTTGAGTGTCACAGTACATTGAATTCTAGGTGGCACTCTAATGATTTTAGTAGCAGTAACACTGCTGCCTAGTTTAACCCGTGACATACTTTAGGTGTTCAATAAATGTTTGTTGAATGAGTGAATGAATGAATGGTCAATTTGAAATCTTAATCATGTTACCTTTCCAAAATCTGTTAAAAGATACCACCGTTTTCCAGAAGATTAGGGATTTAGGACCTTAAACTTGATTTAACAGAGGAAATTTTTACTAATACATCATGCTTAAATACCTCAAAGTAAAACCATAAACCCAGGAATGTAAGGTTATCCATTTGGACTTTCAAGCCAATAATTGATATCTCCTGCCCCGACTGTATTAGATGGTTTCGATGCTCCACTCATATCTCCCCAGCACTCATCCTTCCAGTATATGCTGATAGAATCATGCTGCCACCTGCAATTATCCACCTTAGGGCAGGCCAGAAGTGTACAGGAGTTAATGTATCTGGGTGTAGCTTTCAACCAAGGACAGAGGGGACTGGAAGATAAGTACTTCAAGTTTCTCACCGATTCTTGGGATAACTCTGAGACATGTTCTGTAGAGTTTCACAGAACTCCCCTGAAGTACTGGCAGCAGTTCCCTGCAGGAGTAATTTTTATTCGGTAATGCACCTCTGTTGGCTGCCTTCCATGCCTCCATTCTCAATTCCCACTCCACTTCTGAGTTTTCTGGAAGCACCTCCCAGATGAGCAGTTTGCACTCAAATTATTGCCTCAAGTTCTGCTTCTAGGGGAATTCAATTGATAGCCTCCTAACAACCCAGTGCTGCTTACAGAGCCGTCACTGGTACAAGTACCAAGGCACGGCACATTACGTATCACTCCTCCTAAATCCTATTATTTTTAAACAGATAGGAAAGAGCATGACCTTGAAGAGAAAAAGAGTTTATATGAGGACGGCCAATGGATAAAGGGAAGGAGAGACAGTGCCATTTGTTTTCCATTAATGATGGTGTGAAATGTATGGGCAGATGGTCTAACAGGTGTGACTATAATTTGAGGAGCCTGCTCCCTTGGTTACAGAAGACTGCTATTGTTATTATTATGGAACCACAACCTCATGACTTTATTGTTTCACTTGATGTAACCTTCTCCTTTACCCTTAAATCTTTCTACATCACTGAATTGCAGCCAGTAGATTTATTTTCTCCCTATGGCTCCATCACAAAAAAAGACACACACGTGCACACACACACACACACACACACACACACACAGAGTTTTGTGTATGCCAGTGCTAGAAAAGACAAGCTCATGGTGCATGTATGCAATGGATATTGTACATTACACGTCTGTGTGAAATAGTCTTCTGCAGGTTCCTATGTTTATTTTATGAATAATTAACTTTAGTAAAGTTAATTTCCTGAAGATCTTGTTGAAGACTGAAGAAAGGAAGTAACTTGTAAAGAAAAAGACTTTGAAACTTGCCCTTTTTGCCCTCTCTTTGTGTCTTAATGAACAAAGGATAACTGGGCCTTTTTTGAAGCCTTTGCTTGAGTTGAAGACACAAAATGCAACCTGCACTCTTATCATAATATGTTCAGTTCATGAGTACACAAACTTATAAACCGTGAATTTCCCTAAAGTTATTATACCATTTAGAAGATGTTTGCTTGGACGTTTACTTAAAACCAAACCATTGAGGTCTATATGTCCAAATAATTTCCTTCTCTCTTGCTGTCTCCATTTCAGTTTCCTGAGTTTCTGGGAAGGCCTGGTTTCCCCAAAGGAACGATTTCTGGTAGAAGTCTGAAGGTCTGACCCAAGAAAAACAAATCCAGTACAGCCAATGAATTGAGGACAAGAAGGTTTCCAATCAGGTAGGAACATTTAATCTCATACATTACGATCACCTTAAGTAAGGTGTGCTGATAGCTGGATATGATTTAACTGCTTGGAAAAAGATGCATATATATTATATAACCTACCCCACAAGGAAGCTGTTCTCAATTCCCTTAGAGGTTGTGGTGCTTATCAGAGAGTGCCTTGGGGGAAAATGAATACAATAACAGTATGATGCTTTTTTTTTTTAATTTTTAGCTCATTGTTGCCAAGTACACTTGGTGATCTTGGTGCCTGTGGTTGAATCCCAGGAGGTTAGACATGTGGAACAGGACATTAACCCACTTTAGTATTTTCTCCCAAGACAAATCATTTTTATAGGTTGTCTCCATGGTCTTCTAGTTGCTTATCAAAATTAAGCATCAAGTCTTCTAAGTGAGCAATAGCCCCAGTCAGTGTGAGGAAATCAGCTTGGTTCTTATTGGGGCACAGCTTCTTGGTCTTGGCACAAAGTGAGTTCACATGGGGAGTTAGAAGGAGGAGAATGGGGCATGCGAAAGGGGAGTTCTGTGTTCTCATTGACCTATGCATGTTGAAACTCCACTAACAGCTTTATTTTCATTAGCAATTTGTGATAAAAACTTAGGGTAAAGGGAATAATGAAGCTGTCCCATTATATGGCAGGACAAAAGATAGTAGTGACATCAAAATCAGGGCCTATCCATCTCGTTTGCAGTTATATACTGAGTGTTTAGCATAGCATTTGACCCCTCATCAGTATTCAATAAGAAGATGCGTGTTGAATGACTTAGGGATGAATTAATGAACGAAAAAATTTAATATGGTAGAAAATGTGTTTTATCCTTGTATTTTCGTGTGTTGACTTCAATGCACAACCTAGAAATTGAGAATTATGTTTTATGTGGAGGACATACTGAGGACTGAAATCAGGAGACAGCCTCTCAGATAGCTGTGAAGAGGTAAGGGAGGGCGCAGGGTATTTAGAGGTTCTTCCAAAAAAAAAAACCAGGTAGTTGGAACATCAAAAGATTACTGTTAATTAAAGAAACTAGACATCTTAAGTTAATAAATGTAGCACTTTTCTATATATGGTGAGATGCAAGAATCTGGTCTCCTGGAAATCAGTCCCTTGATGTTCACTTTAATTATCTAGGGCCAGTATCCTGTTTTCTCCATCCTGAATCCCCTCAGGGTGCGGCTTTGGGTGTGGCTTCAGTGGCTGATGGCTTGATGGCTATAACATCCTGTGTTACTGATAAGGCTGGCTACCTTCTTTCTCCACATAAATGACTTGAATATGGATAGCAAATCTGTGGATTTGTGTAATTCTTGGAGCACTTTTATAAGGACAAAGTTAAGGCAATTTCAGAATCACTAGCGGCTAAAATTGCTATTTACACTTTTCCACTGGTAGGTAGTCATCTGCTGTCGCTGTCTTCAGTAATCTGCTGTTGCTGTATTCCCAAGGGATAACAAAAGCCATTTAATTCAAGAAAGAAATGTAAAATTTAGCACAATGCAGCTTCCACAAAACCAAAGACACAAACACACACCCAACTCTCGCAGATATGAAGTAGTAATCTAAAATAGAATCCTGGAACTAATTGCAAAACAAGAGCAAATGTACTCATATTGGATCATTTTATTCTTTTATTAATGTTTGATACATATATGTATTTATTATTAAAATTCAAAGTTGCTATATGGGCCACGCGCGAAGACATGGGGGAGAAGCTGGAGCTGAGGCTGGAGTCGCTCTTGGGGACCGAGCCCGCCGTCTGCCCGTGGCCGCTGCCGGTCTACGTAAGTGCCGCCCGTCCCCTCCTCCCGGAACCCAGCTCCTCTTCCCCAACGGCGCGCGCTGAGCCCACTGAGAAACGGAGCGACTCGAGTCGCCAGACCCTCTTTGGAGCCCCCCTTCCCGCCCCGCCGTGGTTCTCCGCGGCAGTTTCCAGCCCCCGCGCGCAGGGTGGGCAGAGGGGAGCCGGCGCCGGCCGGGGGGGCACAGACTCGGCCGCGGGGACCCCGCGCTTCTGCGGGGCGCCCGAGCCGGTCTGCGGTTGGCTCTGCAGGGCTGGGGACCCCGGTCCCCCCGGGCCTGGAATGTCGGCGGGCTTGCCCTTCTGTACTTTAGGATCTGACATGTAGGGTTTCTTTTTCCTGGTAGTTTATTCTTAGCGCTGTCAACGTGCTTAGTTTTTTTTTGTTGTTTTTTTTTTTCAGGTCACCCTTTCCTCCCTCTCTCCAGTTTTATTGTGTTTCTGTTTTGTTTTGTTTTAGTTAGGCATTTTGTCCCTCTGATCTTGAGTGGGTGGGCTGGCAGGACACTTGGAGAGGAGGCGTTCTGTCCCCTGATCTTGAGTGGCCTTTGGAAAATGACAGGCCAGACGGAAATGTACACAGGCGTCCGGTGATTCCAGAAATGCAGCGTGTCCGGCTAGGTGGGCGCCCGGCCTCTCGTCCCCCGTGGCGGTGTGGTGCGCGTGTTCCTTGTGTCAGGGTTTACGCTTGGGCCCCGCAGCCCACCTTCCGAAGGGAAAGCGCAGCGGGCGCCTTGGGCCGGCGCCTTTGGGGCGCCCTTTCGTGCGCTCGGCTTGCGGGGGACCGGCCTCCAGGCGACCCGGCGGGGAGGCCCGCGCGACCCGGCCCTCGCGCGGGCTCCGTGTGTGTCAGTTTGTGGAAAGTGTGTCGCGGCCGGGGTCGGGGTCGGGACGCTGGGACCACCTGGGAGCCGATGTAGAGGGATATGATTTCCATTTTCAAGGCGCATTCATCCTATGCAGGGAAACAGCCTAACATAAAATTTGCCTAACAAAAAATATATTAACAGGTGGAAAGACTATCTCCCAGTTGAACAGCGGATGCCTGGGACTCGTTTCACTGCTTTCAAAGTTCCTTTAAAAAAGGTGAGCAAAAGTTAATACCGTATTCTTCCAGAAATCTGAATTCACCATATAGAGCCCTGGCTCTCAACCCCGTCGTACTCCATTTTCCCTTTTTATAGCAAATACTTTTTAATACCTCTTTGACTATCCAGAAATGGGATTCATAGACAAATACAACCAACTTTTGTACTTAATTAAAAAACAAAAAAAACAATGCAATGCCCTAACTATAAATAAAGAATAAAGTAATTTATAAGAAAGTAATATGTATCTCAGTATGTAAATGTTTGGGGATGACTATACTAGAAATAAAGAAATAGTCAGTTACTTGTACCATGAATGCAATAAACTATGGACTTTGATTGGTAATGATGTGTCAGTGTTGGTTCATGAATTCTAACAAATGAAGCACACTGGTATGGCATGTTGATAATGGGGAAGGCTGTGTGGGGTGAAGGAGAGAGGGTGTAAGTGGGAACTGTGTACATTTTGCTCACAGTTTTGCTGTGAATCTCAAACTGCTCTAAAACGAGTCTACTAATTTTAAAAAAAGTGTGTGTTGCTGACACTTGAATAACCAAAGAGATCAATGGAACAGGGTACATGTATAAGCCAAATACATGAAAGAATATTTAGCAGTGAAAGCCATCCTTCCTATATGTAGATATTCAAGAAGTATTTATTTCTGTGTCTTATTTTCAGGCACTCTGCTTGGAGCTGGCAATACAGTGGTAGGCAAAATGGATGTGGTCCCTGCCTTCTGGGAGTTTAGAGTCAGGTTAGGAGACCAACATGAAATAAACAAACACAGAAATAACTATATAGAAGTGAGCTTATTTTCTTCCGTCTAATCTCTCTGGAAGAAAGGATTGTAATATCGCTTGTAAACTCCAGAGGAGGAAACTTTACTTTGAATCTCATATGTTAGCATCACAGGGTTTGAATAAATGGATAATGTAGTACAGGATTTTAAACATATGTTCTTCCTTATTTTATTCTTTCTGACAGAGTTTTGAAAAGAATCTTGCTCCAGAAGAACGTTTCTCCCCCTTGGATCTCTTAACAAAATCCAAGGACAGAATGAAGAACTTGGGCTGATGATTGACTTAACAAATACTCGCCGCTATTACAAGCCAGAGGTAAATGGAAGCCGTAATTGAAAATGACCTTCTTTCTGATACTGTAATAATTCATGGTAGTTCAGTAATTATCATCTTATGCTAAGGTGAATCCTGGCCTTCTCTCGTGGGTTCAAAAAGGGAAGCTAGTGGTTTCCTTAAATACACATTTGTAATTGCTGTTTCAAAATGAGATTAAAGATATGAATTGAACTATAGTATTTGGCAGTAGGCTCTAGATATGCTTAAGAAATTCTATAAGCTTCCATGTTCTATATTTTGAAAATGAAGTAAACTTTTAGTAGTTACAGTAGTATCCTAAAAGGAAAGGTATGTCCATTATGTCTTTAGCACTTACTTTAAGCAGTTGCTTGAGCGTGTTTAAGCATCACTGTAAAAGACAGTTGTTCTCTAAGTTTTATGCTTCCTTTTCCTAATGCCTTCTGATATAGTACAGAAACCCATAGATTCTCTTGGCCCATGTAGGACATTCCAGTGCAAAAGAATTATCCTTCTTCTGACCTGTTCCATGGCCTTGGGAGACAGTAACACCTAATGTCTTTTAATATTTGTAGAGCAGTTTGCCATTTAGAAAGTTCTTTCATATCCATTGACTTAGTTAATCTTCACAGCAATCCTTTGCTCTTGAAGTGGAAGTAGTAGTGCTATCTCCTACTGAGTGCTTACCCTGCACTAAGCTCAGAGGATAGACAACTACAATTACTAATTTTACAGACGATGAAACTGACTCTCGGAAAAGGAAGAATTGAAATTTCAGCTCTGTTATTCCTTTTTTTTATTGTGGTAAAATATAGAGAAATCATATTTATTTTAACCATTTATAAATATGCAGTTCAGTGGCATTAAGTACAGTTACAGTGTTGTGTAACCATCACCGCTGTCTATAACCAAAACTTTTTCATCATCCTCGACAAAAACTCTGTAACCATCAAACAGTAACAACCCCATTTTCCCTCCCACCAACCCTTGGTAACCTCTATTCTATTTTCTGTCTCTGTGAATTGGCCTATTCTAGGTACCTCGTGTAAGTGGAATCTGCAGTATTTGTCCTTCTGTGTCTGGCTTATTGCACTAAACATCATGTTTTCAAGGTTTATCCATGTTATAGCACGTAACGAAATGCCGTTTCTTTTTTGGCTTAGAAAATCGCATTGTGTGTTATATAGACCATAGTTTGTTATTCAACGGTTGATTGACACTTGGTTGTTTTCCACCTTGTAGGTATTGTGAATCATGCTGCTATGATCATTGGTGTACAGATATTTGTTCAAATCCCTGCTTTCAGTTCTGTTAGATGTGCAGCGTAGGTAGTAGCAGAGTTGTTGGATCATACGGTAGCTCTACACTTAACCTTTGAGAAAGTGCCAAACTGTTTTCTACAGTGTCGTCTTGTTTTTAAACAATTATCACAAATTTTAAGCATATACAAAAGTATAAAAATACTGTGAGTGTTCCTTGTATACCCATGAACTCATCCAGCTTTCTTATTTACCAACTGATGGCTGTCATGTTTTATCTGTACCCCCACCTGTTTCACCCCATTCCATATTATCTTGAAGCAGCTCCGAGACAGCATGTAATTACACCTGTACGTTTTTGGTACGTGCATTTAAAATATAGGACTTTTATTCCTTAATATCATTTTTTAATATTAAATACCCAGGGAGTGCTCAAATTTGCAGTTGTCTCCTAAACGTCATAAAAAAATGTTTATAAGAATTTTGAATTAGATCCCAATAAGGTCCACACTTTGCCGTGGATTGTTAGGTCTCTGAAGTCTTGTTTAATCTATAGGTTCTCCCTCCATGTCTCTCTCACTTTTTTTTCCTCCTTGAATTTTGTTTTTAAAGAAACCAGGTAATCTTTCCCATCTAGATGTCGATGATTACATTCCATGTGTTGGTAACATATTCTTCAGTCCTTTTATTTCCTGTAAATTGGTAGTTGATCCGAATGAAGCTTGCATGTTTTGTTTTGGCGAGACAGTTTCATAGGTGATGATGTGTTCTTCCATGGAGACATATATAATTGTGTCTTTCTGTGGTATTAGCAGTCACTGATGATTCATAGCTACATCCATTAATTCAGTTGAGGCTTCAAAGAATGGTGAATTCTGTTGTTCTTTTTTTCACTTATTAGCTGGGTATATTTGTACGAGGAGAAGATTCCCCTCATCAACTGTTTGGTTGCCCAGTTGTAGAGGCATGATTCTCTTCTTTTATTTAACAGTTTTCAGAATAATGAGTTGATTCACAAATATCCTCCAGTGGTGAGCAGTTTTGTAAAATTTTATTTATTCCTATCACCGTGGACTCCGTTACAGTTATTATTCTAACTGAGGCCCTGTCTTTGGCCAGTTGGAGCTTCTCGGTGACTCCTGAGTCCTTTTGACATGACATCAGTTGTTTCTAGACTTTTTCAGTGGTCAGAGCTAGGAAATATGCATGTTTGTTTTTAATATTTTTAAAATATGTCATAGGTTCCTGCTGCTACTTTCCATTTAAATTCAGAACGAGAGAATTTTCACTTATCCTTTTCTGTCTTCTATTGATAGTCTACTTTCTCCCACCTCAAGAATACCAGTTCTCAACAATGCCTGAAATTGCCTCTATTTCCTAATTCGAATCCAAGTTCTTCTGACTCTGTTCTACTACTCTCCTTAAATCACAGCCGCTTTATGGCCCTTGAAATGTAAGATAGAACATAAGTGTAGGTAGAACTCTTTATATCATTTTGAGTTACATGTGCATTCATTCACATAGATTTGCTTTTCCTTTTTGCATGCCTGGTAACTGTCCGTTCTGCAGTTTTAATGAAAATCAAGTGATAATTACTGGTTAAAGCAGCTTTGGAAAAAATGGCTCTCATCAGAATGACTGACATACAAAGTTTAATGTACTCTCCTGGTTTATAGTCTGCCTTCTCTAATGAATTTTTTATTCTTTCCCTACAAAGGAAATAATACATATTTTCATGGTTTTGCCTTATAGGACTTGCCAGAAACTATTCCTTATTTAAAAAGTTGTACAATTGGGCATCAGGTGTCAGATGACGACGCTGGTTTTAAATTCCAGTGTGTTGTTAATGGGTTTCTGAAAGAACATAAAGATAACGGTGAGTTGCTTTTGTTTTCGTTTTTGTTTTTCCTTTACCTGAACTTTGGTATGCATTTTGAGTGGGCTTGGGGGTTTTTAACATTTTTAATAGTTCTGACATTAGTGTCAAGTTGTGTTTGGTAACATTAAGGTGGAAATGTCAGATGGTGCTAATAGAGTACGGTGTTTTTTCCTGTTTATGGTCACAAACAATTTAGTTTAGTTTGGAAAGTGATTTTTGTGAGAAATATGAACTGAACTAGCTTACTTATCTCTTTTTTAAAAATTTGAATGGAAAATACATAAAAACATAAAAATGTTCTTGTGTCCTATTTATTGGTTGAGAGGTGGAAGAAAAGGTTAAGACTCTCGGGTTCTTAGCGTACATAAAAGAGAAAACAAAAAGCAAAGGTTCCGAGTGAGACAGATCCCTAGAAGCAAAACAAAACAGAGTGGACCAGAAGAGCGGCTTCCTCATCATATATGTGTTGAAGATATTTTTGCCGCTTTTACACTTCGGTGCAAGTGAGGAAGAACACTACCACCTCTTATTCTTATCTTCAGACAGGAAGAACTTAAAAGGCTGGTGTTTTCTTGTTTCCGCTTTAAGATCTACTCTGTTGATAGTAGGTCTTAATAGCGTGTGAATTTTAAGGATCCACTTGCCTTTTTCTAGCATCTAACTATCAGAAGGAACGTGGTGTTTGCCATGTTTTAAGGCTGAGGAATCTTTTGTCTTTGGAACACCACTGACGCCCATGCGAAAGTGTTCATTTTGTCCTCTTTCTAAATTTAGCCTGAGGAGTGTGCACTTTATTAAATAAACGTAACAGACAGTAAATATTCCGTGTATATATAAAATGATGCACGTATATACATAAAACAGGGAGTAGGGGAGAAGGAATAGAATGGAGGTGGGAAGATAGGGGATAGGAGGCGAGAGAGAGAGGGAGAGACGGGAATTTCAAGATAAATTTTCATTCTATAACCTGGTTGCTTAATGCAGGTACTAGCTCTTAAATATCTTAAGCCCTCTTCACAGATCTTCCGTGTACTTTAGCTTTAAAACTTGAGAGGCTTGGCCTGTCCTGTGATAACCAGGGTGTCTAGAAAGGAGGCAAATTATCTGATTTGTTTAAACTGTAGTCACAGAAATGTTCCCTCTTAAGATGTTAGGGCGCAGCTGCCGGCCTACTCACTTCCTCCAGGCTCCTTTGTGTGTGTTCTGTCTGTTCCGCGTGGGCTAGAAGATCCTTACAAGTGCATGAGAACACATTTGTAAACCTTGATTGTTCACATGTTATACCAAGTGTAGTCCATTGCATATGCTGACTCCTCTGTGGGTCTTCTGCATGCAGTGGGCTAACTTCACCATGCTGTCTGCCATTGCAGTCTCAGGACCTTAGTTATGATCCATTGGTGACTCTCCTCTGCTGTAAGGCCCTCCCACAGGTGCCAGGCTCACTGATAATGAGGAGGAGACTATACTATGCACTCCCTAGGATTGGTAGAGACTCAGAAAATAAATTGTTTCAGTAAACACCGAGAGCCTTATAGGTTTGTTGTTAGGGCACGGGGATACAGAGGTGAGTAGAAGTCTTTGTTCAGTAGCAACTTACAGTTATCTAGGAAGAGAAACATGTAGTGAGTATAAGTGGGTTAATTATGATAAAAGAATCAAGTGCAGCAGGAACATAGAGGAGAAAGTGAGGAAGGCCTGACTGAGGAGACAGCGTTTGAGCTGGGCTTGGGGGAAGAGGATTTTGCCGGAATGAGGAAAGGACAGCCCAGGTATTGGGGACAGGTACAGAAGGCACAGGGCTTGAACTTGTGCTCTGGAGGGGCAGCCTCTGGTGTGACTAGAGGGTAGTGTGAAAGGGCAAAGAAGTCATACATTGATTTTCAGCAAATAGTTGTATAACACCTTCTAAATTGAAGGCACTGTTCTAGGAAGTAGGAAGAGAACAAAGTTCTTGCCCTTATGTACTTTCCATTCTAGTGGGGGAGAGAGATGAATAAATAAGTCAATATATGGAGTGTCAAGCGGTGGTAAGTGCTTTGGAGAATAACAAAAGAAGATGAAGAGGTGAGGGAATGTGGTAGGTGATCAGGGAAGTCCCCTCTATTAAGATGTCGATTGAGCAGAGCCTTGAAGTGAGAAACAAGCCATTGGCTATCTGGGAGAGTGGAGATGGGGTGGGAGGGTGTGTTCTGGGAGAGTGGAGATGGGGTGGGAGGGTGTGTTCTGGGAGAGTGGAGATGGGGTGGGAGGGTGTGTTCTGAAGCAGAAGGAATAGTAGGTGCAAAGTCCCTGAGGCACGACTGTGCTTGGCATGTTTGAGGAATAGTAAGGAAGCCAGTGTGGCTGGACAGGGGAAAGTGAGTGAGGGCAGGGCAGTAGAGAATGAGATCAGGGGAGGCTGGCAGGGCAAAGGAGGGAGGTGGATGATGTAGGTCCTTGGAAGTCATAGTTTGAACTTCTAATTCAGTTGGAGAGACAGACTGATACTTGTTTATAAAGAGTTCTCAATGCTATGCTAACAACCTGGGCTGTATTCTGTGCTAAGTGAAGATGTTCAAGCAACAGAGCAATCCAGCCAAGTTTATATTTTAGAAAGATAACAGCGTCACTATCCAAGACACATTGTAGACTATGTATATAGTATGTGTATAGTGTGCTGCTCTTCTATAAACTACAGGATACCTGTTACGTACAAATACTTACATACAAGATACAAGTGTGAATGTAAGCACTTGGGAAATATCTGGAAGAACCACACAAGGAACTGGGAGAGTCGGACAACTTTCCATGTCCCGTATGATTGGAATTCTGAAGGGTACACACACGAACTAATGGACGTGTGCTCCCAGCCTCCGGCTAAGGAGGGAAATTGCAGGCATCAGAATCCTCTTTACCAATCAAGCGCGTTAATCCGCCTGCGTGCTGAGAGTCATCTCGAGACGCCCCGCGGTGGCGCATGCGCGGTAGGAGGAGGTCCGCGAGCTGCGTGGGCTTGTGCCTAGGCGCCTGTGGTTCGTGGCCTTGTGCTGGCACCGGGGACGCCGGGTTGGCGACTTTGGCGGTCCTGGCGTTGGGTGGGCGGTATCTTGGGGGTGACATGAGCCAGTTCGTCGGCCACGAGGAAGGGCGGAAAGCACATCCCGGAAAGGTAATACGCCTTGGCCCCTGGGCGTTGCCGGTGGAGCTCAGAGCCCCTGGGCCTGGGCTTCGTCTCTTGTGCTGTCGCCTGTCACAGTGGCCCCCGCGCGCTGGCCCGTCCGCGCTGTGCTAGGGGGTACTGGTCGTCTCGCGGCTCAGTTCACAGTAGCTGAAAGGGACAGTGTGTGATGTTCTGGTTTCTCCCCATCGTTTTAAAAGGGAGGCTCTGGCCATTGCTCCTCGGGTAAAATGCAGGGGGACTGCTTTTTAAGATGGGACTGTCAGTGTTGGGGACCCTCCTTAATTACCAGGATGGAATCCCCTTCAGTTCCTCAAGCTGTGTTGTTTAGGCACAGAAAATGTGAGTAATAGTCACTGGAACTAAGTTTGAGTGAAAAAAGGCACCGGTACCGCCGAATTTTCCATCGCAACAGTTGATCTGTGTTGTCTCTTGGAATTATAAAGGGCGTACAGTTGCTTCCTAACCGGTGTCCTTTGAGAGCTCTACCTCTGTACGTTCAAAGGATTAATTTTGAGGCTTTGCTCATACGTGTAGTAAACCCTTTAATTCCCTAAGACCTTCCTTTCCTCCATCTCATACCCCATTAAGCCCGCTTCAGTTTATCTCCTGAATTTCTTCTGAATCTGTCAACTCTTCCTCAACATCCTAATACCGAACTTGCCTGTCTGTTGCAGTGAGGTCCTAACCAGTGTCCATATATCTTGTTTCCTTCCAATCCATTCTTCACACAAGAAACCTTAAAAGCAAGTTGGGACATTGCTCATAAACATGGCTCAAAAACATTGTTTTGAGAATAGAAAACAAACTGTTGGCCTTTCACACTCTGCGTGGTCTAGAATCCTGTCTGCTTCTCTGCTACGTGGACTCCAGCTTGGTGCCTCTCCAACTTTACTATGGGTATGCCTCTCTTGTGGATCTTGTTAAATGCAGGCTGTAATTCAGTAGTTCTGGGTGGGGCCTGGATTCTGTGCTTCTAACGAGCTCCTAGGTGACGGTGACCCTGAGAGCAAGGGTCCAGCTCCTGCCTTTCTCCCTTCTTTCTGGAAGAGCAGGACGTCTGCCCCCCCCACCCCGGGAGGAGAAAACATCCGCAATGTGACTACTAGTAACCAGCTTCCCTCACAGGCAAGGGACCTTTACCACAGCTCCCTACCATTTTGTCTGAGGCGCAGCAAGCCAAAACACTGACACGCTGAGGTTTGCAGCAAAGAGGAGGTTTATTCACAAGGCAGCCAAGCGAGGAAGTGACGTGACAATAGGTCTCAAATCCGCCTCCCCAAAGGCAAGGGGCTTGGGGTATCTATGGGATAAAGAATAAAGAAGCAGGGCAGTATGAGGCATAGGGAGCATGAGGAAAGGTGATTGGAAAAAGGTGTGCTCGTCATTGTTCTGAGCTGGCGTAACTAGGCTACGGGGCTCAGCACATTCTCAGGCTGTAGTTTTCGGCCCTCTGATGGCCGGAGGTCAAAAGGCACTGGCCCAGGTGGAAGATCGGTGGTCCTCTCCAGTCTCAACCAGCTCAGCCTAACTAGACACAGCTGATTCCAAGTTCCTGGACAATACCCGGGGCAAACATCTTATTGCTTATGCTACATGTTATTTGGAGGACGTGCAAGTGTTCAAGCTACCTTGAGGATTGAAGACAGGATTTGACTAATCCTTACACATGGTTTCGCCTCCAGATGAGCAGAAGAGGCCTGTAGGCTGAATCTGGCTCCTGGCACCTGGAATTGGAGGCAGATGGTTTAAAACCAGGCTCTCCCACCCTCTGTGTTATCTTAGGTAGATAGACTATTGAACCTTCCTGTGCCTGTTTCTCCACCAGCAGCATGGGGACACTCAGAGTCCCTCTCTTGGGGGCTGTTATGGGGGTTCAGTGAGATATAGATGCATGCACAGGCACACGGGAGACACCCAGTGTGTGTTAGCTTCATGCTTACTTTTATTAGGAGACCAGTATTGTTAGAAGATTTCTGGTTTGGACAACAAATTAGATAGGTGGTCATTACTATAGTTTATGCGACAGCAATTCACATTACCATTTGCAAAAAAGCAGTTGGTTGTCCAGTGGGGATTATAAACATCCATTTACCATGAGCTACTGAACAGATACTTTACACAGTAACTACTTCAAGTACTATTTAAGATCAATTCTCTATGTTGTCTTAAGCAGTTGTTAACCCCCAATTTCGTGAATAGTACCAAGTAAGTCACTTGAACATCAGCTAGAGCAATCTATTTCACTTAGCAAGCCTAAAGTTATAGTTCAACAATTTTATTTACTGTTCTATGACAAAAATTACTCTCAACAGCTATGCCCTGGATAAGTAATCAGCTAAAGCTAGTTTGACTGACCAAATCTGATTTACTGAGTTAATAATAAGCCAGTTGATTTAGAAAGGTCTAACGTATATTTCTCATCCATTCAGCATTAAACTGTTTCCCATGCCTAAAATGTCTTTTTTCCCATTCGTACCTATCCAAATTCCTACTTCTGTGCCGTAGGGCTTGGCTGAACTACAACTGCCTTTAGTGACACTTTTCTCACCTGCACAATTGGAGATAATTTTAGTCTCCTCAAGACTCCCACGGGGTTACCTCTGTTGTGACACTTGACGATTTGGTGGCATATTTTATTTTATTTTATTTTATTTTATTTTACTTTAAATAGCCTTCCATTACTCCGTGCACATCAAACAGTAAATGCTTTCTCCTAGTAAAGGTGCATAACAATTTTCTGAACTCTTCTGCTCTGGGCAAGATTCATAAATACACCAGGCAAACATAGTGAAAGAGGAGACAGTACTTGTGTTATATTCAGTTGGGTCTTGATACCTAAGTGTGACTCTTAACCAAGGATTATGCAGTAATTAAGGACACAGGTTAAAGTTGTTTAGAGTGTGTCCTAAAGTCTCACTGGCAGAATTTAAATCTCTACTCTGGAAATTGTAGACCTGAGACAAATTACTTCCCTAAACTTCATTTCCTACATCTGAGGAAGATAATAGTATCTACCTTGTAGTAGACTGAATAGTACCATTGCCCCCAAATGTCCACCTTCTAATCCCCAGAACCTGTGAATGTCACCTTAAATGGCAGAAGGGACTTTGCCAATGGGATGAAAGTAAGGGTTTTGAGATGGGGAGATTCTTCTGGCCTACCTGGATGGACCCAGATGTAACCACTGGTGTTCTCGTAAGAGAGAGGCAGAGGGAGTTTTTACTCCAAAGAGAATGTGATGATGAAGTTGGGGTTGGATTGATGTGGCCAGAAGTCAAGGAATGCTGTCAAGGAAACAGATTCTCCCTTAGAGCCTCTAGAAGGTGGATGGACGGCCTTGTCAACTCCTGGTTCCAGCCCAGGGAAACTGGTTTTGGACCTCTGTCTTCCAGAACCATAAGAGAATGAGTGTGTTTTGTTTTACGCAAGCTCATTGGTAGTAATTTGTTACAGCAGCCATAGGGAACTAATGCGTACCTCATAGGAACTATTTCTCCAATTAAAATGTGTGACTGGAAACACACTTGGTGGCATGTCTGACACACGGTAGGTATGCTACTGTGGGTAGTTCTTGGAAACTAAAGCCTTGGTTTTTGAGGAATCATCAAAACCAGTACAATGGTTGCCATGTTCCTCCTTGTTCATCCTGGTGACAAACCTGTAGAGAGAGCTCCATCCTTTCCCACAGGACACCCACCCGTAGTACTTACAGGGAAGAGGTTATGTCTCACTTCAGGCACCTTCCTCTTTTCCTTTCTACTTTTTTTTTTCATTAATCTTCATCCAACTGGCCTTTCTAAGTTAAAAAAAAAAAACAAGACAAAACCATTTCTCAATGGATTCAGATACTACCCCAAGTTAATAATCCAACCATGTTCTTGTTCTTCCGGGTCTCATCACCAGAAATTTCTGAGCTGAAATCCTCTCTAGTTTCTAGGATCAGTCACTTTCTAATTTCTCCCTTCTCAAGTTCAGAGTCTTGTCAGTTTAGTCCCTTCCCTAACCACAACATCTATTAAGGTGACACAGCAAAGTGATGAAAGTCTGGACGGTCTGGTTTTCATCCTGGGTTTCTGCCCGCTACTTACTGTGTGGCATTAGACAAGCTATTCAACCCCTCTGGGCCTCAGTTTCCCCCAAAACAGGTGAATATTATGAACATTACCTACCTATAGGGTTGCCATTATGAGGATTAAGTGAGTTAATATTTGCTAAGCACTTAGAAGATTACTTGTTATAGTCTAAGCACTACAGTTGTGCTTGTTAATAATAATAAATGCAATTCCAAGCGTATAACTTACTCAACTTTCTGTCATAACTTTGAAGTGTTGGTCTATCTGTTGGCCAGCGTTGCAGGTAAATGAGTCGAGGCATGGGCTGAGGCATTGCTACCAGTGAGTGGTGTGTTCCCAGAACTAGGAACAGCCGTGTGAAATAGGTAGCGGTTCTACGTGGAGACAGGGCAGACTGGAAAATGACAGCGCTGGGAAGGAGGTGTGGTGTCCATAGGTTTGGTGTCAGAGCTGCTGCCTGCTGAAGCACCGATGCCGGCCTAAGCCGTAAATGGGGGGGGGGGGCTGGGGAAAACAGGGGCAGAATAGAAAGGGAAAAAAGGGGAAGAACGGAGAAAGATAGCCTAGGGAGGAGGTGTGGTGTCCATAGGTTCGGGGTCAGAGGTGCTGCCTGCTGCAGCACCGATGACACCCGAAGCCGTAAATGGGGTGCTGGGGAAAAGGGGGGCAGAATGGAAAGGGACAACAGGGGCAGAACGGAAAACGATAGCCTGGGGAGGAGGTGTGGTGTCCATAGCTTCGGGGTCAGAGGTGCTGCCTGCTGCAGCACCGATGACACCCGAAGCCGTAAATGGGGTGCTGGGGAAAAGGGGGGCAGAATGGAAAGGGACAACAGGGGCAGAACGGAACACGATAGCCTGGGAAGGAGGTGTGGTGTCCATAGCTTCGGGGTCAGAGGTGCTGCCTGCTGCAGCACCGATGACACCCGAAGCCGTAAATGGGGTGCTGGGGAAAAGGGGGGCAGAATGGAAAGGGTCAACAGGGGCAGAACGGAAAACGATAGCCTGGGAAGGAGGTGTGGTGTCCATAGCTTTGGGGTGAGATGGGCTGCCTGCCTGATCTGAGAAAAGCGAGTGAAAGTGGGAGAGCTTCTCCCTAGCTGCTAAGTCTTCTCAAGGTCTAGCACGCACTGAACACTGGCCGGCTCAGCCTGGGTGTTGACATTGCACTGTACGTGTCACAGAGCAAGGGCGGGTCAGGGGGTGGTATGGGGGCCCCACACAAGCCCAGCCCCTGGAGAAACCCGGCCCGAGGGCAAAGAGCCCGACCCCTTGTGGGCTTTCTAGCGGCTGGGACTTGTCGCTGTGGGTGGCAGGTGTTTGGCACCGGATGGGCCACCATGCGGAGACTGTTGGGGACTGTGGAAGTCTTCTCCTCCAGAGCTCACCCTGCCTGGGCACCGGCTCTGCAGACCCCTCAGCCCTGGCTATGTATCGGCCAGCCCTTGCCCGCAACGGGGCCCAGAGGCCAGAGCCTGCCCAGAGCTGAGTGGAGGAGGCACCCAGAGTTTGCCAGACTGTGGCCCGCCACCTCCGTGGACCTCCCCAGCTTGTCCGCGAGCCCTGGAGACAGGAGCGCCTTCTCCAGGGCTGCTGAGCTGCCAGCATCACCATGAGCCAGGCGGTGAAGGTTTCTGAGCAGGGGATGCAGAGCCCTGACGCGACTGGATGCTGCACCCCACGATGTCCCTTCCTGGCAGGTAGGTTCTTTCTTCACTTGTTTTTCGAAATTTGGTAAAAGAACATTTAAACCTTCGACTGTTCTTCAGGGTATACAGATGGTAGTGGCTTAGCCGGGATTCGAAGCAAGCCTGTGTGATTCCAGAGCTCGTGCTCTGGACTCTGGTGCCTCCTTATCATATATGCTTCATGTGTTACTTTTAGCCCTAAGTGCCATACCTGTAATGAACACATACACTGCTCTGTAGGAGGTGTTCTTTTGTTCAACGCGTGAATTGGTCATCCACCACACTGGGTTCTAATCTCAGAAGATAGGTCAGGGACCACCAGTTGTCAGCATAGCACCATCCCACATTTCTAATTGAGGCTTGCAGCCTAGATTTGTCCCTTTGGTTTAGTTTGAAGGATCCAGGTATGTAAGGCTTATATTCTAGATAAATCAGGGGCTCTCCTGAAAGGAATTCATCAATGAATTATTCTGTATGGATTAGAAGCCAGTTTCTCTGGCCTTCCTGGAGTATATCCAGTAAGGCATCTCATTCATGTCTAGAAAGCAAATATATCATTTATTGCAACTTCAGCATGGAGCGATGTATTGGTTTAAAATAAAGTACGATCAACACAATTTGGTCATTGTGAGCATGCCGGCTGGGTCCACTCTTTACTACACATATGTAACTCTAGAGCTTCTTAGGCCCCATAGAGGAGACATACTCTTGTGTGTCTAGGACAAGGGAAACATGTGTTGTTATTCAGGAGCTGGAAGCTACAGCATGACAGGAAAGAACTGAAAAATCCTGGTCTTGGTCTACACATCACTTTACCTTGTTCGAATCTTGTTTCTTTGGCTTGCTTCATTGGAGTGTCTTCTCTCTCCTGGGACTGACATTGTGTGTTATATATCAGGCATGTAACATGTAGAAGTTTCAGAACCCAGAATCATATAGATCAGTGAAAATTTATATATTTTTGTTTAAAATCTATTTAAAATCACACTGGGCATAATTCATATATTCCAAAAGTAGTTTGACCCTCTGCTCATGAGATTCTTTTTATGGTATGTCAAAGCAAATTTGGACTTCCATCCCCAATAAACTTTGAGGTTGGAGGACACAAAAGCTTTTGCTCAGACCTAAATTCTGTCTGAAGAAAAAGGGTAACTATGATAAGCCCTTTCTAACCTCTCCAGGAGCAGAAATGATTTACAGCTATGGCATTGAACCATAATTTCTTGATCTCATTTGAGAAGAGCTCAGTAAGAAACCGTGTCTTGATTTTTGTTTGTTGGTTCCCTGTTTTCTTGTCTTGCTTACCAACAATCCACTGTAATCCATGAGTGAGTATGGCAGCAGGCTGAGTGTTCCCTGGAGCTCATTAAGTGAACGTTTTTTCCTAAAATGACTTTTGTCTCCTTGTTTTCAGCCCCTCTTCTTTCCTCTGTCCTTTACTATAACCAGGGCTCAGCAAAAGCTGCCTGGCTTTGTGCAGACCCTACTTAGGGTAGTCTTTTCTTCATTATTTTATTCATGGCCCCTCCATTTCATTGTTTGCCTTCTCGAAATGTGTTGAAATCTTTCTGTGGTTGATGACTTCCACAATGTCTTGGCTTTTATTGGTTGATTAATTTTGGTATTTCTGCAGTTTTATTTAAACATGGTTTCAGGAGGACCAGAAAGTAAATATATTTCCTAGTCTGCCATCTTGAGCTGAAAATCCCTGTGGATGTTAGCATCCAATGTTCCCATGGGTAAAAAACCCAACCTTGGCATTAATAGATGTACACTCAAGATTTCAGCTTTTCTTGAGCAATCACTAAGGATTTAATATGCGGTCACTTCTAATGGGAAAATAATAACTATCTCATGGCGTTGATCTGAGGATTAACTTAGATAATGGACAAGAAAATGCTTTGTAAGGTTTTAAAATCTATAAAAAATGTTTTTGTTATTATTTGATTTGTTGCTATTTCACCTTTAGCCGACAGTTGTTTGTGACCTTGCTTATGTGAGAAAATGCCTTCTGGTTTATTGTTTTGAAAGCCAGATGATATTTTTCAATAGCTCAATGGAAATGGCATCATTTGTGAAGTTGAAGGGTGAAGGCATAAATGTTTCTTGACATTTGAATCAACTATTGGTCTTCTGGGGCTTGTCCTTATTCTCCTGCAGTCTCTAATCAACATGGCATCCAGAGAGATCCTGTTAAAACATAAGTCAGATCATGTCACTCAAGTCTCTTCAATGGCTTCTTCACAGGAAAAGCAAAGTCCTCAAAGTGCCTCCACAGCCCTAGAAATCTGGGCCTCTGTTTCCTCTCTGACTGTTTCCTTCTCCTCTCCACTTTGCTCCCTCTGTTTTCCACACACTGACATCCTTTCTGCTCCTTGGATACTCCAAGCCCACTCTTGCCTCATTGCCTTTCCATCTGACTGTTCCCTCTGCTTGTACTATTCACTTCCCAGATATGCACCTTGCTCCCTCTCACAACCTTAGGTTCCCTCGTAAATTTTATCTTCCCCAGAAAGCCCTCAGTGATCACTTAGTTTCCGATCGCAGCCTCCTCCTACCAGCTAACAATCTCCATCCGCCTTCCCTGCTTGCTGTTTTTCTCCAGCACTTACCTGATATACTAGTTATTCTACCCATTTATTCAATTTTTATTTACGTATTTACACTTACGATTTTATATTTGCTTCTTTACTTTTGTCTCTCCCCTCAGCTCGAGAGAGGCTATATTCATCTGTGTTAATCACTGCTGTGTTTCCTGAACATGCCTAGAAAACATCCTGAAGAAGGGTGCCTGAAATTTGGTAAGGGATCCATCAGTTTTCTTGGCTGAATGAAGAAATATGTTCATAAATTACTGAACAAATCTCTGGGGTTTCTGAATTAAGGACTAATGGGAAGAGGAAGGCAAATGGTTGGGACAGGGTACTGCAAGAAGTAGTATTTGGAGTACTCTATCCTAATAGATAACATTTTGTTCATTTAAATAGTTTGAACGAGAGAGCCGGGAACTAGGGACACACAGCATCGAGGTTTTATAATGCATTCCGTAGAGTTCTTTTCAAGTGTGTTCAAATATCATTGAAAATATATGCATGCATATAAACCTCTGTTACTTGATTTAGTGCTTTACAAGAGCCCCTCAAGGAAGGGGTAGTAGCAACTCTCAGTATCCTTCCTTTATGATGAGCTTACGTTATTCAAAATTACATCGTAATTTATTTGTAACTGTGAAACTAGACTTAGTAGACCCCCCCTAGAAACCTATGACGTTAATAAAACCAACAAAAATGTGTTCAGTTTCCAGTGATACACACACTACAGACTCAATTATGTGTCATCCATCTTAATGAAGGGAAGAAGTGATTTAACAAACACAGAGCAAACAGAATATGAAGTTTTGTCCTCCATTAATATTAGTAATGGATAAAGTGGGCTCCAACGCCTTCAAGGTAGCTTGAGACCCATCATCTGTGTGTCATGGGCAGGGGGATGCTCGGCCAGGATGTCTTTCTCTGTCACTGAGAAAAATTTCCATAATATATAATGATACTTACTGAAACAGATATGGGGCATTTGGGTAATTAGGAATCCGTTAGCATATTTTTCCGGAAGCCTTGACTACAAAACGAAGATAGTAGATTTGGACACTTCCAGCTATGCAGAAGTTGTTTGGGTATTCATCTTTATGCCGAATGCAGTAAGCTTATTTCATCTCTGCAGCTTCCCATATACCATTTTCCCACCTCTGTTTTGTGTTTGGAAAGACTTTCAGAAATTAAAACTCAAGTTAAAAAGTGAGTGACGGGCTTCCCTGGTGGCTCAGTGGTTGAGAGTCCGCCTGCCGATGCAGGGGATACGGGTTCGTGCCCCGGTCCGGGAAGATCCCACATGCCGCGGAGCGGCTAGGCCCGTGAGCCATGGCCGCTGAGCCTGCGCGTCCGGAGCCTGTGCTCCGCAACGGGAGAGGCCACAGCAGTGAGAGGCCCGTGTACCGCAAAAAAAAGAAAAGAAAAGAAAGTGAGTGACAACTTAAATGATATATGGACTATTTTGCTGACTTACAAGAGCATGCAGAATTAAATATGACCCAGTTGAAATGTTAATTTTATTTTAATGTGTATATTGGGGTGGAGTCTTAAAGGTGCCAGAAAACAAGCATTCACCCGTCCTGTTTGGAACTGCAGCACACAGGCACCTTCAGTTACCAGTTCTGTTCATTCCACAGAATCATCTTGGGAAAACATAACTGTTTTTTATGTACCTGGTATATATCTTAATTAGTTTGAAGAATTTCCCAAATACCTGTTAATATGTAGTTCTCCAATTCCAATCTTGCCACGTCCTGTACCAGTGACACAGCACATAGGAGTTTTATTTCTCTTTCTTTCTCTGGGTTGCTGAGAACCCAACGAGAGAACAATGGAATGGCATCAAAGAGATCAGGGTTCCTGACTCAGATTTGCCATAAAATAATAGTGTCCTCTTGGGAAAATTATAGTTATTCTAGGCCCCTTTGCTTTTCTTTACTTTGACAGAGCTGCACTAGATGACCCCAAGTAACACTGCACTCTTTGCAGTAGTAGCTTAGACGTTATTGGTTTTCTGAAACAAATGAAGACAGTGACACAGGAAACTGTGCAACATCTCTGTAACTATGTTTTCTTAGAGTTGCCTCCATTTTACAGATGATAAGATGGCTGAGCACAGAAGTAGGTGTTTTGACCAGAGGTTCCAGAGTAGATGGAACTGAACCACAAGTTTCCTTCATTCCTGAAGCTCACTTAGCCAAAACATAGGCTTCTGAATATTAAGCTGTAAAGCATATTATCAGTATGCTTTAAAAGAGGCGGTTCTTCTAGGATTTCTAATTACTAGCAGGCGGTTTTGAAATTCTTAGAAGATCATCGAATTTTGTGAGATTTACAGCTCTCTTTTCCTGTCAAGCAAGTTGTATTAGTGCCAGACAATCACCTGAGCTTCTGGATGCTTCTCTGAACCTCTTGAATTTTTCTTCTTGCTATCTGAAATTCATGCCAGATAAGCCTTTTTGTAGAGAGCATGTACAGACTTGTCTATTTTCATATAAGAAAGCGATGCAGTGAGCCAGGTCGGGGATTAAGCCCTCATTCTCAGAGTGGTGTTGAGCTCCTGGTGAAATATTATCATCATTTCCTCAGAATAGAAAAGCAGTTATCTCAAGTTTTTAATGCCATTAACTATTTATACATTTATGTATAATACATATATTTATTGTACCTACGAGGTGTGCTCTCTTTGGGAAGTACAAAGCTATTTGAGACGTAAGTTGTTCGTTTGTTTGTTTTCCCACAAATACTGTGACCCTTTGAGCAGGAAGGTCTATGTTTTACTAACATCTAGAACAAGCAGCTAACACGGTGTCTAAGATGTAGTCAATAAATATGAAATAGGTAAATGAACACATTTCTAAGGAAGGGCCAGGACATGAACAAATAGAAAATTTTCATTTTCAGTCACAAAGCCACAACAGACATAAAAATGATACAGACAACAAAGTGCCACGGTCATTCAAAGAAGGCATAGAGTTGATACAACAAGGATCTCCTCTATGGCACAGGGAACTGTACTCAATATTTTGTAATAACTTATAAGGGAAAAGAATCTGAAAACGGAATCACTGTGCTGTACACCTGAAACGGACACGACATTGAAAATCAACTATATTTCAATTAAAAACCAAACCAACAGACAACAGCAACAACAAAAAACCAGAGAGGTCATAGAAGTTCTTATGAGATTCCAGAAGAGAAGAGAAGCCAAATGAGGACGGGAGAGGAGGCTTTTGAATCAGTTCAGAGGAGAAGTCACAGAGGAACGAGTCTTTGATCTGAACTTGAGATTAAGATTAAGATGAATTAATCTGAATTAATTAAGATTGCAACACAGGGATATTACAGATGAAGGTAATCACATAAACTTATTCTACTGAAACTTGCAGAGGTTATGAGTGTTGTTCAAGATCCCAAAGCAAGTGCATTGTGGAATCAGAATTTTAAGTGAGGCCTAATGAACTAAAAACAAAGAAACACAGAAACAAGCCCTTCCTGTGACACCACGTTGCCTTTGAAGTCGTTTTTCTTTGGCGGGTTGGCAGAAACTGGTTCCAGTGTTTCTTGCAGGAATGACTGGCCACAGGACTGGGCGTCGTAGCTTCCTGCCAGGCGGCCGAAGGTCGCAGGCAGGTGGGTCACTGGGACACACGCGGAGGGGCTCCTGCCCGGCTCCCTGGCCGCTCAGTGCCCCTGCCCCAGAGCGGGGGTGGGGGCCCCAAAGCAGCCTTGTCTGAGTCCCCTGCCACTAGAGAGAGTATTGGCCCAACACTTGTAGAAAACGGGGACCTTGCTGGCAGTTCAGTGGAGGGACACAAATAAATCTTTGCCGACTTTCTGCTGAAGCTCACGAGGGTTCACTCCTAAGCCTCTTACAAGGTCAGCTGCCGAGGCTGCGAGAGATGAGTCGGGGCTCGCCCTCCACCACGGGGAGATCGCTGGTTAAAGCGCTCACGAGGGAGTGAACCGCGTGTCCGCACCGACACGCACGGGCAGACCTCGTCGATGCCTTCTGTTCGGGGTATGAAGCCCTCTCCTGCCTCTTCCAGGCTCTCTAGAAAGCATGTGCAGAGCCTCCCACCCCACCCTCGGACTCCGCGGGCCACAGCTGGAGGGACCAGCCAAGGAACCGTGGCAGGAAGAGGCCAGAGGTCAGCGGGCCTCGGCCGGAGCCCGTCAGTCGGTCCCCATTCACACACCACCAGACGATCCTCTTGACCTGGGCAGTAGCCGCCAACCGACCGCTGAGGTGAGCCCGGTGCGCGCTTGGCTACCTGGCATGGCTGGGAACCCCAGGATCTCCTGGCAGAGGCGGGCATTCTCCTGGGCCGGGTCCGCGGGCGTCTGCGTGTGCAGGGCCTGAACCACCTTGGCCAGGACGATCTGGCACAGGTTGAAGAGGCCTGGGGGGCGGGAGGAAGGAGACGGGGGGCTGGCACCGTGTCCAGGCCGCGCTTTCCAGCCGGGCAGACCGGAAGCCCCCTTCCCTTCCCTCGGTCCGGCCGCATCTGGGTTGGCCTCCCGGGACTTGATGAGCTTGTCCAGCAGCTCCTGAGGGACGGTGCTGCCCGTGCCCCACCAAGACTGGCAGCAGCGCCAGGGCCTCCCAGGGCACGGCGCCCCCGGCCCCAGAGCCTTCCCTCTGGTTCTCGTCACCGGCTGTCACCAGACTTGCATGCAACGTTCTTTTCTTTTCTCTTGTCGTCTTTACGTCCCTCAGCCACGCAACGCGGTGAAGCCCTGACGCTCGCTGCCGCGTCGATACACCCTGAGAACACGATGCTCAGCGAGAGAAGTCATACACAGAAGGACACACAGGGCGTGACCCCACTGAGGAGAAACGTCCAGAGCAGGTAGATCCACGGAGTCAGCGAGTGGGTTCCTGGTTGTCAGGGGCTGGCGAGGGGACGGAGTGATAGCTAAGGGCGTGAGGGACATTTTCGGGGTGACGGAAATGGTCCAAAGCAGTAGTGACGTCTGTACAGCTCAGTAAACTGTCCCCACACGCCCCGGTGCAGCCTGTGAGAGCATCGCGCTCAGGATGAAGGGCTGACCACAGGAAGACTGAACGAGCAGTGGGTCCTGGGCCCAGACGCTCAGCTGGCGCCCCCCACGTGGGGAAGTCACGGGGACTTGCTGAGCCTCCACGGAGACTGGCAGCAGCCCCCGAGCTCACAGGGCACTGCGCCCCCGGCCCCAGAGCCTTCCCTCTGGTTCTCATCACCGGCTGTCAGCAGACTTGCAGGCAACATTCCTTTCTTTTCTTTTGTCTTTTTCCAAGGCAACTCTTGAGTGCATGTATTTAACATGCAGGGAACCAGCCCTGACTCCTTGATCTGGGTCTTCCAGCCTCTAGAGCCTCGAGGACATCCATTTCCGTTATTTACGCGCCCAGTGCCTGGGGTCTGATGATGGAAGCTGACACCGAGGGCGTCACCACGTGCGGGGTGATGTCAGTGGAAGAATCCCATGGCGAGGGCCTGCCTGAGGACCACGCACGCCCGGGCCCTCCCCGCCCCCTGCCTGCAGCCCTGCGCCTGGGAGCGGAGCTGGTGCATCGCGTGCCCGACGTCGTGGAAGTTGGTCTCCCGCTCATCATGCTGCAGCAGGGAGGGCAGGTTGGGCGTAGGCTTGGTGAAGTTGGCCACCATGGCCGCGATGGCGATCTGGCAGCTCCCATCGTGCTGTAGGCAGCCCGGCTGCAGGCCGAAGCAGGCCGCGTGCCCGGACTTCCCCACCCTGCGGAGGGACGTGGATGGGGCCCCGCTTCCACAGAGGAGCCCCGGCCCACGGCCGACAGGTTCCCCCACGCACGCACCGAGGATAGAGATCAGGTAGAACTTGCCGATGGATGACCTTGCCCGAGGCCGCGTCCCAGACCGTTTAGAGCCTCACGTCTTCGTGACACATGCTGGTGCCCTCCTCCAGGTCGAAGGTCAGCCCCAGCAGCTCCTGGGAGATGCCCAGCAGCCCGCGTGTGAGCGCCTGCATGGGGAAAGCCTCATTGAGCAGGTACTGGTTCACGTGGTAGCGCGTCTCCTCCCCCTGGTTCATGTAGTAGCGCAGGTCCCAGGCGTTGATGGGGCCGTCAAAGTGCAGGCCCCGCCTCTGGCACTCGGCCTTCTTTAGCTCCAGGATCACGGCCGCTCCTGCTCCCCGAGGGGCTTCAGCTTCTGGGCCAGCTCACCTGCGGGCGGAGGGGAGAGGCGCGGCTACGTCCCTGGGGCGGCCCCCCAGCCACCCCCGACCCCGCGCCCCTCGAGGCAGAATGAAGGGTCTGGGAAGGTGACCCCCAAGGGCTGACACAGTGGGGTCTCCGGTCAAGGTCCGCCTGACCCCGTCCCCACTGGGACTCAGGGGGAGGTGGTGTTACCTAGGACAGTGGCCACCACCTGGCTGGTCTTGTCCATGTTCATCTCCAGCACGGAGTCGGCATGCGTGCGGAACCCCAGCAGGCGGGACTTCAGGGCCTGCAGCCTCACCAGCTCCCTGAGGATCACGCAGTTCTCCTGGAACCCAGAGACGGAAGGCGCTGGGGACCGAGGGCCACGGCCTCCCCGCGGTCCCCGGGCCAGGTCTCTGCAGGCGGGCAGGGCTCCCAGGCCACTGGCGGGCACAGCCAATCCCCCTCCCTCCTCCTCCTGGCCCGGATTTCTAGACACTTTGGTGCTGTCCTAACACGTGGTCTTTATTAACACAGGTCCTTTTGGAACCAGAAACGGCATGAACGTGATGGGCTCTAAGGCCAAGGGCAGGAAGAAATGCGGCCAGTCTTTCCAGGAGCCACCAAGGGGCCTCCCCGGGCTCAACAAGACAAAACACGGCTGCCGTGCAGACAGTGGCTCAACCCCACGGCGCCCGAACACCCAGCCCCTGGACGGTGAGACAGCTGTTGCTGCAGGTGGCCCGTGGCTCACTGATGAGGCCCGGCCCCAGGCGTACGCCACCTTCTCTGGGGCCACCTCTCCGGTCTGCAGTGGGGTTCTCCTGGGAGCCCCCAGTCACCACGGGACCAGCGTGGCCTGTCTGTAGCCCAAGAAGGTGGGGACACAAGACTGTCCCCCGTGCCCCCCGCATCACCCGCGAGGCCGAGCGAGCACCAGTGGTGTCTGCGGGGAAGATGAAGGGCTCACGCACAGCCCCCATCTACAGAAGCACAGACTGCAGCCACCTGCGCTATGGAACAAACACAAGTGTCCACGCAGGACCCGATGTCTGAATGTCAAGGCCATGCCCGGGCCACGGTGAGAAGGTGCATCCCCCATGCAAGCCACAGAGAGGGGATGGGGGGGGCCATCTACGATTCTGAGCTCATCGGGCATCACCCCAGAGGGAGAGGGAGAGGGAGAGAGGTAGACAGAAGTACAGAGGGAGAGAAAGAGAGAGGGAGGGAGAGACGTCTCTCCCTTCCCTGGGGGTTCTCTAGTGCAGCCAAGGCTGAAAACCACTGCATTTTGGGAGATGGGTCCTCGTGGAAGAGTTAGATAGTAGCTCAATGGCATTATCGACACATACTAAAAAGGCCCCAAATCTTGGGGAGTCAGGGAGGGGAGTGTCGGCTGCCTCGTAAACGGGGAGAGATTGGGCATCAGGGGAGGTGCCTGTGCAGCCTGCGCCCAGGGCCCCGCAGACTTCATCTCCCAGCGGTGGTCCTGGGCTGGAAGTCAGCGGGGAGGTCAGGCTGTCCAAGCATCAACGTTGACTTCAGGGCTGATCTAAAAGGCGCCTGGTGTTTGTTGAAGCAGAAAAAAGAGAAAGCAGTAGGGAGAGGATGGGAGTGGGAGGGGGAGGGAGCCCCCCTCCTCAGCACTTCTACCGCTCTCCCTCTCTCTCTCCCTTTCTCCCTCTCTCCCTCTACCTCGCTGCCTCTCCCTCTCCCTCCATCTCTCCCCCTGCCTCTCTCCCTCCCTCTCTCCCTGTCCCTCTTTCCCTGTCCCTCTCTCTCCCTCTTTCCCTCCCCCTCTCCCTCTCCCCCTTTCCCTCTCCCTCTCCCCCTCTCCCTCTCTCCCTTCCTCTCTCCCTGTCCCTGTTTCCCTGTTCCGCACGCTCTGGCTCTACCTCTTTCCCTCTCCCTCTCCCTCCACCTCCTTCCCTCTCTGGAGAGGGAAGGAGGTGGAGGGAGAGGGAGAGAGACATGGAGAGGGAGGGGGGAGAGGGAGAGAGAGATGGAGAGGGAGGGGGAGAGGGAGAGAGAGGGGGGAGAGGGAGAGAGTGATAGAGGGAGGGAGCGAAAGATGTCTCTCCCTCCCTCCCTCTCTCCCTCCCTCTCTCCCTCTCCCTCCCTCCTTCTCCTCCCTCTCCCTCTCGCTCCAACTCTCCTTCTCCCTCCGTCTCTCCATCTCCCTCACTCCCTCCCAGAGAGGCAGAGATAAGGCAGAGGGAGAGAGGGAGAGGGAGAGATGGAGGGAGAGGGAGAGGGAGGGAAGAAGAGACCATATTCCCTCTCCCGGTCTCCCTCTCTCTCTCTCTCTCTCTCCCCCCCCCCGTCCCTCTCTCTCTCATCCTCTCTCCCTCTCCCTCCATCTCTCCCTCTCCCTCTCTCCCTCTCCCTTATCTCTGCCTCTCCCTCTATCTCTCCCTATGTGGGAAGGAGTGAGGGAGATGGAGACATGGAGGGAGAGGGAGAGTTGGTGGAAGAGGGAGAGGGAGGAGAAGGAGAGAGGGAGGGAGAGAGGGAGAGACATCTTCGCTCCCTCCCTCTATCCCTCTCTCCCTTTCCCCCCTCTCCCTCCCTCTCCTCCCTCCCTCTTGTGCTCTCCCTCTCCCTCTTTCCCTTTCCCTCTCCCTCCACCTTCTTCCGTCTCTGGAGAGGGAAGGAGGTGGAGGGAGAGGGAGAGGGAAAGAGGGAGAGGGAGAGCGGAACAGGGAAACAGGGACAGGGAGAGAGGGAGGGAGAGGGAGAGAAGGAGGACAGAGGGAGAGGGAGGAAGGAAGAGACCTCTTTCCCTCTCCCTCTCCCCCCCCTCTCTCCCTCTCCTCTCCATATCTCTCTCCCTCTCTTCCTCTCCCTCCCTCTCCCTCCATCTCTCCCTCTCCCTCTCTCCCTCTCCCTTGTCTCTGCCTTTCCATCTCTCCGTCTCTGGGAGGGAGTGAGGGAGATGGAGAGATGGAGGGAGCGGGAGAGTTGGAGGGAGAGGGAGAGGGAAGAGAAGGAGGGAGGGAGAGGGATAGAGGGAGGGAGAGGGAGAGAGGGAGAGGGAGGGAGAGAGGGATAGAGGGAGGGAGGGAGAGAGGGATAAAGGGAGGGAGGGATAGAGGGAGGGAGAGACGTCTTTCGCTCCTTCCCTCTATCCCTCTCTCCCTCTCCTCCCTCTCTCTCTCTCTCCCCCCCTCCTGCTCTCTCTCCCTGTCCCTCCACCTCCTTCCCTCTCCAGAGAGGGAAGGAGGTGGAGGGACAGGGAGAGGGAAAGAGGTAGAGGGAGGGCGTGCGGAACAGGGAAACAGGGACAGGGAGAGAGGAAGGGAGAGAGGGACAGGGAAGAGGGACGGGGGAGGCGGGAAGAGGGAGGGGGGAGGCGGGAGAGAGACGGGGGAGACGGAGGAGGTAGAGGGAGGGGGAGGGGAGAGGGAGAGGGATGTGGGAGAGCGAGGGGGAGATGGAGGTGGAGAGGGAGTTGGGAGAGGGACGGGGAGAGGGATGGGGAGGGGGGAAGCGGGGGAGGGAGAGAGGGAAAGAGAGAGACGCAGAGGAAAGAGGGAGAGGGAAGGGGGGGGACAGAGGGAGAGGGAGAGAGGGAGGGGCAGAGGGACGAGAGGAAGCAGGGAGAAAAGAGAGAAAGAACACACCATGTACATTTCTGTCAAATGACACCGGGGATCCTTACACAACCAGGAGAAAATAACACAGCGAGGCTCTTTCTCAGCTGGAACTGGAACTGCAGATGGGGCGAAACACCACCAGGGTGGCCACACATGTCCAGCTGCCGCCCCAGCCCCCTGAGTCTGGTCACCAGGGCTCTGAGTGTTTGCTCCAGGGACCTGGGGTTCACCCTGTCACCCTGGAGGTCGGGCCTAGACAGCAGGGCCCCGGGCTGGACACATGGGGGGAAAAGCATCCCCACAGGACAGCTTGTGCGAGCCGATTCAGCTGCGAGATTCTAGAGGCCCGGGATCACCCTGTGGCCCATGAAACCCAGGAGCCAGGAGGGTCTTGCATCGGGATTCCTGTCCGTTGGACTGTAACGTTTGTGTAAGGAATCTTGGAAACAGTGGTAACGAGTGAATTCGAACGAGCTTTAGGATATTATGGACCACTCCGAAGTGTGTGGGTTGCTAAAAACCCTCCCGGCTTCGCTCTTGTTGAAAATGAAGATCCCCGAGATGCAGCGGATGCTGTCTGAGAACTAGACGGGAGAACACTCTGTGGCTGCCGAGTAAGAGTGGACCTGTCCAATGGGGAAAGGAGAAGTCGAGATCGTGGCCGCCTCCTTCTTGGGGTCGTCGCCCTCGAGATGATTATCGGAGGAGGAGTCCTCCCCCTCACCACAGATGTCCAAGACGGAGAAGCTTCTCCCGCAGCCAGAGCAGGTCCCTTTAGTAGATATAGGAGAAGAGAGAGATCACTGTCCCAGGAGAGAAATCGCAAGCCGTCCCGATCTTTCTCTAGGTCTCCTAGCCGATCCAGGTCAAATGAAAGGAAATAGCAGACCACTTTGCAAGAGGAGTGGTGCACAGGAAATAACTTCATTTGACAGGAGTATGTACAGAAAATTCAAGTTTCGTTTGAGACTTCCGAAGCTTGATGCACTTTTTAAATGTTTTAGCTGTTCACATTTGTTTGTCTCTTGGGACAGTGACACATAAAGGTGTCATTCTCTATGGTTTGAAATGGGTCATATGAGGCATGTAATATGAAGAATTGTTTCTTTACAATGTTCTCTTAAGCAAAATTGAATTTGCTTTGAATTTTTGGTCTTGCCTAGACTGAGAATAAAACTCTAACTCCTGCCCACCTAAAGTGTGATGTTTATTATTATGGAAGCAACACTGGCAAACATTGAAGAGACTTTCTGTAGCTGGGATATGGTATGCAGCTGTAGTTAAGCAAGCAGTCTTTAAAAGGTGCTGTGAACACAAGCCAGCAGGTAGGAATGAAAGCCGCACCCTTACCCTAGATTAGAGGTTTAAGAATTCCACTAGTCTTCACACTGGACAAGAGGTTGTCCAGTGAGTTTAGAATCTAAGAAGTTTCAAGGAAGTTAGTTTCCCTTTGAGTTAGGTCATAAGTCCCCTCTGTGATTGCCGTACATGAATACATAGCTCTTTGTAATGTTTTTTGGAAGTTGAGATGATCAAGATACCAATGTCTTGCCAGATGAAGAGTATATTGTAGAGCTGAACTTTGAGTTACTGTGCAATTTTTTTTCATGCTGTCATTCGTAATATGTTTTGTGAGACTCCTTGGGATTAAAGTTTTGGTTCCAAAAGGAACAAAGAAAAAAAAAAGAATCCACCTGCCAATGCAGGGGACACGGGTCCGAGCCCTGGTCCGGGAAGATCCCCTGTGCCGCAGATCAACTAAGCTCATGGGCCACAACTATTGAGCCTGTGCTCTAGATCCTGGGAGCCACAACTACTGAGCCCCCATGCCACAACTACAGAAGCCCGCACAGCTAGAGCCCGTGCTCCGAAACAAAAGAAGCCACTGTAATGAGAAGCACGTGCCCGCAACAAAGAGGAGCCCCTGCTCGCCGCAACTAGAGAAAGCCCGTGTGCAGCAATGAAGACCCAACGCAGCAAAAAAAAAAAAAAAAAAAGACGATACCGGCCAGGTGATCAAGGGTAAAATTGTTTGTCACAAGTCCCGTTGATGGGGTGTATCCTTGATGTGTGTATCCTTGATGGTGTGTATCCTTGATGATGTGACCTGAGGAGAATGACATTTTTATCTGTGTCTGGATCTTCCGCCCCAAACCCCGTAACTCCAGCCGAACCATAAGAAAAACATCAGAAAACCAACAGACAAACAAATTGAGGGACAAAATACCTGACCAGTCCTCCTCAAAACTTTCAAGGTATTAAAACCCAGGGATGTCTGAGAAATGTCACAGCCCAGAGGAGACTGGGACAGAAAAAGGATGTTAGGGGAAAGCTAGGGAAATTCTAGTAAAGTGTGGACTTTAGTTAATAATAACGTATCCATCTCGGTTCCTTAGTTGGATAAGCATGTCGTACTAACGTACTAAAGTACTAACGTGTTGGAAATAGGGGTACTGGGTCGGGGGTCCACAGCACTCTGTACACTCTGTACAGATCTTTGCAACTTTTTTGTAACTCTAAGCTATTCTAAAATTAAGCAACTACTAAACAGAGATAAGAATGTTATTTCCCTGATTTGAACATGCCTGAGTTTGTTTTCATGGTCACATTTGTGCTATCTGGATGTGTCTTGGAATCAGTAGCAAAGGAGAGTTGCCAGCCCCTGGGAAGATGCGGCTGGTTTGCAGGTGGCTTGCTCTGGAGCTGAAGACCACGGTGGGAAGTCTGCAGCCTCGGGCTGCACTTAGAACCATGGGAGGGGATGGGCCAGCTCAGTTAGGGATGGAACCTATAAATAAAACTCTTTTTCTTTTCCATTATGGCTTATCACAGGATATTGAATATAGTTCCCTGTGCTAGACAGTAGGACCTTGTAGCGTATCCATCCTATATTTAATAGTTTGCCTCTGCTAACCCCAAACTCCCAATCCAACCCTCCCTCCCTCTTTCTCCCCCTTGGCAACCACAAGTCTGTTCTCTATGTCTGTGAGTCTGTTTTTGTTTCGTAGACAAGTTCATTTGTGTCGTATTTTGGATTTCACATATAAGAGAGATCATATATGTGTCTTTCCCTGCTGACTTACTTCACTTAGTATGATGATCTCTAGGTCTATCCACGACGTTGCTGCAAATAGCATTATTTCATTCTTTTTATGGCTGAATATATTCCATTGTATATATGTACCACATCTTCTTTATCCATTCATCCATCAGTGGACATTTAGGTAGCTTCCACATCTTGCCTATTATAAATAGTGATGCAATGAACATTGGGGTGCATGTATCTTTTCTTTCTTTCTTTTCTTTCTTTCTTTTTCTTTCTTTCTCTCTTTCTTTATTTTTTTGTCACACAGTATGTGGGATCTTAGTTCCCTGGCCAGAGATGGAACCCATGCTCCCTGCACCGGAAGCACAGAGTCTTAACCACTAGACCACCAGGGAAATCCCAGGGGTGTATGTATATTTTTGAATTAGAGTTTTCTCCAGATCTATGCCCAGGAGTGGAATTGCGGGACCCTATGGCAGCTGTATCTGTTCTCTGCACGTCTCACATCAACCACCTGCACTCCACTGCTTGCTCTCAACGTCATCTTCGGGGAACACAACCTGCGACAGGGACCTTGACAAGAAGAAATGGCTCAGGGAAAAGCTACCTGCACAGGGAGGAGATAGAGGCCATCGACCCTGGGGTGCGGCGGGGAGAGTGGGCACGGAGATTTGTCATTTCATCCCTGATAGCCCTCCTGGCTGCCCCACTCTAGGTCACCTCGGGATACAGAGGTGACCCGGTTAGAGTCCCAGCCTGTGCAGGAATCTAGGGGCACCAGCGGGTCTGAATAATATTAGTGCAGGGTCTCCCCCATGGCACTGGGGTTATTTGGGGCGGGTCATTCTCTGCTGGGGGCCCCTCCTGGGCACTGTGTGGGGTTCAGCAGCATCCCTGTCCCCACCCATTTGATTCCAGGGGCCCCTTCCCCCCCAGTTGTGACAACCACAGATTTTCCCCAGACATCACCGAAGAACTGGGTGAGGCGGAAGCAGGATGGCCCTGGGTGAGGACAGCTGTGTTGAAGCAACCAGCCTGGCTTAGGGCAGGGTCCGCCCCAGTCCCGTCAGAGCCTGCATTTACAACTGCCCCTTCCCTCTCCCACCTCCCATGCCCTGCAGTGGTCTCCGAGACATCATCCCCGTGTAACAAATCACACCTTCTCAGTTTACTGTCCCCAGCACCTAGAAGAGTGTCTGCTATGTAGTAGATGCTTCCTAAATACTTGCTGAATAAAGGAGTTGAATAAAGGGATGAGTGGATGAATGAATGAAGGTTACCATGGAAGGAGGGGGGAGATTCCCTTTCTGACTCTCGGGGGTTGGGATATCAAGTGAAAGATCCATCCTAAATAGGCTGACCAGCCTTCTGGGGTTCCCCGGAAATGAGGGTTTCCCCACAGTTCCAGCGCTCAAACCTGAGCGGTCCTGGGCAAACTGGGGGCGGGTGTTGGTCACCCTGTGTAAACACAGTAACAATTGCAACTGCAATAGCAATGGCCGAGGACCTCTACGGTCTTATTGACCAGGCCCAGTTCTTTACCTGGCGGGGAAGGGTGGGCCGGGATTGGAATTCCGGTGATCCAGGGTGGGCGGGTGAGGGCACACCCCGAGCTTGTGTAGGGGAGTCCAGGAAGGTTCTGGAGGAAGTGACAGTGACACAGGAGGGAGGGAGGAGTCTAAGGAAGAACATCCCACACGACAACGTGTGTCAATGGCCCTGGGCCCAAGGTCACACCTGACCAGGGCTTGCTTTTTTTCTTTTTTTCTAATTTACATTTTCCCACATGGATATGCAATTGTCCTAATGCCATTTATTGAAAACTCCTTAATTTCCCCACTTTCTGTCATATCAAGTTCTCATCTATCTGTTTCTGGACCTTTATTCTCTACCATAGAGGTATACGTCCCATCCTTGCACCACTAGGGCTGTTTCATCACTATAACTTTATTTTTTATTCATTTATTTCTTTGGCCGTGCCGGGCGGCATGTGGGATCTTATTTCCCTGACCAGGGATCGAACCCGCACCCCTTGCAGTGGAAGCTCAGAGTCTTAATCGCTGGACCTCCAGGGAAGTCCCCAGGGCTTGCTTTGACATCCATCGAATGGTGGCGGGTGGGCACGGGGAGCAGCTGTCTGTGAGCCATCCTGTGTAGAAATGCAGGGTGGAGGGCAGGACAGCTGGAGCGGGAGGGGAAGAGGCGGAGGAGGGAGGGAGGGATGGCGGGCGGGCGAGAGACAGACAGAGAGTTTCCGGAGACACTAGCTCTGGCCGTGTCCTAGGGCATGAAAGCTGAAAATAGCTCCTAGTGCCGGGAGCCTTGGAGCCGGAGCCTGGGAGCCAGGGTGACTGGCTCTCCTCCCTGGTGTGTGTGTGTGGGGGGGGGGGGGGGAGGGGGGGGGGCTCCGGACTTCTCAGGCTGGGAATGGGGTGCACGGAGCAGGGACGGAGCAGGGACCCTTCTCTCTGGGACCTCGCGGGCCATCCTTAGCTCACAAAGCTGAGCCACTCCTGGCCCTACGAGTGGGGGGCTTATCCTCCCTGTCCCCTGGATCACACCCCCTCACACACAACTTCCCCTTGTGTGCTCCCAGCAACCAAGATAATCTGTTTTTAAAAGATTTGGGGGAGGGGGGTAAACATACAAACAAGAGCAGAATGGATACTTTTTCAGAATGGGAATGGCTCTGTGTAACCCCATCCCCAAGGTAACCAGAGTCCTGACCTCTAACACCCTTGACGAGTCAGCCTTGGTCTGGGCTTGCAGACCCACGGAAACTTCCTCATCCCCTCCTTCAGACCCCGTCTCTCCCTCGGCGTCTTTGTGAGAGGCACCCGGGGAAGTGGGACTGCTAGGCTGTACTGCTGCTAGAACTCCACCTGGGCTCCACCAGGCTCCAGCCCCCCGCCCTGTGCACCTCTCTGACCCTGAGGCACCTCAACTGGTAGGAGCGGCATCACCTTCCCTCCCGGGACTTGTGACACTTAAGGGAGACACAGAAAGGACAAGCGTTTGGCTCCCTGGCTGGCAAAGAGCAGGTGCTCAATTGTCATAAGTGTCCGTATCAGTGAGGGTTCTCCAGACAAACAGAATCCATAGCCTCTGTGTGTATATACACACACACGTACACATGTACACGCATACAAAAATATACAGCTGTGTATATATGCAGTACGCATACAGACATATACACATATAGTATATGCAATACGCAAATACATATATACACACATATATATAATGCATAGTTTGTATATATACAGTATGTCTACACACATATACACATAATATATACAATAGACACATACATATACACTATACATACACACATATGAAATGCATAGTTTGTATATATATATACAGTATGTACACATTCGTATAAGATATGCAATATACACACCTAGGTTCGTCTATATCATACATATATACACACATACAAAGATATTTAGGTGTGTATATATACAGTATACATACATACACATATAATATATGCAATACATACACGTACATACATATAGACACACATATACACCTACATATAAAAGCATGTAGAATAAAAATATATGTACTGCATCTATAAATTCGTCGTATATATACATACACATATCATATATAGGATACATACACATACATATATACAATGTATACACACACACCTATATGTAAATATGTGCATGTACATACACATATAAGTACACACGCAAGTGTGTATATAGAGAGAGTACATACATATATACATATAATACCTATACACATACAGGTATACAACATATATACACACCTATATATCAATATACACTGTATACATACATACATACAGTGTACATATACTGTACACATACACACCCATATATCAATACATGGGTGTGTGTATATATACAGCATGTTCACCTTCATAATATGTATACTGTATATATACACATACATACATGTATACAATATATACACACAAATATATAGGCTTGTATGTATACTGTATGTAGTACTTACACATAGACTACAAACGCATGCACATATAAACATATGTGTATACATATATATATCATATCTATACACACATATACAAATTAATAGGCTTGTATATATTCACTATCTTTACATATATAGTTTCGTTTTAAGGAGTTGACTCTTGTGACCGTGAGGCAGGCAAGTCAGGGCAGGACTCTGGGCTGGAGACACAGGGAAGAGCTGATGTGCCAAGTCCATTGGAGGAACACTTCCCTCTTTCTAGGGCACCTCATTTTTCTCTCCAGTCCTTCAACTGATGGACGAGGCCCACCCACGCCGCGGCATTGACAATCTCCTTTACGCAAAGTGGACCAATTTCAGTGTTAATCTCTTCTGAAGAATACCTTCCTGGCCACATCTGGAATAATGTTTGTGGTTGCCGGGGCCCCACGCAGTGCGCACATGAGATTAACCATCCCCGTGGCGATGATGACACTTTATTTTCTCCCTTGACCATTGTCACTACTATTCCAATTAAAATGGCAGTGCTATGAGGGCAGGGCATTTCCTTTTTTGCCAGTACTGAGCGTCCGCGGTCTGGTGCCTAGCATAGGCTAAATACACGGCATTTTTGTGAACAGAAGCCGGGATTCCAGCTGTCATATTTAATAGGAATTATAGTCTTATTAGTGTGTGTGTGTGTGTGTGTGTGTGTGTGTGTGTGTGTGTGTGTGTGTGTGTGTGTGTGTGTGTGTGTGTGTGTGTGTGTGTGTGTGTGTGTGTGTGTGTGTGTGTGTGTCACGGTATGTCGAGGTCAGGAGTCGAACCCACCACCACTGGCCCTGAGAGGTTTGGCCGGGTCCCCACTTCGGGCCGGTGGGTGTGGCCAGGGGCAGCCGATGACGTGCGTACGTGCGTGCGTGCGTGCGTGGGAGCGTGCGTGCGTGGGAGCGTGCGTGCGTGGGAGCGTGCGAGTCCAGGAGGCGGGCCGCGCGGGCCGTGAGTGTTTCAGTGCGGCCCCCGGCTCACTGTGCTCGCCTCACGCCGGCCCGAGTTCGCAGCAGCGCTGGGGGCCCCGGGCCTGTGACCACAAAGAGGGAGCCGGGGCCCGGACGGGAGCGCGGCGGCGGCAGCTGAGGCCCAGGCCAGGCCCTGTCCCTTCAGCCGCCCGCCTGCCCGTCTGCCCCGCCCCCGCCGGCGGCGCCGCGCCCCTCCCCCAAGCGCCAGACTAGCGCGGTGCGGGGACCGCGCGCGAAGACATGGGGGAGAAGCTGGAGCTGAGGCTGGAGTCGCTCTTGGGGACCGAGCCCGCCGTCTGCCCGTGGCCGCTGCCGGTCTAGGTAAGTGCCGCCCGTCCCCTCCTCCCGGACCCCCGCCCCTCTTCCCCCACGGCGCGCGCTGAGCCCACCGAGAAACGGAGCGACTCGAGTCGCCAGACCCTCTTTGGAGCCCCCCTTCCCGCCCCGCCGTGGTTCTCCGCGGCAGTTTCCAGCCCCCGCGCGCAGAGTGGGCAGAGGGGAGCCGGCGCCGGCCGGGGGCGTCGACTCGGCCGCGGGGACCCCGCGCTTCTGTGGGGCCCCCGAGCCGGTCTGCGGTTGGCTCTGCAGGGCTGGGGACCCCGGTCCCCCCGGGCCTGGAATGTCGGCGGGCTTGCCCTTCTGTACTTTAGGATCTGACATGTAGGGTTTCTTTTTCCTGGTAGTTTATTCTTAGCGCTGTCAACGTGCTTAGTTTTTTTTTTTTTTTTTTCAGGTCACCCTTTCCTCCCTCTCTCCAGTTTTTTTGTGTTTCTGTTTTGTTTTGTTTTAGTTAGGCATTTTGTCCCTCTGATCTTGAGTGGGTGGGCTGGCAGGACACTTGGAGAGGAGGCGTTCTGTCCCCTGACCTTGAGTGGCCTTTGGAAAATGACAGGCCAGACGGAAATTTAACTTAATTGATATATAATATTGTATCTGTCCAAGGTGTACAATGTGATGATTGGTATATATATAGTGTGTGAAATGATTACCACAATAAGTTTAGTTAACCTTAATTCACATAATTACAAATGTTATCTTTGTGATGAGAACTTTCAAGAGGTACTCTCTTAGCAACTTTCAAACATAAAATACGGTATTGTTAACTGTAGCGACCGAGCTGTACATTACATCACCATTACTCCCTTGTCTTATAACTAGAAGTTTCTACCTTTTGATCGTCTTCCCTCATTTTCCTCACCTCCAACCCCCAGCTCTGGCAACCGTCATTCCATTCTATCATGAGTTCAGTATTTTAGATTTCACGTATGAGATCATAAAGTAATTATCTTTCTCTGTCTGACATTTCATTTAGCATAATGCCCCCCAAATCCACCCATGTGGTCACAAATAGGCAGATTTCCTTCTTTATCACGGCTGAATAATAGTAGGTTGTATGCATCCCATTTTCTTCATCCATTCATCCACAAAAGAACACTGAGGTTGTTTCCATGTCTTGGCTCCTGTATTGGGTTGGCCAGAAAGTTCATACAGTTAATGAATACACTGTTCAATAAAACTTGGTGAAAATGAGTCTTTCATTTTTACTTAAAATAAATCTTTGACAAAGCCAGCTAGGCATCCCTTTGCGTAATGGCTTATATCACATTGAAATATTTTAAACATATGAACAGTAATAGCTGAAATGACAAATGTTACTAATATTGACACAATTTATCAAGGAGAATATGTTAGAATATGTTAAAATGCAGATGGACAGTGAAAGAACAAATATAACTTTTAACTAAATATTGTCTTGATATTTAGACCATTGGTTAAAATCATGATAACAGGTTTCATCCATTTCAAGAAAGCAGAATATTTGCAGATCACTTAACATTTACTAGGTATGTTCTCAGTCTGGAAGGATATATTTCACTGACATGTGTCATTTAATTTAACCACATCCCTCTGTAATAGATAGTGTTATCCCTATTTGCAGATAGGAAACAGGCTCAGAAAGATTAAGAATGTTACCTAATTCTAGTAAGCAGCCAAACCTAAACTGATCTAATTCCAGGGCAAAGCTCTTTCTGACACATCAGTGTGGGTCTTTATCTCTTTGAGAATTGTTGAACATTAAAAGCCTTCTTCCAGTTAAATGCATAAAGAAACAACATGAGCAATGACCTAACAATACAAGTCTCACGAAATAATTGGTGTGTTTGGCCTTGCTTTTGTTGATTGATCTTTTGCAAAATTGCTTTTCTCTGAGATATTTAAAGTGGACTTTAACTATTTTCTTGGAAGACTTTCCTAAATTATACCTATCAGAAAGCTGCTTTGCTTTAAGGCTGAAGAAAAATGAAAGCTTACTTAACTACACTTAGGTGCCAGGGTCATACTATGAGCTCTACACCTGCCAGGATTCACGCTAAGATAGATAGGGTGGCTCAGCAAACTGTCCATAGTCCTGTGATTCCTTTCTGATATTCTGAAGTAGAAATAATTTAATAACTGTTCACAAAAGAGAGAAACACTGTTTCTTGGTCCTCAATATCATGCTGCTGTAGGCTAATCCTTTCTCTCTTCTGTCGCCCCTTAGTATAGAGAGTGTGTTTTGGGGACCCTCCTTCACGATCTTCTGCATTCCAAGAGCATCTTACATAAATCCAGGACTTCTCAAGCAGCCAGTTTTGCCAGATGGTCTTAGGGTTGGTTGTACCCCTATATGTATAATCCTGAACTTCTCAAGTAAGGTCCTTAGAGAGCATAATGGCTAAGAGAATTGGTGCTGATACCAGACCTGAGTCCAAATACTGCCTATGCCCCTAACTAGCTGTGTAACCTTGGAGAAGTAACTTAAGCCCCTTAAAGGGATTAGATTTCTCACCCGGAAAATGGTATAATAAATGCATCTACCTCATATGGTTAGTGTGTAAATTAATGTAACTTGAGATGGTGCGTGTTAAGCATTAGCACAGTGCCTGTCTCTTGTTAGTAGTACCTGCTTTTATTATTAATTATTCTCTTTATATTCCCAGTTCCAGCTAGGTGCCTAACATATAATAGTTGTTCAGCACATATTTACTGGATTGAACCAGCTCTGAAATTTAAGCATTGGGTCAACAGCAAAGTAGTCACCCCACCATCATTTCTCCCAGAGAAAGGGAGAATAGATGGAAGCCAGCCATCATACTTTCTTTTCTTATTCTAAACTTCCCATCCAGCCCCAGCAATAAAATAATCTTCCTGAACCCCAACAATTTCAAGAATTTTTCAAATCACACTATTTGAAAATAGTTGGGTTGCCCAGATCTAATATGTCCCAGGACCCCAAGGTCACCAAGCTTATATTAATGAAGTCTAGTTAAGATAAATGATTACAGTTAGTAAACCAACTGCTTATGAGCTCATTGGGCTTTTTAAAATTTACTATCTGCGCTTCATAGAGACACAAGTATTTTGCTTTTGTAGGACGCTCAACAGTCAAAGTCGTCTTTTAAAAAGCACAAATCAGACGCTATTATTGCACTGCTTCTAACCTCTAAAGGCTATCTATTGTAAAGAGATTAAATTTTCAACTACTTAGCCAGGCTCACAGAGACCATGTGCTCTGGTCACTTACTACATCTTTCCCTGACCTTCATGGGGTTCGAGGCACAGTTGTCTTTTTCAGTCCCTCAGATGCAACAAGCTCTACTTCTTGCTCTCCCAGCTTTAGATTGGCTAATCCATGTACCCAGACCAATTTCCCTCTTATCGTTAAGGTCTCGGTTCAAACGCCACCACTGCTATCTTGACCAAAGAGACCTGCCTCCTCAGTGCCTCTCCATCCCTTTGTCCAGTCGTATTTCTGTCACCGTACAACATTTATTTACATGTTTACTCTGTCTTCCTCCACCACTGGACATTTGCTTAAGAGCAGGGACTTTGTAATTTTTTGCTCACCACTGAATCTTCCAAGGCTTGCAGCACACACTGGCACATAGGTGTGTAGGAAATGTGTGTCTAATAAAGAATAAATACGTGAATAAGAAAAAACTGTGAAACACTAACACAAGAATATTCTTCTTTCAAAAGAATAATGAAAAATAATTTCATTCAATAAGAGTCATTCTTAGTTACTGATACGTGACTTAGTAGATCCCATTCAATTTAAAATGTTCCCTTTTTTTCTGATACTTTCACAAGTCATTGATTAAATGTTGCTCACTTTTAAGGCCAGTCTGTGAGACATTATTTAACTTGTCTACTCTAAAGTTCCAGCGTTAACTCAGGCGGGGCTTCACCAAGTACTGACCATGTGACCTTGGCCTCTCATTGCCTCAGTTTTCTCATTTGTAACATGGGTATAATAATCGGCTTATTTCATACGCCTATGAGGAGGAGAACTTTACATATATGTGTGTGTGTGTGTGTGTGTGTGTGTCTATATATATGTATTTAAACAGTGTCTTAGAATAGTGTCTGGCACATGATAAGCATTATAGAAGTATTGACTGCTGCTACTAGTACTGTTATTATGAGAACTAACTGTTGAGAATAATCCTTCATATAGTGGTTTATTCCACTGGAGATAAAGGAAACTCATAGAATATTAGAAATCAGATTAAACGCAGAAAGCCAGTAAAATATACCAGGACAGAAGATGATGAGAGTGTGAAAGCATAGAGGAAAAAAATGGTTTTTGTATTTCTTTTTCTTTTTTAAAGAAGGAAAGAGCCTAGAAATAGGACAAAAACTATTCATTGGCTATACTGACATGGAGACCCCTGGTGACCTTCATAAGTAAAATTTCAGGACAGTGGGCAGAGAGATTACGGTGAGAGAAGTCAGGTGGATGTAAATTATAGAGTAAGTGGGACGTGAGGAAATGGAAACAATATATGATGATAACAATTTTGAAAAGTTCAGACATGAGTTGGCTAAAGAAGATATGCAGGGATTAGAGGAGGAGGGAGGCTTTCGTGTTACACGTACAGTTTTCAACATTTTAAGTTGGAGTTACTAGTCTAGAATGAGGTTGAATTTTGGCAAGAATCATTCATAAGGAGTAGATGGGTTGTAGAAAATGCAGTGCTGTGAAGTACTTGAGAAGATGAGAGAAAATGAAATGCTATCTGTAGTGCACGTGGCCTTTGAACTTGAACTCCTGTAGTGAAAGGGAATACAAAGATCAATGCAAATGCTAATGAATTAACGGATTTGGCAGTGGACTATTTACTGACTTCTGTGTTCCTAATGAGTTAGGAAGCGCCTCACCAGCTCAGAGTGAAGGAAGTAGAGAGGATGGAGGAAAATTTGAGGAGGGTAGGGAAAGCTTCTAAGAAAATAGTCCTTAAGGAGAATTAGAAAGAACTTACTGTAAGTCAGAGCAATATTTCCAGTCTCGAAAATCCATTTGGAGTTGGTGATTATTAATTTATTGGAATACCAATTTGCCCTGCCACATGAGTTTTCTCCGGCTACCTGGATATAAGTTACACAGAGGCAGAAAAGAATGAGAGATAACAATCGAGGGAAAATACAATTAGTAGTTTTGTTTACCGTTTTCCACTTCCCCGCTCCAACTCTGGGGAGCCTTCATGGACATGGCTGCCCTCCCAGCCTCCAGCAGCACTCTGTTATCAAAGAATTCAAAGAAATGGAACATAGGTTTCCAACTTATTAATTTAGCAAAATCAAAAATTGTGTATAATGTTTTCTGTTGGCAGAGATTTTTGCAATATAATTTGGTTCCGTCTTTTGACAAGTAATTTGGCAATGTCTAGCAAGATAAAAACGTTAATAGCTTTTTACACGTTAACTCTAATTCTGGAAGCTTATGCCGATAAATAATTTATAATCCAGAAAATTATTATATAAAGATGCTCATTGTCATGTCATTTGTAATAACAAAAAATTGGAAACACCTTTAATTGTTAACAATAGGAAAACAGTTTAGGAAATTATATCCACTTAGTAGAAAGTGACACAGTTACTATATTATAATTACACGATGATGGAGCAAAATAAAATAATGCTTACTAAAGAAAGAATGAAGAAAGCTGACCTAAAATTGTGTCTTCCTTGTGACAGTAATTATGTAAACATATCAATATTTATTAAAACTTAAAACCAAAATAAAGTTTTAAAAGCTCTGTACCAGTAATGGGGATTTTATGTTTGTTTCAAAACATTTTTTAACATAACTCTTATAATTTTGTTTTGTCTACTCCTTTTCTTAAGAATTTCTGACTCTTACCTCATTTTTCATTTCATAGTTTCAAATAAAGTCAGCAATTTTATCATCAGAGAAGATTAGACTTATTTGACAGTTCATAATTCCAAGTTATTTGGTATAAAAAGACCATATACACTTGTAGGTGCTTTCAAAATAAAATTTCGAGAATTTTTTTTTTTTTGCTTAGTCTTTCCTGGTATGGAGATGAAGCAAACTACCTAAAATTGCTAGCCATTCTTTTTTCATTTTTCTCATTTTATTGATTTATCTTGCCCTTCACAGAAATGATAACAAATGAGTCTGCAGTTGCATCTGCCAATTTCTTAAATCCTCTATTATCCACATTATGAAATCATACTAGTATGAATGCTTCCAGTATTTTCAGAGCTCTTTAGTTAGTATACTTTAGCATTCTGTATGAAGTATCTTATGTAAGTGTAAAATTTAGACTCAACTTCTGGAAGCTTTTGATTTCTTAGTTCAAAAGTGAGAGATCCTTAGTTCAGCCATAAGATTAACAATTACTTGTATAGTAAGAAGCTCCTAATTTATTCTTTTATGGATACCTGGCAGTTTTCTTGCCATTTCTCGGAAGTTCTCTATTAAACACATTCTCTCTCTTTCTCTCTCTGTCTCTCTCTGTCTCTGTCTCTCTCTCTCTCTCTCTCTTTCTTTCTCTCTCTCTCTCACACACACACACACACACACACACACACACACACACACACACACTTGGTGATTAAAAGCACAGATTTTGGCATTATGAAATCTAAGGTTCAATTTCCAGTTCTGTAGTTTCTGGGCCACTTCACTTTAGGCAAGTAACCTAATGTCTCTGAACCTTGTTGTTTTCATCTGTAAAATAGAAATTACAATTATATCAGACAATCCTCAAAACATCCGTAATGATTTTAGAGTTTCAGAGTCAGGTAAAAGCAGGCACTCAGTAAATGGCTAGTGCTTTTATTACTTTATTATTATTTAGGTCTTGGTTTTCCTTGAGTCTGTGAGTCCCCATAATGAAATGTAATTTCCAGTAGATTGAGTAACACCTGTTTTCACCAAAAATTTTAACTGAGTTCATTACTTTCTGTGCAACCCAGATTAGTTTTCTGCCTCTTTTTCTGTGCCGTATGTAGGTGTTCAGTAGATTTATTTAATAAATGTATGAATGCTTGAACGCGTAGATGAATTTTTAAATGCTTCTTTTTGAGAAGGTAGAACAAATGTGACACAGTAGAACAGATAAGAAAATAATCCATGGAAAAAATGGCAAAGTCATGTATGTGCCCAGGGCCAGCCTAAGAAGAATTGCTTTTTTTTTTTTTTTTTTTTTAGGAAAAATGTGTTGAATAGCTTATTTTAATTATTTTTAGAAGTTAAGTACAGGGACTTCCCTGGCGGTCCAGTGGTTAAGACTTCACCTTCCAATGCAGGGGGTGTGGGTTCAATCCCTAGTCGGGGAGGTATGGTCCCACATGCCTCGCAGCCAAAAAACCAGAACATAAAACAGAAGCAGTATTGTAACAAATTCAATAAAGACTTTAAAAAGTGGTCCACATCAAAAAAAAAAAAGTTAAGTACAAAAATTTGCTGATGATTTACATATTTAGGACCAATAAAATAATGTGAGATTAGCTGTACTAAAACAGAATGTTGAGCTACATTCACATTAAGTGACATTATATAGTCTAAATTTATGGAAAACTTCTGAGATGGTGAGTGACCTTTGAGCAGAAAAAGACGGAGAAATGGCCTTTTCTGCATTCTATTGTGCCTCTAAGTAAAATGCTTGGTAATCTAGCTACAAAACTCTCTGTCATTTGGCTTTAGGCACCTACTGTGATTTACCTTGTGAAGATCAGATTTTGCCATGGAGAGGATTTGTAAAAGTATCACACGTTCCAGTACCGTTGGCAACCACAGCTACCAAAAACTCCCATTTAAATTGATGAACCTAATATCAGATGATAGTATCATTTCCTTGTGGGTGTTCTGGGGAAAGGTGGGTAGGAAATATATAAAAGTGAATACTTTATTGACTGAAATAACAATTCATCATTTTGAAAACATAAAATACATTAAAGTTGTTATAGCATCATCCATTAATATTTCACTGTAGTTTAGACATGGCCTACAATCAATGTTTTCTGCCCTTTGAAACAGAACCATGCTTGTGGTATGCATTAATCATATAAAAGATGAAACACTGAAAAGAAATTCAGCCTTTAAAGACAATTTGCTTTGATTTATTCAGTGGGTTCTCCTAAAAAGTTAATACCAAGAATTATTGCTTGTTAAATTGGAGTTAGAAATTCTTTCAGAGTTACTTAGTATTTTCTTTAATATCAGTATCAAGGAAGGCAAAGCAAATTTGCATATTTATTAGGAAATACAGGCACATAATCATAAAACAAGAAGACACAACGTTTTTATAGACTTTATTTTTTAGAAGTGTTTTAATTTTACAGAAAAATTGAGAAGATAGTATAAAGTGTTTCCATATACACTATACCCATTTCCCTCTATGATGATCAACTTATATTAGTATGTTCCATTGTTACAATCAATGAACAAATATTGATACATTATTGTTTACTATAGTCCATACATTAGTCCAGTTCCTTAGTTTTTACCTAATGTCCTTTTTCTATTCCAGGATTTCATCCAAAACATCACATTACATTTAGTTGCCATGTTTCCTTAGGCTCCTCTTGGGTTTGATAGCTTCTCAGATTTTCCTTGCATGACCTTGGCAATTTTGAGTAGTTAGGTTTGCGTAGGATGCCCACTACTAGAATTTGTTTGATGCATTTTTCATGATAATATTGGGATTATGTGTTTTGGGGAGGAAGAGCACAAGAGTAGAAGGGTTATTTTGTCAGATCACATCAAGTGTACAAAGTATCAATATGCATTATGAATGCTGAGGTCGACCTTGATCACCAGGCTGAGGTAGTGTTTTTCAGGTTTCTCCATTGTAAAATTACTGTTTTCCCTTCTCCATATTGTACTTTTTGGAAGGAAGTCAATATGCTCAGCCCACAACTAAGGAATGGAGAGTTATGCTTAAGATGGAGTACTACATAAACTATTTGGAATTCTTTTGCACTGGAGATTTATCCATTCTCCCGCATTTATTTACGTATCCAATCATTTATTTATATCAGAAGAACTCATGGATTTTTATTTTATACTTTGGGTTATAATCTAATTCTACGTTAGTTACTTTGTTCCTCAAATTGCTCTAGTCCTGACCCTTGTGAACTCTTTTCAGTTCAGTGGCTCGTGTGCCACTCTGAGGTATCCCCATCCTATATATTTTTTTGGAACTTCCTTACTTTCTGACACTATAAGATGGTCTTGTATATAAATCTTGTATATTTACTGCCCCAGTCCTAGAATCAGCTACTTCTTCAAGGATAACCAGGTCTTTTTAGTGGAGCACAGTATTAGACAGCAGGATCTGGGTGTGGGGTGTGCTGATTGCTGCCCGGATGTCATTGTTTCTAGATCTTCTCAGCTGACAGAGCAAAGAGATAACATGTGTGTACATTACCCATGTATATGCACACGTCTATAAGTATCTCTCTACATAACCATGTGTATTAAGGTAATATGAAGCAATATTAAGCTAAACATGAATGTATATTGATGTTTCCAACTTTAATCTGTTACCACATAGACCATCTTAGCCTCATCTCTTGCTTATCTTTAAATTTCAACTCCAGCAAAACACTTGACTTTTAGAAGTATGGAAATCAAATTGTAGCTACTTTGGGAAGCCACATCATCTAGCAGAATAATTCTGAAAGGGCAAGGTGTATATCATCAAATTTTAATTTACAGTCAGCAGCACTTTGTAACATCCATAGGCCTCCAGACCTCTGCTTCCAAGAAGATGAAGTAGCCCATTTCTCCCAGGTTCTTCCACTTAAAACTAAAACCCTGAACATAACAACAGACAAACATAGGAAGACACTGAAAGGTGGAAATGAGAAGGCAGACTTAACTAGGGACTTTGGGACTTGAGGAATAACATGGTGATGAGTCCCCTGTGTTTCCTGTTGCTTCCCATACATCCTGGAGAGGGTATTACAGGAACCCCCAATCAATAACCACCAACAGAACAACAGACGAAAAAGCTTCAAAAAAGAAAACACAAAACCCCCATTCCCCCTAGCCAAGGTGTGAGGAAAGGGGTTGCCAAAGACAGAAAAACGTTTGGGCAATAATATACACACTACTCGAGCCAAGTGCCAGTGGAATATTGCACCCATCCCCTATGTCCTGTGGTTTCAGTTGGGCCAAGCTAGGATTTGATCTTCCACACCACCCCACTCCTGCCCTCCAGAAGAGGCAGCGCTCTGATTCGCCACCAGGGCTGTTACAGTATGGTGCAGTGGTGAGCTGAGCCTCCACCCCTTTGCATTAGCAAAGAGACTTTCAAAGGTGGTGCCTGACAGGCTAGTTAACACTGGGCTGCCCTCACACAGTCGTGGGGTCCAATGGTGGGACCTAGCCTCCGTCTCTCCCTGACATCGATAAGAATAGGATGTTACAGGTTGGAGGGAGTAGGCACCCCACTAACCCCCAACACATGGTGCCAGTGAGACCCAATGGGGTGCTGAATCCCCATAACCGTCCTGAGGCAGTAAGACAGAATGAGATGGCACAAGCAGGGCTAGTTGGCAGTTCTCTTCCTCTTACCCTGGTGTCAGTGGGGCCAGCAGGTAGCTGACCCTCTACCCACACCCGGCATCAACAAGAAGGAATGAAGTGGGAGGAAGGACAGCAAACACTTCACTTCTCCCCTCCCCTGGTGTCAAGAAATCTACTGGGGAGATGAACTTCCACTCCTACTAAAAGGCAACACAATGATATTAATGTTCCCACTTTTGGGGGGAAGGTGTCAGGAGGGCCAATAGGATAGCTGAACTTCTACTTGATCTGTCTGCAGTGAGAGAATGTAAGTGCCCACTTTTGCTGGGGTATTGACAGTAGGGCCCAATGGAAATCTGTACGTAACCCCCCAGTCCTCATACTACACCTCCAATAGGATGACTTCCTTCTAAAAAGTAATAATAAAATTAAATGGGTTACAGAGTCATGTAATAACTCACAATGTTTAGAATCCAATTGAAAAATACTCATGGCACCAAGAGCCAGGAAATCACAGAATAAATGAGAAAAGACAATAAACCTACACCAGAACTGAGTTAAAACATCTATTGAAATTATCAGACAGGGATTTTAAATAAGCTGTCACATAAATGCTTCAGTTAGCAATTATGTGTTCCTTGACGGAAATGGGAAAAATAGAAAATGTAAACAAAGAACTAGAAGTTATAAGAATAAAAACAAATGAGAACAGTAGAACTGAAAAATACAACAATCAAAAAACTGTGCTCAAGAGTAGACTGGAGATTACGAAGCATGGAATCATGAACTTCGAAGAGATCAATACAGTGTACCAAATGTACAGAGAAAAATAGGCTGAGGGATAGAGATGGGAGAAAGAACAGGATCTCTAGAACTTGTAAACAGTTGACAAGAGCACTAACATTCATATCATCAAAGTTCCAGAATGAAAAAAGAGAGCACGTAGGACTGACAAAGTATTCAAAGAAATAATGACTAAAACGTTCCCAATTTTTTAGAAGACATAAGCACACATTCAAGAATCTGAGCAAATCCAGAGAGGAAAAACACAAAGGTATCCTTGTCAAGACGCGTCATAATTAAACTTCTGAAAAGTAGAGACAAAAAAAATCTCGAAAGTGGACAGGCAGAAACGATGCATCACTTATTGAGAAACCAATTCCAATGACAGCATATTTCGTGTCTAAAATTATGGAGTCAGAAGCATTGACATAACATTTTTCAAGTAGTAAAAGAAAAGAACTCTCAGCCACAAATTCACACTTTTTATGTCCACTTTCTTGTTTGACTTATATTAATGGACTACTAACTCATCTTTCTATATCCAGGTCTGCCATCACACTTCTCCAAAAATCTAGTCACAGTATTTCCAGAGTGATCTTTCTGAAAAAGAAGCAAATTTTTCTTATAAAAATACCTGACTGTGTTATGAAACTTTTCTCTCTTCTAAGTTACCAGGTAAAACCCTTCAACGGATTCCCATCTTTCTTGGAGTAAAAGCTCCCATCCAAACTCTCTTTGTCCTTTTGGGCTGCTGTAAGATTATCCTGCAGGTTGGGTGGCTCCTAAACAACAGGAATTTTTTTTTCTCACAGTTCCGGAGGCTGCAAGTTCAAGAATAGGGTGCCAGTATGGTCAGATGAGGGCCCTCTTCTGAATCACAGACTTCTCATTGTATCCTCACATGGCAGAAGAGCTTAGGGAGCTCTGTGGGGTCTCTTTTATAAGAGCACTAATACCATAATCATTTCCCAAAGGCCCCACCTACTAATACTATCAGCTACGGAAATTAAGATTTCAATGTATGAATTTGGAGGGGAACACAAAGACTAGACCATAGCACTTACTATACATACATGGACCATGCATGATCTGGCTTCTACCGCACTCTCCATTGTCTTCTTTTCCTACACTCCAGTGAGCATTTCTCTCTTTTTTTTTTTGCGGTACGCGGGCCTCTCACTGTTGTGGCCTCTCCCGTTGCAGAGCACGGGCTCCGGACGCGCAGGCTCAGTGTCCATGGGTCACGGGGCCTAGCCGCTGCGCAGCATGTGGGATCTTCCCGGACCGGGACACGAACGCGTGTCCCCTGCATCGGCAGGCGGACTCTCAACCACTGCGCCACCAGGGAAGCCCCAGTGAGCATTTCTTATACTGATTATGAGTGGAACTCCTTTCTGGACTGATCCTTAACCATTCATTTTTCTGGCAACCATGAATTTATCTTCTCTTTTCCTCAAAACTTCACCCTTCCTTCATGTTACATATCCATTTCAATTGCCTTCTACAGGAAGCCCTACTGATATCAACCATATACTACTGTCCACAGCATGGATTAACGTCTTACCGTGTCTTCCTATAGCACTCTGTAATATCTTTTACGGTAACTATGGATTTTCTTATTTGAGTGTCACAGTACATTGAATTCTAGGTGGCACTCTAATGATTTTAGTAGCAGTAACACTGCTGCCTAGTTTAACCCGTGACATACTTTAGGTGTTCAATAAATGTTTGTTGAATGAGTGAATGAATGAATGGTCAATTTGAAATCTTAATCATGTTACCTTTCCAAAATCTGTTAAAAGATACCACCGTTTTCCAGAAGATTAGGGATTTAGGACCTTAAACTTGATTTAACAGAGGAAATTTTTACTAATACATCATGCTTAAATACCTCAAAGTAAAACCATAAACCCAGGAATGTAAGGTTATCCATTTGGACTTTCAAGCCAATAATTGATATCTCCTGCCCCGACTGTATTAGATGGTTTCGATGCTCCACTCATATCTCCCCAGCACTCATCCTTCCAGTATATGCTGATAGAATCATGCTGCCACCTGCAATTATCCACCTTAGGGCAGGCCAGAAGTGTACAGGAGTTAATGTATCTGGGTGTAGCTTTCAACCAAGGACAGAGGGGACTGGAAGATTAGTACTTCAAGTTTCTCACCGATTCTTGGGATAACTCTGAGACATGTTCTGTAGAGTTTCACAGAACTCCCCTGAAGTACTGGCAGCAGTTCCCTGCAGGAGTAATTTTTATTCGGTAATGCACCTCTGTTGGCTGCCTTCCATGCCTCCATTCTCAATTCCCACTCCACTTCTGAGTTTTCTGGAAGCACCTCCCAGATGAGCAGTTTGCACTCAAATTATTGCCTCAAGTTCTGCTTCTAGGGGAATTCAATTGATAGCCTCCTAACAACCCAGTGCTGCTTACAGAGCCGTCACTGGTACAAGTACCAAGGCACGGCACATTACGTATCACTCCTCCTAAATCCTATTATTTTTAAACAGATAGGAAAGAGCATGACCTTGAAGAGAAAAAGAGTTTATATGAGGACGGCCAATGGATAAAGGGAAGGAGAGACAGTGCCATTTGTTTTCCATTAATGATGGTGTGAAATGTATGGGCAGATGGTCTAACAGGTGTGACTATAATTTGAGGAGCCTGCTCCCTTGGTTACAGAAGACTGCTATTGTTATTATTATGGAACCACAACCTCATGACTTTATTGTTTCACTTGATGTAACCTTCTCCTTTACCCTTAAATCTTTCTACATCACTGAATTGCAGCCAGTAGATTTATTTTCTCCCTATGGCTCCATCACAAAAAAAGACACACACGTGCACACACACACACACACACACACAGAGTTTTGTGTATGCCAGTGCTAGAAAAGACAAGCTCATGGTGCATGTATGCAATGGATATTGTACATTACACGTCTGTGTGAAATAGTCTTCTGCAGGTTCCTATGTTTATTTTATGAATAATTAACTTTAGTAAAGTTAATTTCCTGAAGATCTTGTTGAAGACTGAAGAAAGGAAGTAAATTGTAAAGAAAAAGACTTTGAAACTTGCCCTTTTTGCCCTCTCTTTGTGTCTTAATGAACAAAGGATAACTGGGCCTTTTTTGAAGCCTTTGCTTGAGTTGAAGACACAAAATGCAACCTGCACTCTTATCATAATATGTTCAGTTCATGAGTACACAAACTTATAAACCGTGAATTTCCCTAAAGTTATTATACCATTTAGAAGATGTTTGCTTGGACGTTTACTTAAAACCAAACCATTGAGGTCTATATGTCCAAATAATTTCCTTCTCTCTTGCTGTCTCCATTTCAGTTTCCTGAGTTTCTGGGAAGGCCTGGTTTCCCCAAAGGAACGATTTCTGGTAGAAGTCTGAAGGTCTGACCCAAGAAAAACAAATCCGGTACAGCCAATGAATTGAGGACAAGAAGGTTTCCAATCAGGTAGGAACATTTAATCTCATACATTACGATCACCTTAAGTAAGGTGTGCTGATAGCTGGATATGATTTAACTGCTTGGAAAAAGATGCATATATATTATATAACCTACCCCACAAGGAAGCTGTTCTCAATTCCCTTAGAGGTTGTGGTGCTTATCAGAGAGTGCCTTGGGGGAAAATGAATACAATAACAGTATGATGCTTTTTTTTTTTAATTTTTAGCTCATTGTTGCCAAGTACACTTGGTGATCTTGGTGCCTGTGGTTGAATCCCAGGAGGTTAGACATGTGGAACAGGACATTAACCCACTTTAGTATTTTCTCCCAAGACAAATCATTTTTATAGGTTGTCTCCATGGTCTTCTAGTTGCTTATCAGAATTAAGCATCAAGTCTTCTAAGTGAGCAATAGCCCCAGTCAGTGTGAGGAAATCAGCTTGGTTCTTATTGGGGCACAGCTTCTTGGTCTTGGCACAAAGTGAGTTCACATAGGGAGTTAGAAGGAGGAGAATGGGGCATGCGAAAGGGGAGTTCTGTGTTCTCATTGACCTATGCATGTTGAAACTCCACTAACAGCTTTATTTTCATTAGCAATTTGTGATAAAAACTTAGGGTAAAGGGAATAATGAAGCTGTCCCATTATATGGCAGGACAAAAGATAGTAGTGACATCAAAATCAGGGCCTATCCATCTCGTTTGCAGTTATATACTGAGTGTTTAGCATAGCATTTGACCCCTCATCAGTATTCAATAAGAAGATGCGTGTTGAATGACTTAGGGATGAATTAATGAACGAAAAAATTTAATATGGTAGAAAATGTGTTTTATCCTTGTATTTTCGTGTGTTGACTTCAATGCACAACCTAGAAATTGAGAATTATGTTTTATGTGGAGGACATACTGAGGACTGAAATCAGGAGACAGCCTCTCAGATAGCTGTGAAGAGGTAAGGGAGGGCGCAGGGTATTTAGAGGTTCTTCCAAAAAAAAAAACCAGGTAGTTGGAACATCAAAAGATTACTGTTAATTAAAGAAACTAGACATCTTAAGTTAATAAATGTAGCACTTTTCTATATATGGTGAGATGCAAGAATCTGGTCTCCTGGAAATCAGTCCCTTGATGTTCACTTTAATTATCTAGGGCCAGTATCCCGTTTTCTCCATCCTGAATCCCCTCAGGGTGCGGCTTTGGGTGTGGCTTCAGTGGCTGATGGCTTGATGGCTATAACATCCTGTGTTACTGATAAGGCTGGCTACCTTCTTTCTCCACATAAATGACTTGAATATGGATAGCAAATCTGTGGATTTGTGTAATTCTTGGAGCACTTTTATAAGGACAAAGTTAAGGCAATTTCAGAATCACTAGCGGCTAAAATTGCTATTTACACTTTTCCACTGGTAGGTAGTCATCTGCTGTCGCTGTCTTCAGTAATCTGCTGTTGCTGTATTCCCAAGGGATAACAAAAGCCATTTAATTCAAGAAAGAAATGTAAAATTTAGCACAATGCAGCTTCCACAAAACCAAAGACACAAACACACACCCAACTCTCGCAGATATGAAGTAGTAATCTAAAATAGAATCCTGGAACTAATTGCAAAACAAGAGCAAATGTACTCATATTGGATCATTTTATTCTTTTATTAATGTTTGATACATATATGTATTTATTATTAAAATTCAAAGTTGCTATATGGGCCACGCGCGAAGACATGGGGGAGAAGCTGGAGCTGAGGCTGGAGTCGCTCTTGGGGACCGAGCCCGCCGTCTGCCCGTGGCCGCTGCCGGTCTACGTAAGTGCCGCCCGTCCCCTCCTCCCGGAACCCAGCTCCTCTTCCCCAACGGCGCGCGCTGAGCCCACTGAGAAACGGAGCGACTCGAGTCGCCAGACCCTCTTTGGAGCCCCCCTTCCCGCCCCGCCGTGGTTCTCCGCGGCAGTTTCCAGCCCCCGCGCGCAGGGTGGGCAGAGGGGAGCCGGCGCCGGCCGGGGGGCACAGACTCGGCCGCGGGGACCCCGCGCTTCTGCGGGGCGCCCGAGCCGGTCTGCGGTTGGCTCTGCAGGGCTGGGGACCCCGGTCCCCCCGGGCCTGGAATGTCGGCGGGCTTGCCCTTCTGTACTTTAGGATCTGACATGTAGGGTTTCTTTTTCCTGGTAGTTTATTCTTAGCGCTGTCAACGTGCTTAGTTTTTTTTTGTTTTTTTTTTTTTCAGGTCACCCTTTCCTCCCTCTCTCCAGTTTTATTGTGTTTCTGTTTTGTTTTGTTTTAGTTAGGCATTTTGTCCCTCTGATCTTGAGTGGGTGGGCTGGCAGGACACTTGGAGAGGAGGCGTTCTGTCCCCTGATCTTGAGTGGCCTTTGGAAAATGACAGGCCAGACGGAAATGTACACAGGCGTCCGGTGATTCCAGAAATGCAGCGTGTCCGGCTAGGTGGGCGCCCGGCCTCTCGTCCCCCGTGGCGGTGTGGTGCGCGTGTTCCTTGTGTCAGGGTTTACGCTTGGGCCCCGCAGCCCACCTTCCGAAGGGAAAGCGCAGCGGGCGCCTTGGGCCGGCGCCTTTGGGGCGCCCTTTCGTGCGCTCGGCTTGCGGGGGACCGGCCTCCAGGCGACCCGGCGGGGAGGCCCGCGCGACCCGGCCCTCGCGCGGGCTCCGTGTGTGTCAGTTTGTGGAAAGTGTGTCGCGGCCGGGGTCGGGGTCGGGACGCTGGGACCACCTGGGAGCCGATGTAGAGGGATATGATTTCCATTTTCAAGGCGCATTCATCCTATGCAGGGAAACAGCCTAACATAAAATTTGCCTAACAAAAAATATATTAACAGGTGGAAAGACTATCTCCCAGTTGAACAGCGGATGCCTGGGACTCGTTTCACTGCTTTCAAAGTTCCTTTAAAAAAGGTGAGCAAAAGTTAATACCGTATTCTTCCAGAAATCTGAATTCACCATATAGAGCCCTGGCTCTCAACCCCGTCGTACTCCATTTTCCCTTTTTATAGCAAATACTTTTTAATACCTCTTTGACTATCCAGAAATGGGATTCATAGACAAATACAACCAACTTTTGTACTTAAATTAAAAAACAAAAAAAACAATGCAATGCCCTAACTATAAATAAAGAATAAAGTAATTTATAAGAAAGTAATATGTATCTCAGTATGTAAATGTTTGGGGATGACTATACTAGAAATAAAGAAATAGTCAGTTACTTGTACCATGAATGCAATAAACTATGGACTTTGATTGGTAATGATGTGTCAGTGTTGGTTCATGAATTCTAACAAATGAAGCACACTGGTATGGCATGTTGATAATGGGGAAGGCTGTGTGGGGTGAAGGAGAGAGGGTGTAAGTGGGAACTGTGTACATTTTGCTCAGTTTTGCTGTGAATCTCAAACTGCTCTAAAACGAGTCTACTAATTTTAAAAAAAGTGTGTGTTGCTGACACTTGAATAACCAAAGAGATCAATGGAACAGGGTACATGTATAAGCCAAATACATGAAAGAATATTTAGCAGTGAAAGCCATCCTTCCTATATGTAGATATTCAAGAAGTATTTATTTCTGTGTCTATTTTCAGGCACTCTGCTTGGAGCTGGCAATACAGTGGTAGGCAAAATGGATGTGGTCCCTGCCTTCTGGGAGTTTAGAGTCAGGTTAGGAGACCAACATGAAATAAACAAACACAGAAATAACTATATAGAAGTGAGCTTATTTTCTTCCGTCTAATCTCTCTGGAAGAAAGGATTGTAATATCGCTTGTAAACTCCAGAGGAGGAAACTTTACTTTGAATCTCATATGTTAGCATCACAGGGTTTGAATAAATGGATAATGTAGTACAGGATTTTAAACATATGTTCTTCCTTATTTTATTCTTTCTGACAGAGTTTTGAAAAGAATCTTGCTCCAGAAGAACGTTTCTCCCCCTTGGATCTCTTAACAAAATCCAAGGACAGAATGAAGAACTTGGGCTGATGATTGACTTAACAAATACTCGCCGCTATTACAAGCCAGAGGTAAATGGAAGCCGTAATTGAAAATGACCTTCTTTCTGATACTGTAATAATTCATGGTAGTTCAGTAATTATCATCTTATGCTAAGGTGAATCCTGGCCTTCTCTCGTGGGTTCAAAAAGGGAAGCTAGTGGTTTCCTTAAATACACATTTGTAATTGCTGTTTCAAAATGAGATTAAAGATATGAATTGAACTATAGTATTTGGCAGTAGGCTCTAGATATGCTTAAGAAATTCTATAAGCTTCCATGTTCTATATTTTGAAAATGAAGTAAACTTTTAGTAGTTACAGTAGTATCCTAAAAGGAAAGGTATGTCCATTATGTCTTTAGCACTTACTTTAAGCAGTTGCTTGAGCGTGTTTAAGCATCACTGTAAAAGACAGTTGTTCTCTAAGTTTTATGCTTCCTTTTCCTAATGCCTTCTGATATAGTACAGAAACCCATATATTCTCTTGGCCCATGTAGGACATTCCAGTGCAAAAGAATTATCCTTCTTCTGACCTGTTCCATGGCCTTGGGAGACAGTAACACCTAATGTCTTTTAATATTTGTAGAGCAGTTTGCCATTTAGAAAGTTCTTTCATATCCATTGACTTAGTTAATCTTCACAGCAATCCTTTGCTCTTGAAGTGGAAGTAGTAGTGCTATCTCCTACTGAGTGCTTACCCTGCACTAAGCTCAGAGGATAGACAACTACAATTACTAATTTTACAGACGATGAAACTGACTCTCGGAAAAGGAAGAATTGAAATTTCAGCTCTGTTATTCCTTTTTTTTATTGTGGTAAAATATAGAGAAATCATATTTATTTTAACCATTTATAAATATGCAGTTCAGTGGCATTAAGTACAGTTACAGTGTTGTGTAACCATCACCGCTGTCTATAACCAAAACTTTTTCATCATCCTCGACAAAAACTCTGTAACCATCAAACAGTAACAACCCCATTTTCCCTCCCACCAACCCTTGGTAACCTCTATTCTATTTTCTGTCTCTGTGAATTGGCCTATTCTAGGTACCTCGTGTAAGTGGAATCTGCAGTATTTGTCCTTCTGTGTCTGGCTTATTGCACTAAACATCATGTTTTCAAGGTTTATCCATGTTATAGCACGTAACGAAATGCCGTTTCTTTTTTGGCTTAGAAAATCGCATTGTGTGTTATATAGACCATAGTTTGTTATTCAACGGTTGATTGACACTTGGTTGTTTTCCACCTTGTAGGTATTGTGAATCATGCTGCTATGATCATTGGTGTACAGATATTTGTTCAAATCCCTGCTTTCAGTTCTGTTAGATGTGCAGCGTAGGTAGTAGCAGAGTTGTTGGATCATACGGTAGCTCTACACTTAACCTTTGAGAAAGTGCCAAACTGTTTTCTACAGTGTCGTCTTGTTTTTAAACAATTATCACAAATTTTAAGCATATACAAAAGTATAAAAATACTGTGAGTGTTCCTTGTATACCCATGAACTCATCCAGCTTTCTTATTTACCAACTGATGGCTGTCATGTTTTATCTGTACCCCCACCTGTTTCACCCCATTCCATATTATCTTGAAGCAGCTCCGAGACAGCATGTAATTACACCTGTACGTTTTTGGTACGTGCATTTAAAATATAGGACTTTTATTCCTTAATATCATTTTTTAATATTAAATACCCAGGGAGTGCTCAAATTTGCAGTTGTCTCCTAAACGTCATAAAAAAATGTTTATAAGAATTTTGAATTAGATCCCAATAAGGTCCACACTTTGCCGTGGATTGTTAGGTCTCTGAAGTCTTGTTTAATCTATAGGTTCTCCCTCCATGTCTCTCTCACTTTTTTTTCCTCCTTGAATTTTGTTTTTAAAGAAACCAGGTAATCTTTCCCATCTAGATGTCGATGATTACATTCCATGTGTTGGTAACATATTCTTCAGTCCTTTTATTTCCTGTAAATTGGTAGTTGATCCGAATGAAGCTTGCATGTTTTGTTTTGGCGAGACAGTTTCATAGGTGATGATGTGTTCTTCCATGGAGACATATATAATTGTGTCTTTCTGTGGTATTAGCAGTCACTGATGATTCATAGCTACATCCATTAATTCAGTTGAGGCTTCAAAGAATGGTGAATTCTGTTGTTCTTTTTTTCACTTATTAGCTGGGTATATTTGTACGAGGAGAAGATTCCCCTCATCAACTGTTTGGTTGCCCAGTTGTAGAGGCATGATTCTCTTCTTTTATTTAACAGTTTTCAGAATAATGAGTTGATTCACAAATATCCTCCAGTGGTGAGCAGTTTTGTAAAATTTTATTTATTCCTATCACCGTGGACTCCGTTACAGTTATTATTCTAACTGAGGCCCTGTCTTTGGCCAGTTGGAGCTTCTCGGTGACTCCTGAGTCCTTTTGACATGACATCAGTTGTTTCTAGACTTTTTCAGTGGTCAGAGGTAGGAAATATGTATGTTTGTTTTTAATATTTTTAAAATATGTCATAGGTTCCTGCTGCTACTTTCCATTTAAATTCAGAACGAGAGAATTTTCACTTATCCTTTTCTGTCTTCTATTGATAGTCTACTTTCTCCCACCTCAAGAATACCAGTTCTCAACAATGCCTGAAATTGCCTCTATTTCCTAATTCGAATCCAAGTTCTTCTGACTCTGTTCTACTACTCTCCTTAAATCACAGCCGCTTTATGGCCCTTGAAATGTAAGATAGAACATAAGTGTAGGTAGAACTCTTTATATCATTTTGAGTTACATGTGCATTCATTCACATAGATTTGCTTTTCCTTTTTGCATGCCTGGTAACTGTCCGTTCTGCAGTTTTAATGAAAATCAAGTGATAATTACTGGTTAAAGCAGCTTTGGAAAAAATGGCTCTCATCAGAATGACTGACATACAAAGTTTAATGTACTCTCCTGGTTTATAGTCTGCCTTCTCTAATGAATTTTTTATTCTTTCCCTACAAAGGAAATAATACATATTTTCATGGTTTTGCCTTATAGGACTTACCAGAAACTATTCCTTATTTAAAAAGTTGTACAATTGGGCATCAGGTGTCAGATGACGACGCTAGTTTTAAATTCCAGTGTGTTGTTAATGGGTTTCTGAAAGAACATAAAGATAACGGTGAGTTGCTTTTGTTTTTGTTTTTGTTTTTCCTTTACCTGAACTTTGGTATGCATTTTGAGTGGGCTTGGAGGTTTTTAACATTTTTAATAGTTCTGACATTAGTGTCAAGTTGTGTTTGGTAACATTAAGGTGGAAATGTCAGATGGTGCTAATAGAGTACGGTGTTTTTTCCTGTTTATGGTCACAAACAATTTAGTTTAGTTTGGAAAGTGATTTTTGTGAGAAATATGAACTGAACTAGCTTACTTATCTCTTTTTTAAAAATTTGAATGGAAAATACATAAAAACATAAAAATGTTCTTGTGTCCTATTTATTGGTTGAGAGGTGGAAGAAAAGGTTAAGACTCTCGGGTTCTTAGCGTACATAAAAGAGAAAACAAAAAGCAAAGGTTCCGAGTGAGACAGATCCCTAGAAGCAAAACAAAACAGAGTGGACCAGAAGAGCGGCTTCCTCATCATATATGTGTTGAAGATATTTTTGCCGCTTTTACACTTCGGTGCAAGTGAGGAAGAACACTACCACCTCTTATTCTTATCTTCAGACAGGAAGAACTTAAAAGGCTGGTGTTTTCTTGTTTCCGCTTTAAGATCTACTCTGTTGATAGTAGGTCTTAATAGCGTGTGAATTTTAAGGATCCACTTGCCTTTTTCTAGCATCTAACTATCAGAAGGAACGTGGTGTTTGCCATGTTTTAAGGCTGAGGAATCTTTTGTCTTTGGAACACCACTGACGCCCATGCGAAAGTGTTCATTTTGTCCTCTTTCTAAATTTAGCCTGAGGAGTGTGCACTTTATTAAATAAACGTAACAGACAGTAAATATTCCGTGTATATATAAAATGATGCACGTATATACATAAAACAGGGAGTAGGGGAGAAGGAATAGAGATGGAGGTGGGAAGATAGGGGATAGGAGGCGAGAGAGAGAGGGAGAGACGGGCATTTCAAGATAAATTTTCATTCTATAACCTGGTTGCTTAATGCAGGTACTAGCTCTTAAATATCTTAAGCCCTCTTCACAGATCTTCCGTGTACTTTAGCTTTAAAACTTGAGAGGCTTGGCCTGTCCTGTGATAACCAGGGTGTCTAGAAAGGAGGCAAATTATCTGATTTGTTTAAACTGTAGTCACAGAAATGTTCCCTCTTAAGATGTTAGGGCGCAGCTGCCGGCCTACTCACTTCCTCCAGGCTCCTTTGTGTGTGTTCTGTCTGTTCCGCGTGGGCTAGAAGATCCTTACAAGTGCATGAGAACACATTTGTAAACCTTGATTGTTCACATGTTATACCAAGTGTAGTCCATTGCATATGCTGACTCCTCTGTGGGTCTTCTGCATGCAGTGGGCTAACTTCACCATGCTGTCTGCCATTGCAGTCTCAGGACCTTAGTTATGATCCATTGGTGACTCTCCTCTGCTGTAAGGCCCTCCCACAGGTGCCAGGCTCACTGATAATGAGGAGGAGACTATACTATGCACTCCCTAGGATTGGTAGAGACTCAGAAAATAAATTGTTTCAGTAAACACCGAGAGCCTTATAGGTTTGTTGTTAGGGCACGGGGATACAGAGGTGAGTAGAAGTCTTTGTTCAGTAGCAACTTACAGTTATCTAGGAAGAGAAACATGTAGTGAGTATAAGTGGGTTAATTATGATAAAAGAATCAAGTACAGCAGGAATATAGAGGAGAAAGTGAGGAAGGCCTGACTGAGGAGACAGCGTTTGAGCTGGGCTTGGGGGAAGAGGATTTTGCCGGAATGAGGAAAGGACAGCCCAGGTATTGGGGACAGGTACAGAAGGCACAGGGCTTGAACTTGTGCTCTGGAGGGGCAGCCTCTGGTGTGACTAGAGGGTAGTGTGAAAGGGCAAAGAAGTCATACATTGATTTTCAGCAAATAGTTGTATAACACCTTCTAAATTGAAGGCACTGTTCTAGGAAGTAGGAAGAGAACAAAGTTCTTGCCCTTATGTACTTTCCATTCTAGTGGGGGAGAGAGATGAATAAATAAGTCAATATATGGAGTGTCAAGCGGTGGTAAGTGCTTTGGAGAATAACAAAAGAAGATGAAGAGGTGAGGGAATGTGGTAGGTGATCAGGGAAGTCCCCTCTATTAAGATGTCGATTGAGCAGAGCCTTGAAGTGAGAAACAAGCCATTGGCTATCTGGGAGAGTGGAGATGGGGTGGGAGGGTGTGTTCTGGGAGAGTGGAGATGGGGTGGGAGGGTGTGTTCTGGGAGAGTGGAGATGGGGTGGGAGGGTGTGTTCTGAAGCAGAAGGAATAGTAGGTGCAAAGTCCCTGAGGCACGACTGTGCTTGGCATGTTTGAGGAATAGTAAGGAAGCCAGTGTGGCTGGACAGGGGAAAGTGAGTGAGGGCAGGGCAGTAGAGAATGAGATCAGGGGAGGCTGGCAGGGCAAAGGAGGGAGGTGGATGATGTAGGTCCTTGGAAGTCATAGTTTGAACTTCTAATTCAGTTGGAGAGACAGACTGATACTTGTTTATAAAGAGTTCTCAATGCTATGCTAACAACCTGGGCTGTATTCTGTGCTAAGTGAAGATGTTCAAGCGACAGAGCAATCCAGCCAAGTTTATATTTTAGAAAGATAACAGCGTCACTATCCAAGACACATTGTAGACTATGTATATAGTATGTGTATAGTGTGCTGCTCTTCTATAAACTACAGGATACCTGTTACGTACAAATACTTACATACAAGATACAAGTGTGAATGTAAGCACTTGGGAAATATCTGGAAGAACCACACAAGGAACTGGGAGAGTCGGACAACTTTCCATGTCCCGTATGATTGGAATTCTGAAGGGTACACACACGAACTAATGGACGTGTGCTCCCAGCCTCCGGCTAAGGAGGGAAATTGCAGGCATCAGAATCCTCTTTACCAATCAAGCGCGTTAATCCGCCTGCGTGCTGAGAGTCATCTCGAGACGCCCCGCGGTGGCGCATGCGCGGTAGGAGGAGGTCCGCGAGCTGCGTGGGCTTGTGCCTAGGCGCCTGTGGTTCGTGGCCTTGTGCTGGCACCGGGGACGCCGGGTTGGCGACTTTGGCAGTCCTGGCGTTGGGTGGGCGGTATCTTGGGGGTGACATGAGCCAGTTCGTCGGCCACGAGGAAGGGCGGAAAGCACATCCCGGAAAGGTAATACGCCTTGGCCCCTGGGCGTTGCCGGTGGAGCTCAGAGCCCCTGGGCCTGGGCTTCGTCTCTTGTGCTGTCGCCTGTCACAGTGGCCCCCGCGTGCTGGCCCGTCCGCGCTGTGCTAGGGGGTACTGGTCGTCTCGCGGCTCAGTTCACAGTAGCTGAAAGGGACAGTGTGTGATGTTCTGGTTTCTCCCCATCGTTTTAAAAGGGAGGCTCTGGCCATTGCTCCTCGGGTAAAATGCAGGGGGACTGCTTTTTAAGATGGGACTGTCAGTGTTGGGGACCCTCCTTAATTACCAGGATGGAATCCCCTTCAGTTCCTCAAGCTGTGTTGTTTAGGCACAGAAAATGTGAGTAATAGTCACTGGAACTAAGTTTGAGTGAAAAAAGGCACCGGTACCGCCGAATTTTCCATCGCAACAGTTGATCTGTGTTGTCTCTTGGAATTATAAAGGGCGTACAGTTGCTTCCTAACCGGTGTCCTTTGAGAGCTCTACCTCTGTACGTTCAAAGGATTAATTTTGAGGCTTTGCTCATACGTGTAGTAAACCCTTTAATTCCCTAAGACCTTCCTTTCCTCCATCTCATACCCCATTAAGTCCGCTTCAGTTTATCTCCTGAATTTCTTCTGAATCTGTCAACTCTTCCTCAACATCCTAATACCGAACTTGCCTGTCTGTTGCAGTGAGGTCCTAACCAGTGTCCATATATCTTGTTTCCTTCCAATCCATTCTTCACACAAGAAACCTTAAAAGCAAGTTGGGACATTGCTCATAAACATGGCTCAAAAACATTGTTTTGAGAATAGAAAACAAACTGTTGGCCTTTCACACTCTGCGTGGTCTAGAATCCTGTCTGCTTCTCTGCTACGTGGACTCCAGCTTGGTGCCTCTCCAACTTTACTATGGGTATGCCTCTCTTGTGGATCTTGTTAAATGCAGGCTGTAATTCAGTAGTTCTGGGTGGGGCCTGGATTCTGTGCTTCTAACGAGCTCCTAGGTGACGGTGACCCTGAGAGCAAGGGTCCAGCTCCTGCCTTTCTCCCTTCTTTCTGGAAGAGCAGGACGTCTGCCCCCCCACCCCGGGAGGAGAAAACATCCGCAATGTGACTACTAGTAACCAGCTTCCCTCACAGGCAAGGGACCTTTACCACAGCTCCCTACCACTTTGTCTGAGGCGCAGCAAGCCAAAACACTGACACGCTGAGGTTTGCAGCAAAGAGGAGGTTTATTCACAAGGCAGCCAAGCGAGGAAGTGACGTGACAATAGGTCTCAAATCCGCCTCCCCAAAGGCAAGGGGCTTGGGGTATCTATGGGATAAAGAATAAAGAAGCAGGGCAGTATGAGGCATAGGGAGCATGAGGAAAGGTGATTGGAAAAAGGTGTGCTCGTCATTGTTCTGAGCTGGCGTAACTAGGCTACGGGGCTCAGCACATTCTCAGGCTGTAGTTTTCGGCCCTCTGATGGCAGGAGGTCAAAAGGCACTGGCCCAAGTGGAAGATCGGTGGTCCTCTCCAGTCTCAACCAGCTCAGCCTAACTAGACACAGCTGATTCCAAGTTCCTGGACAATACCCGGGGCAAACATCTTATTGCTTATGCTACATGTTATTTGGAGGACGTGCAAGTGTTCAAGCTACCTTGAGGATTGAAGACAGGATTTGACTAATCCTTACACATGGTTTCGCCTCCAGATGAGCAGAAGAGGCCTGTAGGCTGAATCTGGCTCCTGGCACCTGGAATTGGAGGCAGATGGTTTAAAACCAGGCTCTCCCACCCTCTGTGTTATCTTAGGTAGATAGACTATTGAACCTTCCTGTGCCTGTTTCTCCACCAGCAGCATGGGGACACTCAGAGTCCCTCTCTTGGGGGCTGTTATGGGGGTTCAGTGAGATATAGATGCATGCACAGGCACACGGGAGACACCCAGTGTGTGTTAGCTTCATGCTTACTTTTATTAGGAGACCAGTATTGTTAGAAGATTTCTGGTTTGGACAACAAATTAGATAGGTGGTCATTACTATAGTTTATGCGACAGCAATTCACATTACCATTTGCAAAAAAGCAGTTGGTTGTCCAGGGGGGATTATAAACATCCATTTACCATGAGCTACTGAACAGATACTTTACACAGTAACTACTTCAAGTACTATTTAAGATCAATTCTCTATGTTGTCTTAAGCAGTTGTTAACCCCCAATTTCGTGAATAGTACCAAGTAAGTCACTTGAACATCAGCTAGAGCAATCTGTTTCACTTAGCAAGCCTAAAGTTATAGTTCAACAATTTTATTTACTGTTCTATGACAAAAATTACTCTCAACAGCTATGCCCTGGATAAGTAATCAGCTAAAGCTAGTTTGACTGACCAAATCTGATTTACTGAGTTAATAATAAGCCAGTTGATTTAGAAAGGTCTAACGTATATTTCTCATCCATTCAGCATTAAACTGTTTCCCATGCCTAAAATGTCTTTTTTCCCATTCGTACCTATCCAAATTCCTACTTCTGTGCCGTAGGGCTTGGCTGAACTACAACTGCCTTTAGTGACACTTTTCTCACCTGCACAATTGGAGATAATTTTAGTCTCCTCAAGACTCCCACGGGGTTACCTCTGTTGTGACACTTGACGATTTGGTGGCATATTTTATTTTATTTTATTTTATTTTATTTTACTTTAAATAGCCTTCCATTACTCCGTGCACATCAAACAGTAAATGCTTTCTCCTAGTAAAGGTGCATAACAATTTTCTGAACTCTTCTGCTCTGGGCAAGATTCATAAATACACCAGGCAAACATAGTGAAAGAGGAGACAGTACTTGTGTTATATTCAGTTGGGTCTTGATACCTAAGTGTGACTCTTAACCAAGGATTATGCAGTAATTAAGGACACAGGTTAAAGTTGTTTAGAGTGTGTCCTAAAGTCTCACTGGCAGAATTTAAATCTCTACTCTGGAAATTGTAGACCTGAGACAAATTACTTCCCTAAACTTCATTTCCTACATCTGAGGAAGATAATAGTATCTACCTTGTAGTAGACTGAATAGTACCATTGCCCCCAAATGTCCACCTTCTAATCCCCAGAACCTGTGAATGTCACCTTAAATGGCAGAAGGGACTTTGCCAATGGGATGAAAGTAAGGGTTTTGAGATGGGGAGATTCTTCTGGCCTACCTGGATGGACCCAGATGTAACCACTGGTGTTCTCGTAAGAGAGAGGCAGAGGGAGTTTTTACTCCAAAGAGAATGTGATGATGAAGTTGGGGTTGGATTGATGTGGCCAGAAGTCAAGGAATGCTGTCAAGGAAACAGATTCTCCCTTAGAGCCTCTAGAAGGTGGATGGACGGCCTTGTCAACTCCTGGTTCCAGCCCAGGGAAACTGGTTTTGGACCTCTGTCTTCCAGAACCATAAGAGAATGAGTGTGTTTTGTTTTACGCAAGCTCATTGATAGTAATTTGTTACAGCAGCCATAGGGAACTAATGCGTACCTCATAGGAACTATTTCTCCAATTAAAATGTGTGACTGGAAACACACTTGGTGGCATGTCTGACACACGGTAGGTATGCTACTGTGGGTAGTTCTTGGAAACTAAAGCCTTGGTTTTTGAGGAATCATCAAAACCAGTACAATGGTTGCCATGTTCCTCCTTGTTCATCCTGGTGACAAACCTGTAGAGAGAGCTCCATCCTTTCCCACAGGACACCCACCCGTAGTACTTACAGGGAAGAGGTTATGTCTCACTTCAGGCACCTTCCTCTTTTCCTTTCTACTTTTTTTTTTCATTAATCTTCATCCAACTGGCCTTTCTAAGTTAAAAAAAAAAAAACAAGACAAAACCATTTCTCAGTGGATTCAGATACTACCCCAAGTTAATAATCCAACCATGTTCTTGTTCTTCCGGGTCTCATCACCAGAAATTTCTGAGCTGAAATCCTCTCTAGTTTCTAGGATCAGTCACTTTCTAATTTCTCCCTTCTCAAGTTCAGAGTCTTGTCAGTTTAGTCCCTTCCCTAACCACAACATCTATTAAGGTGACACAGCAAAGTGATGAAAGTCTGGACGGTCTGGTTTTCATCCTGGGTTTCTGCCCGCTACTTACTGTGTGGCATTAGACAAGCTATTCAACCCCTCTGGGCCTCAGTTTCCCCCCAAAAAGGTGAATATTATGAACATTACCTACCTATAGGGTTGCCATTATGAGGATTAAGTGAGTTAATATTTGCTAAGCACTTAGAAGATTACTTGTTATAGTCTAAGCACTACAGTTGTGCTTGTTAATAATAATAAATGCAATTCCAAGCGTATAACTTACTCAACTTTCTGTCATAACTTTGAAGTGTTGGTCTATCTGTTGGCCAGCGTTGCAGGTAAATGAGTCGAGGCATGGGCTGAGGCATTGCTACCAGTGAGTGGTGTGTTCCCAGAACTAGGAACAGCCGTGTGAAATAGGTAGCGGTTCTACGTGGAGACAGGGCAGACTGGAAAATGACAGCGCTGGGAAGGAGGTGTGGTGTCCATAGGTTTGGTGTCAGAGCTGCTGCCTGCTGAAGCACCGATGCCGGCCTAAGCCGTAAATGGGGGGGGGGGGGCTGGGGAAAACAGGGGCAGAATAGAAAGGGAAAAAAGGGGAAGAACGGAGAAAGATAGCCTAGGGAGGAGGTGTGGTGTCCATAGGTTCGGGGTCAGAGGTGCTGCCTGCTGCAGCACCGATGACACCCGAAGCCGTAAATGGGGTGCTGGGGAAAAGGGGGGCAGAATGGAAAGGGACAACAGGCGCAGAACGGAAAACGATAGCCTGGGAAGGAGGTGTGGTGTCCATAGCTTCGGGGTCAGAGGTGCTGCCTGCTGCAGCACCGATGACACCCGAAGCCGTAAATGGGGTGCTGGGGAAATGGGGGGCAGAATGGAAAGGGACAACAGGGGCAGAACGGAAAACGATAGCCTGGGAAGGAGGTGTGCTGTCCATAGCTTCGGGGTCAGAGGTGCTGCCTGCTGCAGCACCGATGACACCCGAAGCCGTAAATGGGGTGCTGGGGAAAAGGGGGGCAGAATGGAAAGGGACAACAGGCGCAGAACGGAAAACGATAGCCTGGGAAGGAGGTGTGGTGTCCATAGCTTCGGGGTCAGAGGTGCTGCCTGCTGCAGCACCGATGACACCCGAAGCCGTAAATAGGGTGCTGGGGAAATGAGGGGCAGAATGGAAAGGGACAACAGGGGCAGAACGGAAAACGATAGCCTGGGAAGGAGGTGTGGTGTCCATAGCTTCGGGGTCAGAGGTGCTGCCTGCTGCAGCACCGATGACACCCGAAGCCGTAAATGGGGTGCTGGGGAAAAGGGGGGCAGAATGGAAAGGGACAACAGGGGCAGAACGGAAAACGATAGCCTGGGGAGGAGGTGTGGTGTCCATAGCTTCGGGGTCAGAGGTGCTGCCTGCTGCAGCACCGATGACACCCGAAGCCGTAAATGGGGTGCTGGGGAAAAGGGGGGCAGAATGGAAAGGGACAACAGGGGCAGAACGGAACACGATAGCCTGGGAAGGAGGTGTGGTGTCCATAGCTTCGGGGTCAGAGGTGCTGCCTGCTGCAGCACCGATGACACCCGAAGCCGTAAATGGGGTGCTGGGGAAAAGGGGGGCAGAATGGAAAGGGTCAACAGGGGCAGAACGGAAAACGATAGCCTGGGAAGGAGGTGTGGTGTCCATAGCTTTGGGGTGAGATGGGCTGCCTGCCTGATCTGAGAAAAGCGAGTGAAAGTGGGAGAGCTTCTCCCTAGCTGCTAAGTCTTCTCAAGGTCTAGCACGCACTGAACACTGGCCGGCTCAGCCTGGGTGTTGACATTGCACTGTACGTGTCACAGAGCAAGGGCGGGTCAGGGGGTGGTATGGGGGCCCCACACAAGCCCAGCCCCTGGAGAAACCCGGCCCGAGGGCAAAGAGCCCGACCCCTTGTGGGCTTTCTAGCGGCTGGGACTTGTCGCTGTGGGTGGCAGGTGTTTGGCACCGGATGGGCCACCATGCGGAGACTGTTGGGGACTGTGGAAGTCTTCTCCTCCAGAGCTCACCCTGCCTGGGCACCGGCTCTGCAGACCCCTCAGCCCTGGCTATGTATCGGCCAGCCCTTCCCCGCAACGGGGCCCAGAGGCCAGAGCCTGCCCAGAGCTGAGTGGAGGAGGCACCCAGAGTTTGCCAGACTGTGGCCCGCCACCTCCGTGGACCTCCCCAGCTTGTCCGCGAGCCCTGGAGACAGGAGCGCCTTCTCCAGGGCTGCTGAGCTGCCAGCATCACCATGAGCCAGGCGGTGAAGGTTTCTGAGCAGGGGATGCAGAGCCCTGACGCGACTGGATGCTGCACCCCACGATGTCCCTTCCTGGCAGGTAGGTTCTTTCTTCACTTGTTTTTCGAAATTTGGTAAAAGAACATTTAAACCTTCGACTGTTCTTCAGGGTATACAGATGGTAGTGGCTTAGCCGGGATTCGAAGCAAGCCTGTGTGATTCCAGAGCTCGTGCTCTGGACTCTGGTGCCTCCTTATCATATATGCTTCATGTGTTACTTTTAGCCCTAAGTGCCATACCAGTATTGAACACATACACTGCCCTGTAGGAGGTGTTCTTTTGTTCAACGCGTGAATTGGTCATCCACCACACTGGGTTCTAATCTCAGAAGATAGGTCAGGGACCACCAGTTGTCAGCATAGCACCATCCCACATTTCTAATTGAGGCTTGCAGCCTAGATTTGTCCCTTTGGTCTAGTTTGAAGGATCCAGGTATGTAAAGCTTATATTCTAGATAAATCAGGGGCTCTCCTGAAAGGAATTCATCAATGAATTATTCTGTATGGATTAGAAGCCAGTTTCTCTGGCCTTCCTGGAGTATATCCAGTAAGGCATCTCATTCATGTCTAGAAAGCAAATATTTATTGCAACTTCAGCATGGAGCGATGTATTGGTTTAAAATAAAGTACGATCAACACAATTTGGTCATTGTGAGTATGCCGGCTGGGTCCACTCTTTACTACACATATGTAACTCTAGAGCTTCTTAGGCCCCATAGAGGAGACATACTCTTGTGTGTCTAGGACAAGGGAAACATGTGTTGTTATTCAGGAGCTGGAAGCTACAGCATGACAGGAAAGAACTGAAAAATCCTGGTCTTGGTCTACACATCACTTTACCTTGTTCGAATCTTGTTTCTTTGGCTTGCTTCATTGGAGTGTCTTCTCTCTCCTGGGACTGACATTGTGTGTTATATATCAGGCATGTAACATGTAGAAGTTTCAGAACCCAGAATCATATAGATCAGTGAAAATTTATATATTTTTGTTTAAAATCTATTTAAAATCACACTGGGCATAATTCATATATTCCAAAAGTAGTTTGACCCTCTGCTCATGAGATTCTTTTTATGGTATGTCAAAGCAAATTTGGACTTCCATCCCCAATAAACTTTGAGGTTGGAGGACACAAAAGCTTTTGCTCAGACCTAAATTCTGTCTGAAGAAAAAGGGTAACTATGATAAGCCCTTTCTAACCTCTCCAGGAGCAGAAATGATTTACAGCTATGGCATTGAACCATAATTTCTTGATCTCATTTGAGAAGAGCTCAGTAAGAAACCGTGTCTTGATTTTTGTTTGTTGGTTCCCTGTTTTCTTGTCTTGCTTACCAACAATCCACTGTAATCCATGAGTGAGTATGGCAGCAGGCTGAGTGTTCCCTGGAGCTCATTAAGTGAACGTTTTTTCCTAAAATGACTTTTGTCTCCTTGTTTTCAGCCCCTCTTCTTTCCTCTGTCCTTTACTATAACCAGGGCTCAGCAAAAGCTGCCTGGCTTTGTGCAGACCCTACTTAGGGTAGTCTTTTCTTCATTATTTTATTCATGGCCCCTCCATTTCATTGTTTGCCTTCTCGAAATGTGTTGAAATCTTTCTGTGGTTGATGACTTCCACAATGTCTTGGCTTTTATTGGTTGATTAATTTTGGTATTTCTGCAGTTTTATTTAAACATGGTTTCAGGAGGACCAGAAAGTAAATATATTTCCTAGTCTGCCATCTTGAGCTGAAAATCCCTGTGGATGTTAGCATCCAATGTTCCCATGGGTAAAAAACCCAACCTTGGCATTAATAGATGTACACTCAAGATTTCAGCTTTTCTTGAGCAATCACTAAGGATTTAATATGCGGTCACTTCTAATGGGAAAATAATAACTATCTCATGGCGTTGATTTGAGGATTAACTTAGATAATGGACAAGAAAATGCTTTGTAAGGTTTTAAAATCTATAAAAAATGTTTTTGTTATTATTTGATTTGTTGCTATTTCACCTTTAGCCGACAGTTGTTTGTGACCTTGCTTATGTGAGAAAATGCCTTCTGGTTTATTGTTTTGAAAGCCAGATGATATTTTTCAATAGCTCAATGGAAATGGCATCATTTGTGAAGTTGAAGGGTGAAGGCATAAATGTTTCTTGACATTTGAATCAACTATTGGTCTTCTGGGGCTTGTCCTTATTCTCCTGCAGTCTCTAATCAACATGGCATCCAGAGAGATCCTGTTAAAACATAAGTCAGATCATGTCACTCAAGTCTCTTCAATGGCTTCTTCACAGGAAAAGCAAAGTCCTCAAAGTGCCTCCACAGCCCTAGAAATCTGGGCCTCTGTTTCCTCTCTGACTGTTTCCTTCTCCTCTCCACTTTGCTCCCTCTGTTTTCCACACACTGACATCCTTTCTGCTCCTTGGATACTCCAAGCCCACTCTTGCCTCATTGCCTTTCCATCTGACTGTTCCCTCTGCTTGTACTATTCACTTCCCAGATATGCACCTTGCTCCCTCTCACAACCTTAGGTTCCCTCGTAAATTTTATCTTCCCCAGAAAGCCCTCAGTGATCACTTAGTTTCCGATCGCAGCCTCCTCCTACCAGCTAACAATCTCCATCCGCCTTCCCTGCTTGCTGTTTTTCTCCAGCACTTACCTGATATACTAGTTATTCTACCCATTTATTCAATTTTTATTTACGTATTTACACTTATGATTTTATATTTGCTTCTTTACTTTTGTCTCTCCCCTCAGCTCGAGAGAGGCTATATTCATCTGTGTTAATCACTGCTGTGTTTCCTGAACATGCCTAGAAAACATCCTGAAGAAGGGTGCCTGAAATTTGGTAAGGGATCCATCAGTTTTCTTGGCTGAATGAAGAAATATGTTCATAAATTACTGAACAAATCTCTGGGGTTTCTGAATTAAGGACTAATGGGAAGAGGAAGGCAAATGGTTGGGACAGGGTACTGCAAGAAGTAGTATTTGGAGTACTCTGATAGCTATCCTAATAGATAACATTTTGTTCATTTAAATAGTTTGAACGAGAGAGCCGGGAACTAGGGACACACAGCATCGAGGTTTTATAATGCATTCCGTAGAGTTCTTTTCAAGTGTGTTCAAATATCATTGAAAATATATGCATGCATATAAACCTCTGTTACTTGATTTAGTGCTTTACAAGAGCCCCTCAAGGAAGGGGTAGTAGCAACTCTCAGTATCCTTCCTTTACGATGAGCTTACGTTATTCAAAATTACATCATAATTTATTTGTAACTGTGAAACTAGACTTAGTTATTTAGTAGACCCCCCCTAGAAACCTATGACGTTAATAAAACCAACAAAAATGTGTTCAGTTTCCAGTGATACACACACTACAGACTCAATTATGTGTCATCCATCTTAATGAAGGGAAGAAGTGATTTAACAAACACAGAGCAAACAGAATATGAAGTTTTGTCCTCCATTAATATTAGTAATGGATAAAGTGGGCTCCAACGCCTTCAAGGTAGCTTGAGACCCATCATCTGTGTGTCATGGGCAGGGGGATGCTCGGCCAGGATGTCTTTCTCTGTCACTGAGAAAAATTTCCATAATATATAATGATACTTACTGAAACAGATATGGGGCATTTGGGTAATTAGGAATCCGTTAGCATATTTTTCCGGAAGCCTTGACTACAAAACGAAGATAGTAGATTTGGACACTTCCAGCTATGCAGAAGTTGTTTGGGTATTCATCTTTATGCCGAATGCAGTAAGCTTATTTCATCTCTGCAGCTTCCCACATACCATTTTCCCACCTCTGTTTTGTGTTTGGAAAGACTTTCAGAAATTAAAACTCAAGTTAAAAAGTGAGTGACGGGCTTCCCTGGTGGCTCAGTGGTTGAGAGTCCGCCTGCCGATGCAGGGGATACGGGTTCGTGCCCCGGTCCGGGAAGATCCCACATGCCGCGGAGCGGCTAGGCCCGTGAGCCATGGCCGCTGAGCCTGCGCGTCCGGAGCCTGTGCTCCGCAACGGGAGAGGCCACAGCAGTGAGAGGCCGGTGTACCGCAAAAAAAAAAGAAAAGAAAAGAAAAGAAAGTGAGTGACAACTTAAATGATATATGGACTATTTTGCTGACTTACAAGAGCATGCAGAATTAAATATGACCCAGTTGAAATGTTAATTTTATTTTAATGTGTATATTGGGGTGGAGTCTTAAAGGTGCCAGAAAACAAGCATTCACCCGTCCTGTTTGGAACTGCAGCACACAGGCACCTTCAGTTACCAGTTCTGTTCATTCCACAGAATCATCCTGGGAAAACATAACTGTTTTTTATGTACCTGGTATATATCTTAATTAGTTTGAAGAATTTCCCAAATACCTGTTAATATGTAGTTCTCCAATTCCAATCTTGCCACGTCCTGTACCAGTGACACAGCACATAGGAGTTTTATTTCTCTTTCTTTCTCTGGGTTGCTGAGAACCCAACGAGAGAACAATGGAATGGCATCAAAGAGATCAGGGTTCCTGACTCAGATTTGCCATAAAATAATAGTGTCCTCTTGGGAAAATTATAGTTATTCTAGGCCCCTTTGCTTTTCTTTACTTTGACAGAGCTGCACTAGATGACCCCAAGTAACACTGCACTCTTTGCAGTAGTAGCTTAGACGTTATTGGTTTTCTGAAACAAATGAAGACAGTGACACAGGAAACTGTGCAACATCTCTGTAACTATGTTTTCTTAGAGTTGCCTCCATTTTACAGATGATAAGATGGCTGAGCACAGAAGTAGGTGTTTTGACCAGAGGTTCCAGAGTAGATGGAACTGAACCACAAGTTTCCTTCATTCCTGAAGCTCACTTAGCCAAAACATAGGCTTCTGAATATTAAGCTGTAAAGCATATTATCAGTATGCTTTAAAAGAGGCGGTTCTTCTAGGATTTCTAATTACTAGCAGGCGGTTTTGAAATTCTTAGAAGATCATCGAATTTTGTGAGATTTACAGCTCTCTTTTCCTGTCAAGCAAGTTGTATTAGTGCCAGACAATCACCTGAGCTTCTGGATGCTTCTCTGAACCTCTTGAATTTTTCTTCTTGCTATCTGAAATTCATGCCAGATAAGCCTTTTTGTAGAGAGCATGTACAGACTTGTCTATTTTCATATAAGAAAGCGATGCAGTGAGCCAGGTCGGGGATTAAGCCCTCATTCTCAGAGTGGTGTTGAGCTCCTGGTGAAATATTATCATCATTACCTCAGAATAGAAAAGCAGTTATCTCAAGTTTTTAATGCCATTAACTATTTATACATTTATGTATAATACATATATTTATTGTACCTACGAGGTGTGCTCTCTTTGGGAAGTACAAAGCTATTTGAGACGTAAGTTGTTCGTTTGTTTGTTTTCCCACAAATACTGTGACCCTTTGAGCAGGAAGGTCTATGTTTTACTAACATCTAGAACAAGCAGCTAACACGGTGTCTAAGATGTAGTCAATAAATATGAAATAGGTAAATGAACACATTTCTAAGGAAGGGCCAGGACATGAACAAATAGAAAATTTTCATTTTCAGTCACAAAGCCACAACAGACATAAAAATGATACAGACAACAAAGTGCCACGGTCATTCAAAGAAGGCATAGAGTTGATACAACAAGGATCTCCTCTATGGCACAGGGAACTGTACTCAATATTTTGTAATAACTTATAAGGGAAAAGAATCTGAAAACGGAATCACTGTGCTGTACACCTGAAACGGACACGACATTGAAAATCAACTATATTTCAATTAAAAACCAAACCAACAGACAACAGCAACAACAAAAAACCAGAGAGGTCATAGAAGTTCTTATGAGATTCCAGAAGAGAAGAGAAGCCAGATGAGGACGGGAGAGGAGGCTTTTGAATCAGTTCAGAGGAGAAGTCACAGAGGAACGAGTCTTTGATCTGAACTTGAGATTAAGATTAAGATGAATTAATCTGAATTAATTAAGATTGCAACACAGGGATATTACAGATGAAGGTAATCACATAAACTTACTCTACTGAAACTTGCAGAGGTTATGAGTGTTGTTCAAGATCCCAAAGCAAGTGCATTGTGGAATCAGAATTTTAAGTGAGGCCTAATGAACTAAAAACAAAGAAACACAGAAACAAGCCCTTCCTGTGACACCACGTTGCCTTTGAAGTCGTTTTTCTTTGGCGGGTTGGCAGAAACTGGTTCCAGTGTTTCTTGCAGGAATGACTGGCCACAGGACTGGGCGTCGTAGCTTCCTGCCAGGCGGCCGAAGGTCGCAGGCAGGTGGGTCACTGGGACACACGCGGAGGGGCTCCTGCCCGGCTCCCTGGCCGCTCAGTGCCCCTGCCCCAGAGCGGGGGTGGGGGCCCCAAAGCAGCCTTGTCTGAGTCCCCTGCCACTAGAGAGAGTATTGGCCCAACACTTGTAGAAAACGGGGACCTTGCTGGCAGTTCAGTGGAGGGACACAAATAAATCTTTGCCGACTTTCTGCTGAAGCTCACGAGGGTTCACTCCTAAGCCTCTTACAAGGTCAGCTGCCGAGGCTGCGAGAGATGAGTCGGGGCTCGCCCTCCACCACGGGGAGATCGCTGGTTAAAGCGCTCACGAGGGAGTGAACCGCGTGTCCGCACCGACACGCACGGGCAGACCTCGTCGATGCCTTCTGTTCGGGGTATGAAGCCCTCTCCTGCCTCTTCCAGGCTCTCTAGAAAGCATGTGCAGAGCCTCCCACCCCACCCTCGGACTCCGCGGGCCACAGCTGGAGGGACCAGCCAAGGAACCGTGGCAGGAAGAGGCCAGAGGTCAGCGGGCCTCGGCCGGAGCCCGTCAGTCGGTCCCCATTCACACACCACCAGACGATCCTCTTGACCTGGGCAGTAGCCGCCAACCGACCGCTGAGGTGAGCCCGGTGCGCGCTTGGCTACCTGGCATGGCTGGGAACCCCAGGATCTCCTGGCAGAGGCGGGCATTCTCCTGGGCCGGGTCCGCGGGCGTCTGCGTGTGCAGGGCCTGAACCACCTTGGCCAGGACGATCTGGCACAGGTTGAAGAGGCCTGGGGGGCGGGAGGAAGGAGACGGGGGGCTGGCACCGTGTCCAGGCCGCGCTTTCCAGCCGGGCAGACCGGAAGCCCCCTTCCCTTCCCTCGGTCCGGCCGCATCTGGGTTGGCCTCCCGGGACTTGATGAGCTTGTCCAGCAGCTCCTGAGGGACGGTGCTGCCCGTGCCCCACCAAGACTGGCAGCAGCGCCAGGGCCTCCCAGAGCACGGCGCCCCCGGCCCCAGAGCCTTCCCTCTGGTTCTCGTCACCGGCTGTCACCAGACTTGCATGCAACGTTCTTTTCTTTTCTCTTGTCGTCTTTACGTCCCTCAGCCACGCAACGCGGTGAAGCCCTGACGCTCGCTGCCGCGTCGATACACCCTGAGAACACGATGCTCAGCGAGAGAAGTCATACACAGAAGGACACACAGGGCGTGACCCCACTGAGGAGAAACGTCCAGAGCAGGTAGATCCACGGAGTCAGCGAGTGGGTTCCTGGTTGTCAGGGGCTGGCGAGGGGACGGAGTGATAGCTAAGGGCGTGAGGGACATTTTCGGGGTGACGGAAATGGTCCAAAGCAGTAGTGACGTCTGTACAGCTCAGTAAACTGTCCCCACACGCCCCGGTGCAGCCTGTGAGAGCATCGCGCTCAGGATGAAGGGCTGACCACAGGAAGACTGAACGAGCAGTGGGTCCTGGGCCCAGACGCTCAGCTGGCGCCCCCCACGTGGGGAAGTCACGGGGACTTGCTGAGCCTCCACGGAGACTGGCAGCAGCCCCCGAGCTCACAGGGCACTGCGCCCCCGGCCCCAGAGCCTTCCCTCTGGTTCTCATCACCGGCTGTCAGCAGACTTGCAGGCAACATTCCTTTCTTTTCTTTTGTCTTTTTCCAAGGCAACTCTTGAGTGCATGTATTTAACATGCAGGGAACCAGCCCTGACTCCTTGATCTGGGTCTTCCAGCCTCTAGAGCCTCGAGGACATCCATTTCCGTTATTTACGCGCCCAGTGCCTGGGGTCTGATGATGGAAGCTGACACCGAGGGCGTCACCACGTGCGGGGTGATGTCAGTGGAAGAATCCCATGGCGAGGGCCTGCCTGAGGACCACGCACGCCCGGGCCCTCCCCGCCCCCTGCCTGCAGCCCTGCGCCTGGGAGCGGAGCTGGTGCATCGCGTGCCCGACGTCGTGGAAGTTGGTCTCCCGCTCATCATGCTGCAGCAGGGAGGGCAGGTTGGGCGTAGGCTTGGTGAAGTTGGCCACCATGGCCGCGATGGCGATCTGGCAGCTCCCATCGTGCTGTAGGCAGCCCGGCTGCAGGCCGAAGCAGGCCGCGTGCCCGGACTTCCCCACCCTGCGGAGGGACGTGGATGGGGCCCCGCTTCCACAGAGGAGCCCCGGCCCACGGCCGACAGGTTCCCCCACGCACGCACCGAGGATAGAGATCAGGTAGAACTTGCCGATGGATGACCTTGCCCGAGGCCGCGTCCCAGACCGTTTAGAGCCTCACGTCTTCGTGACACATGCTGGTGCCCTCCTCCAGGTCGAAGGTCAGCCCCAGCAGCTCCTGGGAGATGCCCAGCAGCCCGCGTGTGAGCGCCTGCATGGGGAAAGCCTCATTGAGCAGGTACTGGTTCACGTGGTAGCGCGTCTCCTCCCCCTGGTTCATGTAGTAGCGCAGGTCCCAGGCGTTGATGGGGCCGTCAAAGTGCAGGCCCCGCCTCTGGCACTCGGCCTTCTTTAGCTCCAGGATCACGGCCGCTCCTGCTCCCCGAGGGGCTTCAGCTTCTGGGCCAGCTCACCTGCGGGCGGAGGGGAGAGGCGCGGCTACGTCCCTGGGGCGGCCCCCCAGCCACCCCCGACCCCGCGCCCCTCGAGGCAGAATGAAGGGTCTGGGAAGGTGACCCCCAAGGGCTGACACAGTGGGGTCTCCGGTCAAGGTCCGCCTGACCCCGTCCCCACTGGGACTCAGGGGGAGGCGGTGTTACCTAGGACAGTGGCCACCACCTGGCTGGTCTTGTCCATGTTCATCTCCAGCACGGAGTCGGCATGCGTGCGGAACCCCAGCAGGCGGGACTTCAGGGCCTGCAGCCTCACCAGCTCCCTGAGGATCACGCAGTTCTCCTGGAACCCAGAGACGGAAGGCGCTGGGGACCGAGGGCCACGGCCTCCCCGCGGGCCCCGGGCCAGGTCTCTGCAGGCGGGCAGGGCTCCCAGGCCACTGGCGGGCACAGCCAATCCCCCTCCCTCCTCCTCCTGGCCCGGATTTCTAGACACTTTGGTGCTGTCCTAACACGTGGTCTTTATTAACACAGGTCCTTTTGGAACCAGAAACGGCATGAACGTGATGGGCTCTAAGGCCAAGGGCAGGAAGAAATGCGGCCAGTCTTTCCAGGAGCCACCAAGGGGCCTCCCCGGGCTCAACAAGACAAACACGGCTGCCGTGCAGACAGTGGCTCAACCCCACGGCGCCCGAACACCCAGCCCCTGGACGGTGAGACAGCTGTTGCTGCAGGTGGCCCGTGGCTCACTGATGAGGCCCGGCCCCAGGCGTACGCCACCTTCTCTGGGGCCACCTCTCCGGTCTGCAGTGGGGTTCTCCTGGGAGCCCCCAGTCACCACGGGACCAGCGTGGCCTGTCTGTAGCCCAAGAAGGTGGGGACACAAGACTGTCCCCCGTGCCCCCCGCATCACCCGCGAGGCCGAGCGAGCACCAGTGGTGTCTGCGGGGAAGATGAAGGGCTCACGCACAGCCCCCATCTACAGAAGCACAGACTGCAGCCACCTGCGCTATGGAACAAACACAAGTGTCCACGCAGGACCCGATGTCTGAATGTCAAGGCCATGCCCGGGCCACGGTGAGAAGGTGCATCCCCCATGCAAGCCACAGAGAGGGGATGGGGGGGCCATCTACGATTCTGAGCTCATCGGGCATCACCCCAGAGGGAGAGGGAGAGGGAGAGAGGTAGACAGAAGTACAGAGGGAGAGAAAGAGAGAGGGAGGGAGAGACGTCTCTCCCTTCCCTGGGGGTTCTCTAGTGCAGCCAAGGCTGAAAACCACTGCATTTTGGGAGATGGGTCCTCGTGGAAGAGTTAGATAGTAGCTCAATGGCATTATCGACACATACTAAAAAGGCCCCAAATCTTGGGGAGTCAGGGAGGGGAGTGTCGGCTGCCTCGTAAACGGGGAGAGATTGGGCATCAGGGGAGGTGCCTGTGCAGCCTGCGCCCAGGGCCCCGCAGACTTCATCTCCCAGCGGTGGTCCTGGGCTGGAAGTCAGCGGGGAGGTCAGGCTGTCCAAGCATCAACGTTGACTTCAGGGCTGATCTAAAAGGCGCCTGGTGTTTGTTGAAGCAGAAAAAAGAGAAAGCAGTAGGGAGAGGATGGGAGTGGGAGGGGGAGGGAGCCCCCCTCCTCAGCACTTCTACCGCTCTCCCTCTCTCTCTCCCTTTCTCCCTCTCTCCCTCTACCTCGCTGCCTCTCCCTCTCCCTCCATCTCTCCCCCTGCCTCTCTCCCTCCCTCTCTCCCTGTCCCTCTTTCCCTGTCCCTCTCTCTCCCTCTTTCCCTCCCCCTCTCCCTCTCCCCCTTTCCCTCTCCCTCTCCCCCTCTCCCTCTCTCCCTTCCTCTCTCCCTGTCCCTGTTTCCCTGTTCCGCACGCTCTGGCTCTACCTCTTTCCCTCTCCCTCTCCCTCCACCTCCTTCCCTCTCTGGAGAGGGAAGGAGGTGGAGGGAGAGGGAGAGAGACATGGAGAGGGAGGGGGGAGAGGGAGAGAGAGATGGAGAGGGAGGGGGAGAGGGAGAGAGAGGGGGGAGAGGGAGAGAGTGATAGAGGGAGGGAGCGAAAGATGTCTCTCCCTCCCTCCCTCTCTCCCTCCCTCTCTCCCTCTCCCTCCCTCCTTCTCCTCCCTCTCCCTCTCGCTCCAACTCTCCTTCTCCCTCCGTCTCTCCATCTCCCTCACTCCCTCCCAGAGAGGCAGAGATAAGGCAGAGGGAGAGAGGGAGAGGGAGAGATGGAGGGAGAGGGAGAGGGAGGAAGAGGTAGAGGGAGGGAGAGGGAGAGAGGGAGAGAGAAAGAGGTCTCTTCCTCCCTCCCTCTCCCTCTCTCCTCCTCCTCTCCCTCTCTCCCTCTCCCTCTCTCTCTCCCTGTCCCTGTTTCCCTGTTCTGGTCTCCCTCTCCCTCTCTCCCTCTCCCTTGTCTCTGCCTCTCCCTCCATCTCTCCCTCTCTGAGAGGGAGTGAGGGTGAGGGAGAGATGGAGGGAGAGGGAGTGACAGAGGGAGGAAGAGGGAGAGAGGAAGGGAAAGGGCGAGGGAAGGAGAGGGGGAGACGGAGGGAGGGTGAGAGAGGGAGAGTCGGAGGAGAGAGGGAGAGGGAGGGAAGAAGAGACCATATTCCCTCTCCCGGTCTCCCTCTCTCTCTCTCTCTCTCTCCCCCCCCCCCCCCCCGTCCCTCTCTCTCTCATCCTCTCTCCCTCTCCCTCCATCTCTCCCTCTCCCTCTCTCCCTCTCCCTTATCTCTGCCTCTCCCTCTATCTCTCCCTATGTGGGAAGGAGTGAGGGAGATGGAGACATGGAGGGAGAGGGAGAGTTGGTGGGAGAGGGAGAGGGAGGAGAAGGAGAGAGGGAGGGAGAGAGGGAGAGACATCTTCGCTCCCTCCCTCTATCCCTCTCTCCCTTTCCCCCCTCTCCCTCCCTCTCCTCCCTCCCTCTTGTGCTCTCCCTCTCCCTCTTTCCCTTTCCCTCTCCCTCCACCTTCTTCCGTCTCTGGAGAGGGAAGGAGGTGGAGGGAGAGGGAGAGGGAAAGAGGGAGAGGGAGAGCGGAACAGGGAAACAGGGACAGGGAGAGAGGGAGGGAGAGGGAGAGAAGGAGGACAGAGGGAGAGGGAGGAAGGAAGAGACCTCTTTCCCTCTCCCTCTCCCCCCCCTCTCTCCCTCTCCTCTCCATATCTCTCTCCCTCTCTTCCTCTCCCTCCCTCTCCCTCCATCTCTCCCTTTCCCTCTCTCCCTCTCCCTTGTCTCTGCCTTTCCATCTCTCCGTCTCTGGGAGGGAGTGAGGGAGATGGAGAGATGGAGGGAGCGGGAGAGTTGGAGGGAGAGGGAGAGGGAGGAGAAGGAGGGAGGGAGAGGGATAGAGGGAGGGAGAGGGAGAGAGGGAGAGGGAGGGAGAGAGGGATAGAGGGAGGGAGGGAGAGAGGGATAAAGGGAGGGAGGGATAGAGGGAGGGAGAGACGTCTTTCGCTCCTTCCCTCTATCCCTCTCTCCCTCTCCTCCCTCTCTCTCTCTCTCCCCCCCTCCTGCTCTCTCTCCCTGTCCCTCCACCTCCTTCCCTCTCCAGAGAGGGAAGGAGGTGGAGGGACAGGGAGAGGGAAAGAGGTAGAGGGAGGGCGTGCGGAACAGGGAAACAGGGACAGGGAGAGAGGAAGGGAGAGAGGGACAGGGAAGAGGGATGGGGGAGGCGGGAAGAGGGAGGGGGGAGGCGGGAGAGAGACGGGGGAGACGGAGGAGGTAGAGGGAGGGGGAGGGGAGAGGGAGAGGGATGTGGGAGAGCGAGGGGGAGATGGAGGTGGAGAGGGAGTTGGGAGAGGGACGGGGAGAGGGATGGGGAGGGGGGAAGCGGGGGAGGGAGAGAGGGAAAGAGAGAGACGCAGAGGAAAGAGGGAGAGGGAAGGGGGGGGACAGAGGGAGAGGGAGAGAGGGAGGGGCAGAGGGACGAGAGGAAGCAGGGAGAAAAGAGAGAAAGAACACACCATGTACATTTCTGTCAAATGACACCGGGGATCCTTACACAACCAGGAGAAAATAACACAGCGAGGCTCTTTCTCAGCTGGAACTGGAACTGCAGATGGGGCGAAACACCACCAGGGTGGCCACACATGTCCAGCTGCCGCCCCAGCCCCCTGAGTCTGGTCACCAGGGCTCTGAGTGTTTGCTCCAGGGACCTGGGGTTCACCCTGTCACCCTGGAGGTCGGGCCTAGACAGCAGGGCCCCGGGCTGGACACATGGGGGGAAAAGCATCCCCACAGGACAGCTTGTGCGAGCCGATTCAGCTGCGAGATTCTAGAGGCCCGGGATCACCCTGTGGCCCATGAAACCCAGGAGCCAGGAGGGTCTTGCATCGGGATTCCTGTCCGTTGGACTGTAACGTTTGTGTAAGGAATCTTGGAAACAGTGGTAACGAGTGAATTCGAACGAGCTTTAGGATATTATGGACCACTCCGAAGTGTGTGGGTTGCTAAAAACCCTCCCGGCTTCGCTCTTGTTGAAAATGAAGATCCCCGAGATGCAGCGGATGCTGTCTGAGAACTAGACGGGAGAACACTCTGTGGCTGCCGAGTAAGAGTGGACCTGTCCAATGGGGAAAGGAGAAGTCGAGATCGTGGCCGCCTCCTTCTTGGGGTCGTCGCCCTCGAGATGATTATCGGAGGAGGAGTCCTCCCCCTCACCACAGATGTCCAAGACGGAGAAGCTTCTCCCGCAGCCAGAGCAGGTCCCTTTAGTAGATATAGGAGAAGAGAGAGATCACTGTCCCAGGAGAGAAATCGCAAGCCGTCCCGATCTTTCTCTAGGTCTCCTAGCCGATCCAGGTCAAATGAAAGGAAATAGCAGACCACTTTGCAAGAGGAGTGGTGCACAGGAAATAACTTCATTTGACAGGAGTATGTACAGAAAATTCAAGTTTCGTTTGAGACTTCCGAAGCTTGATGCACTTTTTAAATGTTTTAGCTGTTCACATTTGTTTGTCTCTTGGGACAGTGACACATAAAGGTGTCATTCTCTATGGTTTGAAATGGGTCATATGAGGCATGTAATATGAAGAATTGTTTCTTTACAATGTTCTCTTAAGCAAAATTGAATTTGCTTTGAATTTTTGGTCTTGCCTAGACTGAGAATAAAACTCTAACTCCTGCCCACCTAAAGTGTGATGTTTATTATTATGGAAGCAACACTGGCAAACATTGAAGAGACTTTCTGTAGCTGGGATATGGTATGCAGCTGTAGTTAAGCAAGCAGTCTTTAAAAGGTGCTGTGAACACAAGCCAGCAGGTAGGAATGAAAGCCGCACCCTTACCCTAGATTAGAGGTTTAAGAATTCCACTAGTCTTCACACTGGACAAGAGGTTGTCCAGTGAGTTTAGAATCTAAGAAGTTTCAAGGAAGTTAGTTTCCCTTTGAGTTAGGTCATAAGTCCCCTCTGTGATTGCCGTACATGAATACATAGCTCTTTGTAATGTTTTTTGGAAGTTGAGATGATCAAGATACCAATGTCTTGCCAGATGAAGAGTATATTGTAGAGCTGAACTTTGAGTTACTGTGCAATTTTTTTTCATGCTGTCATTCGTAATATGTTTTGTGAGACTCCTTGGGATTAAAGTTTTGGTTCCAAAAGGAACAAAGAAAAAAAAAAGAATCCACCTGCCAATGCAGGGGACACGGGTCCGAGCCCTGGTCCGGGAAGATCCCCTGTGCCGCAGATCAACTAAGCTCATGGGCCACAACTATTGAGCCTGTGCTCTAGATCCTGGGAGCCACAACTACTGAGCCCCCATGCCACAACTACAGAAGCCCGCACAGCTAGAGCCCGTGCTCCGAAACAAAAGAAGCCACTGTAATGAGAAGCACGTGCCCGCAACAAAGAGGAGCCCCTGCTCGCCGCAACTAGAGAAAGCCCGTGTGCAGCAATGAAGACCCAACGCAGCAAAAAAAAAAAAAAAAAAAGACGATACCGGCCAGGTGATCAAGGGTAAAATTGTTTGTCACAAGTCCCGTTGATGGGGTGTATCCTTGATGTGTGTATCCTTGATGGTGTGTATCCTTGATGATGTGACCTGAGGAGAATGACATTTTTATCTGTGTCTGGATCTTCCGCCCCAAACCCCGTAACTCCAGCCCAACCATAAGAAAAACATCAGAAAACCAACAGACAAACAAATTGAGGGACAAAATACCTGACCAGTCCTCCTCAAAACTTTCAAGGTATTAAAACCCAGGGATGTCTGAGAAATGTCACAGCCCAGAGGAGACTGGGACAGAAAAAGGATGTTAGGGGAAAGCTAGGGAAATTCTAGTAAAGTGTGGACTTTAGTTAATAATAACGTATCCATCTCGGTTCCTTAGTTGGATAAGCATGTCGTACTAACGTACTAAAGTACTAACGTGTTGGAAATAGGGGTACTGGGTCGGGGGTCCACAGCACTCTGTACACTCTGTACAGATCTTTGCAACTTTTTTGTAACTCTAAGCTATTCTAAAATTAAGCAACTACTAAACAGAGATAAGAATGTTATTTCCCTGATTTGAACATGCCTGAGTTTGTTTTCATGGTCACATTTGTGCTATCTGGATGTGTCTTGGAATCAGTAGCAAAGGAGAGTTGCCAGCCCCTGGGAAGATGCGGCTGGTTTGCAGGTGGCTTGCTCTGGAGCTGAAGACCACGGTGGGAAGTCTGCAGCCTCGGGCTGCACTTAGAACCATGGGAGGGGATGGGCCAGCTCAGTTAGGGATGGAACCTATAAATAAAACTCTTTTTCTTTTCCATTATGGCTTATCACAGGATATTGAATATAGTTCCCTGTGCTAGACAGTAGGACCTTGTAGCTTATCCATCCTATATTTAATAGTTTGCCTCTGCTAACCCCAAACTCCCAATCCAACCCTCCCTCCCTCTTTCTCCCCCTTGGCAACCACAAGTCTGTTCTCTATGTCTGTGAGTCTGTTTTTGTTTCGTAGACAAGTTCATTTGTGTCGTATTTTGGATTTCACATATAAGAGAGATCATATATGTGTCTTTCCCTGCTGACTTACTTCACTTAGTATGATGATCTCTAGGTCCATCCACGACGTTGCTGCAAATAGCATTATTTCATTCTTTTTATGGCTGAATATATTCCATTGTATATATGTACCACATCTTCTTTATCCATTCATCCATCAGTGGACATTTAGGTAGCTTCCACATCTTGCCTATTATAAATAGTGATGCAATGAACATTGGGGTGCATGTATCTTTTCTTTCTTTCTTTTCTTTCTTTCTTTTTCTTTCTTTCTCTCTTTCTTTATTTTTTTGTCACACAGTATGTGGGATCTTAGTTCCCTGGCCAGAGATGGAACCCATGCTCCCTGCACCGGAAGCACAGAGTCTTAACCACTAGACCACCAGGGAAATCCCAGGGGTGTATGTATATTTTTGAATTAGAGTTTTCTCCAGATCTATGCCCAGGAGTGGAATTGCGGGACCCTATGGCAGCTGTATCTGTTCTCTGCACGTCTCACATCAACCACCTGCACTCCACTGCTTGCTCTCAACGTCATCTTCGGGGAACACAACCTGCGACAGGGACCTTGACAAGAAGAAATGGCTCAGGGAAAAGCTACCTGCACAGGGAGGAGATAGAGGCCATCGACCCTGGGGTGCGGCGGGGAGAGTGGGCACGGAGATTTGTCATTTCATCCCTGATACTCAGCCCTCCTGGCTGCCCCACTCTAGGTCACCTCGGGATACAGAGGTGACCCGGTTAGAGTCCCAGCCTGTGCAGGAATCTAGGGGCACCAGCGGGTCTGAATAATATTAGTGCAGGGTCTCCCCCATGGCACTGGGGTTACTTGGGGCGGGTCATTCTCTGCTGGGGGCCCCTCCTGGGCACTGTGTGGGGTTCAGCAGCATCCCTGTCCCCACCCATTTGATTCCAGGGGCCCCTTCCCCCCCAGTTGTGACAACCACAGATTTTCCCCAGACATCACCGAAGAACTGGGTGAGGCGGAAGCAGGATGGCCCTGGGTGAGGACAGCTGTGTTGAAGCAACCAGCCTGGCTTAGGGCAGGGTCCGCCCCAGTCCCGTCAGAGCCTGCATTTACAACTGCCCCTTCCCTCTCCCACCTCCCATGCCCTGCAGTGGTCTCCGAGACATCATCCCCGTGTAACAAATCACACCTTCTCAGTTTACTGTCCCCAGCACCTAGAAGAGTGTCTGCTATGTAGTAGATGCTTCCTAAATACTTGCTGAATAAAGGAGTTGAATAAAGGGATGAGTGGATGAATGAATGAAGGTTACCATGGAAGGAGGGGGGAGATTCCCTTTCTGACTCTCGGGGGTTGGGATATCAAGTGAAAGATCCATCCTAAACAGGCTGACCAGCCTTCTGGGGTTCCCCGGAAATGAGGGTTTCCCCACAGTTCCAGCGCTCAAACCTGAGCGGTCCTGGGCAAACTGGGGGCGGGTGTTGGTCACCCTGTGTAAACACAGTAACAATTGCAACTGCAATAGCAATGGCCGAGGACCTCTACGGTCTTATTGACCAGGCCCAGTTCTTTACCTGGCGGGGAAGGGTGGGCCGGGATTGGAATTCCGGTGATCCAGGGTGGGCGGGTGAGGGCACACCCCGAGCTTGTGTAGGGGAGTCCAGGAAGGTTCTGGAGGAAGTGACAGTGACACAGGAGGGAGGGAGGAGTCTAAGGAAGAACATCCCACACGATAACGTGTGCCAATGGCCCTGGGCCCAAGGTCACACCTGACCAGGGCTTGCTTTTTTTCTTTTTTTCTAATTTACATTTTCCCACATGGATATGCAATTGTCCTAATGCCATTTATTGAAAACTCCTTAATTTCCCCACTTTCTGTCATATCAAGTTCTCATCTATCTGTTTCTGGACCTTTATTCTCTACCATAGAGGTATACGTCCCATCCTTGCACCACTAGGGCTGTTTCATCACTATAACTTTATTTTTTATTCATTTATTTCTTTGGCCGTGCCGGGCGGCATGTGGGATCTTATTTCCCTGACCAGGGATCGAACCCGCACCCCTTGCAGTGGAAGCTCAGAGTCTTAATCGCTGGACCTCCAGGGAAGTCCCCAGGGCTTGCTTTGACATCCATCGAATGGTGGCGGGTGGGCACGGGGAGCAGCTGTCTGTGAGCCATCCTGTGTAGAAATGCAGGGTGGAGGGCAGGACAGCTGGAGCGGGAGGGGAAGAGGCGGAGGAGGGAGGGAGGGATGGCGGGCGGGCGAGAGACAGACAGAGAGTTTCCGGAGACACTAGCTCTGGCCGTGTCCTAGGGCATGAAAGCTGAAAATAGCTCCTAGTGCCGGGAGCCTTGGAGCCGGAGCCTGGGAGCCAGGGTGACTGGCTCTCCTCCCTGGTGTGTGTGTGGGGGGGGGGGGGGGGGAGGGGGGGGGCTCCGGACTTCTCAGGCTGGGAATGGGGTGCACGGAGCAGGGACGGAGCAGGGACCCTTCTCTCTGGGACCTCGCGGGCCATCCTTAGCTCACAAAGCTGAGCCACTCCTGGCCCTACGAGTGGGGGGCTTATCCTCCCTGTCCCCTGGATCACACCCCCTCACACACAACTTCCCCTTGTGTGCTCCCAGCAACCAAGATAATCTGTTTTTAAAAGATTTGGGGGAGGGGGGTAAACATACAAACAAGAGCAGAATGGATACTTTTTCAGAATGGGAATGGCTCTGTGTAACCCCATCCCCAAGGTAACCAGAGTCCTGACCTCTAACACCCTTGACGAGTCAGCCTTGGTCTGGGCTTGCAGACCCACGGAAACTTCCTCATCCCCTCCTTCAGACCCCGTCTCTCCCTCGGCGTCTTTGTGAGAGGCACCCGGGGAAGTGGGACTGCTAGGCTGTACTGCTGCTAGAACTCCACCTGGGCTCCACCAGGCTCCAGCCCCCCGCCCTGTGCACCTCTCTGACCCTGAGGCACCTCAACTGGTAGGAGCGGCATCACCTTCCCTCCCGGGACTTGTGACACTTAAGGGAGACACAGAAAGGACAAGCGTTTGGCTCCCTGGCTGGCAAAGAGCAGGTGCTCAATTGTCATAAGTGTCCGTATCAGTGAGGGTTCTCCAGACAAACAGAATCCATAGCCTCTGTGTGTATATACACACACACGTACACATGTACACGCATACAAAAATATACAGCTGTGTATATATGCAGTACGCATACAGACATATACACATATAGTATATGCAATACGCAAATACATATATACACACATATATATAATGCATAGTTTGTATATATACAGTATGTCTACACACATATACACATAATATATACAATAGACACATACATATACACTATACATACACACATATGAAATGCATAGTTTGTATATATATATACAGTATGTACACATTCGTATAAGATATGCAATATACACACCTAGGTTCGTCTATATCATACATATATACACACATACAAAGATATTTAGGTGTGTATATATACAGTATACATACATACACATATAATATATGCAATACATACACGTACATACATATAGACACACATATACACCTACATATAAAAGCATGTAGAATAAAAATATATGTACTGCATCTATAAATTCGTCGTATATATACATACACATATCATATATAGGATACATACACATACATATATACAATGTATACACACACACCTATATGTAAATATGTGCATGTACATACACATATAAGTACACACGCAAGTGTGTATATAGAGAGAGTACATACATATATACATATAATACCTATACACATACAGGTATACAACATATATACACACCTATATATCAATATACACTGTATACATACATACATACAGTGTACATATACTGTACACATACACACCCATATATCAATACATGGGTGTGTGTATATATACAGCATGTTCACCTTCATAATATGTATACTGTATATATACACATACATACATGTATACAATATATACACACAAATATATAGGCTTGTATGTATACTGTATATAGTACTTACACATAGACTACAAACGCATGCACATATAAACATATGTGTATACATATATATATCATATCTATACACACATATACAAATTAATAGGCTTGTATATATTCACTATCTTTACATATATAGTTTCGTTTTAAGGAGTTGACCGTGAGGCAGGCAAGTCAGGGCAGGACTCTGGGCTGGAGACACAGGGAAGAGCTGATGTGCCAAGTCCATTGGAGGAACACTTCCCTCTTTCTAGGGCACCTCATTTTTCTCTCCAGTCCTTCAACTGATGGACGAGGCCCACCCACGCCGCGGCGTTGACAATCTCCTTTACGCAAAGTGGACCAATTTCAGTGTTAATCTCTTCTGAAGAATACCTTTCTGGCCACATCTGGAATAATGTTTGTGGTTGCCGGGGCCCCACGCAGTGCGCACATGAGATTAACCATCCCCGTGGCGATGATGACACTTTATTTTCTCCCTTGACCATTGTCACTACTATTCCAATTAAAATGGCAGTGCTATGAGGGCAGGGCATTTCCTTTTTTGCCAGTACTGAGCGTCCGCGGTCTGGTGCCTAGCATAGGCTAAATACACGGCATTTTTGTGAACAGAAGCCGGGATTCCAGCTGTCATATTTAATAGGAATTATAGTCTTATTACTGTGTGTGTGTGGGGTGTGGGGTGTGTGTGTGTGTGTGTGTGTGTGTGTGTGTGTGTGTGTGTGTGTGTCACGGTATGTCGAGGTCAGGAGTCGAACCCGCCACCACTGGCCCTGAGAGGTTTGGCCGGGTCCCCACTTCGGGCCGGTGGGTGTGGCCAGGGGCAGCCGATGACGTGCGTACGTGCGTGCGTGCGTGCGTGGGAGCGTGCGTGCGTGGGAGCGTGCGAGTCCAGGAGGCGGGCCGCGCGGGCCGTGAGTGTTTCAGTGCGGCCCCCGGCTCACTGTGCTCGCCTCACGCCGGCCCGAGTTCGCAGCAGCGCTGGGGGCCCCGGGCCTGTGACCACAAAGAGGGAGCCGGGGCCCGGACGGGAGCGCGGCGGCGGCAGCTGAGGCCCAGGCCAGGCCCCGTCCCTTCAGCCGCCCGCCTGCCCGTCTGCCCCGCCCCCGCCGGCGGCGCCGCGCCCCTCCCCCAAGCGCCAGACTAGCGCGGTGCGGGGACCGCGCGCGAAGACATGGGGGAGAAGCTGGAGCTGAGGCTGGAGTCGCTCTTGGGGACCGAGCCCGCCATCTACCCGTGGCCGCTGCCGGTCTAGGTAAGTGCCGCCCGTCCCCTCCTCCCGGACCCCCGCCCCTCTTCCCCCACGGCGCGCGCTGAGCCCACCGAGAAACGGAGCGACTCGAGTCGCCAGACCCTCTTTGGAGCCCCCCGTCCCGCCCCGCCGTGGTTCTCCGCGGCAGTTTCCAGCCCCCGCGCGCAGAGTGGGCAGAGGGGAGCCGGCGCCGGCCGGGGGCGTCGACTCGGCCGCGGGGACCCCGCGCTTCTGCGGGGCGCCCGAGCCGGTCTGCGGTTGGCTCTGCAGGGCTGGGGACCCCGGTCCCCCCGGGCCTGGAATGTCGGCGGGCTTGCCCTTCTGTACTTTAGGATCTGACATGTAGGGTTTCTTTTTCCTGGTAGTTTATTCTTAGCGCTGTCAACGTGCTTAGTTTTTTTTTTTTTTTTCAGGGCACCCTTTCCTCCCTCTCTCCAGTTTTATTGTGTTTCTGTTTTGTTTTGTTTTAGTTAGGCATTTTGTTCCTCTGATCTTGAGTGGGTGGGCTGGCAGGACACTTGGAGAGGAGGCGTTCTGTCCCCTGATCTTGAGTGGCCTTTGGAAAATGACAGGCCAGACGGAAATTTAACTTAATTGATATATAATATTGTATCTGTCCAAGGTGTACAATGTGATGATTGGTATATATATAGTGTGTGAAATGATTACCACAATAAGTTTAGTTAACCTTAATTCACATAATTACAAATGTTATCTTTGTGATGAGAACTTTCAAGAGGTACTCTCTTAGCAACTTTCAAACATAAAATACGGTATTGTTAACTGTAGTGACCGAGCTGTACATTACATCACCATTACTCCCTTGTCTTATAACTAGAAGTTTCTACCTTTTGATCGTCTTCCCTCATTTTCCTCACCTCCAACCCCCAGCTCTGGCAACCGTCATTCCATTCTATCATGAGTTCAGTATTTTAGATTTCACATATGAGATCATAAAGTATTTATCTTTCTCTGTCTGACATTTCATTTAGCATAATGCCCCCCAAATCCACCCATGTGGTCACAAATAGGCAGATTTCCTTCTTTATCACGGCTGAATAATAGTAGGTTGTATGCATCCCATTTTCTTCATCCATTCATCCACAAAAGAACACTGAGGTTGTTTCCATGTCTTGGCTCCTGTATTGGGTTGGCCAGAAAGTTCATACAGTTAATGAATACACTGTTCAATAAAACTTGGTGAAAATGAGTCTTTCATTTTTACTTAAAATAAATCTTTGACAAAGCCAGCTAGGCATCCCTTTGCGTAATGGCTTATATCACATTGAAATATTTTAAACATATGAACAGTAATAGCTGAAATGACAAATGTTACTAATATTGACACAATTTATCAAGGAGAATATGTTAGAATATGTTAAAATGCAGATGGACAGTGAAAGAACAAATATAACTTTTAACTAAATATTGTCTTGATATTTAGACCATTGGTTAAAATCATGATAACAGGTTTCATCCATTTCAAGAAAGCAGAATATTTGCAGATCACTTAACATTTACTAGGTATGTTCTCAGTCTGGAAGGATATATTTCACTGACATGTGTCATTTAATTTAACCACATCCCTCTGTAATAGATAGTGTTATCCCTATTTGCAGATAGGAAACAGGCTCAGAAAGATTAAGAATGTTACCTAATTCTAGTAAGCAGCCAAACCTAAACTGATCTAATTCCAGGGCAAAGCTCTTTCTGACACATCAGTGTGGGTCTTTATCTCTTTGAGAATTGTTGAACATTAAAAGCCTTCTTCCAGTTAAATGCATAAAGAAACAACATGAGCAATGACCTAACAATACAAGTCTCACGAAATAATTGGTGTGTTTGGCCTTGCTTTTGTTGATTGATCTTTTGCAAAATTGCTTTTCTCTGAGATATTTAAAGTGGACTTTAACTATTTTCTTGGAAGACTTTCCTAAATTATACCTATCAGAAAGCTGCTTTGCTTTAAGGCTGAAGAAAAATGAAAGCTTACTTAACTACACTTAGGTGCCAGGGTCATACTATGAGCTCTACACCTGCCAGGATTCACGCTAAGATAGATAGGGTGGCTCAGCAAACTGTCCATAGTCCTGTGATTCCTTTCTGATATTCTGAAGTAGAAATAATTTAATAACTGTTCACAAAAGAGAGAAACACTGTTTCTTGGTCCTCAATATCATGCTGCTGTAGGCTAATCCTTTCTCTCTTCTGTCGCCCCTTAGTATAGAGAGTGTGTTTTGGGGACCCTCCTTCACGATCTTCTGCATTCCAAGAGCATCTTACATAAATCCAGGACTTCTCAAGCAGCCAGTTTTGCCAGATGGTCTTAGGGTTGGTTGTACCCCTATATGTATAATCCTGAACTTCTCAAGTAAGGTCCTTAGAGAGCATAATGGCTAAGAGAATTGGTGCTGATACCAGACCTGAGTCCAAATACTGCCTATGCCCCTAACTAGCTGTGTAACCTTGGAGAAGTAACTTAAGCCCCTTAAAGGGATTAGATTTCTCACCCGGAAAATGGTATAATAAATGCATCTACCTCATATGGTTAGTGTGTAAATTAATGTAACTTGAGATGGTGCGTGTTAAGCATTAGCACAGTGCCTGTCTCTTGTTAGTAGTACCTGCTTTTATTATTAATTATTCTCTTTATATTCCCAGTTCCAGCTAGGTGCCTAACATATAATAGTTGTTCAGCACATATTTACTGGATTGAACCAGCTCTGAAATTTAAGCATTGGGTCAACAGCAAAGTAGTCACCCCACCATCATTTCTCCCAGAGAAAGGGAGAATAGATGGAAGCCAGCCATCATACTTTCTTTTCTTATTCTAAACTTCCCATCCAGCCCCAGCAATAAAATAATCTTCCTGAACCCCAACAATTTCAAGAATTTTTCAAATCACACTATTTGAAAATAGTTGGGTTGCCCAGATCTAATATGTCCCAGGACCCCAAGGTCACCAAGCTTATATTAATGAAGTCTAGTTAAGATAAATGATTACAGTTAGTAAACCAACTGCTTATGAGCTCATTGGGCTTTTTAAAATTTACTATCTGCGCTTCATAGAGACACAAGTATTTTGCTTTTGTAGGACGCTCAACAGTCAAAGTCGTCTTTTAAAAAGCACAAATCAGACGCTATTATTGCACTGCTTCTAACCTCTAAAGGCTATCTATTGTAAAGAGATTAAATTTTCAACTACTTAGCCAGGCTCACAGAGACCATGTGCTCTGGTCACTTACTACATCTTTCCCTGACCTTCATGGGGTTCGAGGCACAGTTGTCTTTTTCAGTCCCTCAGATGCAACAAGCTCTACTTCTTGCTCTCCCAGCTTTAGATTGGCTAATCCATGTACCCAGACCAATTTCCCTCTTATCGTTAAGGTCTCGGTTCAAACGCCACCACTGCTATCTTGACCAAAGAGACCTGCCTCCTCAGTGCCTCTCCATCCCTTTGTCCAGTCGTATTTCTGTCACCGTACAACATTTATTTACATGTTTACTCTGTCTTCCTCCACCACTGGACATTTGCTTAAGAGCAGGGACTTTGTAATTTTTTGCTCACCACTGAATCTTCCAAGGCTTGCAGCACACACTGGCACATAGGTGTGTAGGAAATGTGTGTCTAATAAAGAATAAATACGTGAATAAAAAAAAACTGTGAAACACTAACACAAGAATATTCTTCTTTCAAAAGAATAATGAAAAATAATTTCATTCAATAAGAGTCATTCTTAGTTACTGATACGTGACTTAGTAGATCCCATTCAATTTAAAATGTTCCCTTTTTTTCTGATACTTTCACAAGTCATTGATTAAATGCTGCTCACTTTTAAGGCCAATGTGTGAGACATTATTTAACTTGTCTACTCTAAAGTTCCAGCGTTAACTCAGGCGGGGCTTCACCAAGTACTGACCATGTGACCTTGGCCTCTCATTGCCTCAGTTTTCTCATTTGTAACATGGGTATAATAATCGGCTTATTTCATACGCCTATGAGGAGGAGAACTTTACATATGTGTGTGTGTGTGTGTGTGTGTGTGTGTGTGTGTCTATATGTATTTAAACAGTGTCTTAGAATAGTGTCTGGCACATGATAAGCATTATAGAAGTATTGACTGCTGCTACTAGTACTGTTATTATGAGAACTAACTGTTGAGAATAATCCTTCATATAGTGGTTTATTCCACTGAAGATAAAGGAAACTCATAGAATATTAGAAATCAGATTAAACACAGAAAGCCAGTAAAATATACCAGGAGAGAAGATGATGAGAGTGTGAAAACATAGAGGAGGAGAAAAATGGTTTTTGTATTTCTTTTTCTTTTTTAAAGAAGGAAAGAGCCTAGAAATAGGACAAAAACTATTCATTGGCTATACTGACATGGAGACCCCTGGTGACCTTCATAAGTAAAATTTCAGGACAGTGGGCAGAGAGATTACGGTGAGAGAAGTCAGGTGGATGTAAATTATAGAGTAAGTGGGACGTGAGGAAATGGAAACAATATATGATGATAACAATTTTGAAAAGTTCAGACATGAATTGGCTAAAGAAGATATGCAGGGATTAGAGGAGGAGGGAGGCTTTCGTGTTACACGTACAGTTTTCAACATTTTAAGTTGGAGTTACTAGTCTAGAATGAGGTTGAATTTTGGCAAGAATCATGCATAAGGAGTAGAATGGGTTGTAGAAAATGCAGTGCTGTGAAGTACTTGAGAAGATGAGAGAAAATGAAATGCTGTCTGTAGTGCACGTGGCCTTTGAACTTGAACTCCTGTAGTGAAAGGGAATACAAAGATCAATGCAAATGCTAATGAATTAACGGATTTGGCAGTGGACTATTTACTGACTTCTGTGTTCCTAATGAGTTAGGAAGCGCCTCACCAGCTCAGAGTGAAGGAAGTAGAGAGGATGGAGGAAAATTTGAGGAGGGTAGGGAAAGCTTCTAAGAAAATAGTCCTTAAGGAGAATTAGAAAGAACTTACTGTAAGTCAGAGCAATATTTCCAGTCTCGAAAATCCATTTGGAGTTGGTGATTATTAATTTATTGGAATACCAATTTGCCCTGCCACATGAGTTTTCTCCGGCTACCTGGATATAAGTTACACAGAGGCAGAAAAGAATGAGAGATAACAATCGAGGGAAAATACAATTAGTAGTTTTGTTTACCGTTTTCCACTTCCCCGCTCCAACTCTGGGGAGCCTTCATGGACATGGCTGCCCTCCCAGCCTCCAGCAGCACTCTGTTATCAAAGAATTCAAAGAAATGGAACATAGGTTTCCAACTTACTAATTTAGCAAAATCAAAAATTGTGTATAATGTTTTCTGTTGGCAGAGATTTTTGCAATATAATTTGGTTCCGTCTTTTGACAAGTAATTTGGCAATGTCTAGCAAGATAAAAACGTTAATAGCTTTTTACACGTTAACTCTAATTCTGGAAGCTTATGCCGATAAATAATTTATAATCCAGAAAATTATTATATAAAGATGCTCATTGTCATGTCATTTGTAATAACAAAAAATTGGAAACACCTTTAATTGTTAACAATAGGAAAACAGTTTAGGAAATTATATCCACTTAGTAGAAAGTGACACAGTTACTATATTATAATTACACGATGATGGAGCAAAATAAAATAATGCTTACTAAAGAAAGAATGAAGAAAGCTGACCTAAAATTGTGTCTTCCTTGTGACAGTAATTATGTAAACATATCAATATTTATTAAAACTTAAAACCAAAATAAAGTTTTAAAAGCTCTGTACCAGTAATGGGGATTTTATGTTTGTTTCAAAACATTTTTTAACATAACTCTTATAATTTTGTTTTGTCTACTCCTTTTCTTAAGAATTTCTGACTCTTACCTCATTTTTCATTTCATAGTTTCAAATAAAGTCAGCAATTTTATCATCAGAGAAGATTAGACTTATTTGACAGTTCATAATTCCAAGTTATTTGGTATAAAAAGACCATATACACTTGTAGGTGCTTTCAAAATAAAATTTCGAGAATTTTTTTTTTTTTGCTTAGTCTTTCCTGGTATGGAGATGAAGCAAACTACCTAAAATTGCTAGCCATTCTTTTTTCATTTTTCTCATTTTATTGATTTATCTTGCCCTTCACAGAAATGATAACAAATGAGTCTGCAGTTGCATCTGCCAATTTCTTAAATCCTCTATTATCCACATTATGAAATCATACTAGTATGAATGCTTCCAGTATTTTCAGAGCTCTTTAGTTAGTATACTTTAGCATTCTGTATGAAGTATCTTATGTAAGTGTAAAATTTAGACTCAACTTCTGGAAGCTTTTGATTTCTTAGTTCAAAAGTGAGAGATCCTTAGTTCAGCCATAAGATTAACAATTACTTGTATAGTAAGAAGCTCCTAATTTATTCTTTTATGGATACCTGGCAGTTTTCTTGCCATTTCTCGGAAGTTCTCTATTAAACACATTCTCTCTCTTTCTCTCTCTGTCTCTCTCTGTCTCTGTCTCTCTCTCTCTCTCTCTCTTTCTCTCTCTCTCTCTCACACACACACACACACACACACACACACACACACACACTTGGTGATTAAAAGCACAGATTTTGGCATTATGAAATCTAAGGTTCAATTTCCAGTTCTGTAGTTTCTGGGCCACTTCACTTTAGGCAAGTAACCTAATGTCTCTGAACCTTGTTGTTTTCATCTGTAAAATAGAAATTACAATTATATCAGACAATCCTCAAAACATCCATAATGATTTTAGAGTTTCAGAGTCAGGTAAAAGCAGGCACTCAGTAAATGGCTAGTGCTTTTATTACTTTATTATTATTTAGGTCTTGGTTTTCCTTGAGTCTGTGAGTCCCCATAATGAAATGTAATTTCCAGTAGATTGAGTAACACCTGTTTTCACCAAAAATTTTAACTGAGTTCATTACTTTCTGTGCAACCCAGATTAGTTTTCTGCCTCTTTTTCTGTGCCGTATGTAGGTGTTCAGTAGATTTATTTAATAAATGTATGAATGCTTGAACGCGTAGATGAATTTTTAAATGCTTCTTTTTGAGAAGGTAGAACAAATGTGACACAGTAGAACAGATAAGAAAATAATCCATGGAAAAAATGGCAAAGTCATGTATGTGCCCAGGGCCAGCCTAAGAAGAATTGCTTTTTTTTTTTTTTTTTTTTTTAGGAAAAATGTGTTGAATAGCTTATTTTAATTATTTTTAGAAGTTAAGTACAGGGACTTCCCTGGCGGTCCAGTGGTTAAGACTTCACCTTCCAATGCAGGGGGTGTGGGTTCAATCCCTAGTCGGGGAGGTATGGTCCCACATGCCTCGCAGCCAAAAAACCAGAACATAAAACAGAAGCAGTATTGTAACAAATTCAATAAAGACTTTAAAAAGTGGTCCACATCAAAAAAAAAAAAGTTAAGTACAAAAATTTGCTGATGATTTACATATTTAGGACCAATAAAATAATGTGAGATTAGCTGTACTAAAACAGAATGTTGAGCTACATTCACATTAAGTGACATTATATAGTCTAAATTTATGGAAAACTTCTGAGATGGTGAGTGACCTTTGAGCAGAAAAAGACGGAGAAATGGCCTTTTCTGCATTCTATTGTGCCTCTAAGTAAAATGCTTGGTAATCTAGCTACAAAACTCTCTGTCATTTGGCTTTAGGCACCTACTGTGATTTACCTTGTGAAGATCAGATTTTGCCATGGAGAGGATTTGTAAAAGTATCACACGTTCCAGTACCGCTGGCAACCACAGCTACCAAAAACTCCCATTTAAATTGATGAACCTAATATCAGATGATAGTATCATTTCCTTGTGGGTGTTCTGGGGAAAGGTGGGTAGGAAATATATAAAAGTGAATACTTTATTGACTGAAATAACAATTCATCATTTTGAAAACATAAAATACATTAAAGTTGTTATAGCATCATCCATTAATATTTCACTGTAGTTTAGACATGGCCTACAATCAATGTTTTCTGCCCTTTGAAACAGAACCATGCTTGTGGTATGCATTAATCATATAAAAGATGAAACACTGAAAAGAAATTCAGCCTTTAAAGACAATTTGCTTTGATTTATTCAGTGGGTTCTCCTAAAAAGTTAATACCAAGAATTATTGCTTGTTAAATTGGAGTTAGAAATTCTTTCAGAGTTACTTAGTATTTTCTTTAATATCAGTATCAAGGAAGGCAAAGCAAATTTGCATATTTATTAGGAAATACAGGCACATAATCATAAAACAAGAAGACACAACGTTTTTATAGACTTTATTTTTTAGAAGTGTTTTAATTTTACAGAAAAATTGAGAAGATAGTATAAAGTGTTTCCATATACACTATACCCATTTCCCTCTATGATGATCAACTTATATTAGTATGTTCCATTGTTACAATCAGTGAACAAATATTGATACATTATTGTTTACTATAGTCCATACATTAGTCCAGTTCCTTAGTTTTTACCTAATGTCCTTTTTCTATTCCAGGATTTCATCCAAAACATCACATTACATTTAGTTGCCATGTTTCCTTAGGCTCCTCTTGGGTTTGATAGCTTCTCAGATTTTCCTTGCATGACCTTGGCAATTTTGAGTAGTTAGGTTTGCGTAGGATGCCCACTACTAGAATTTGTTTGATGCATTTTTCATGATAATATTGGGATTATGTGTTTTGGGGAGGAAGAGCACAAGAGTAGAAGGGTTATTTTGTCAGATCACATCAAGTGTACAAAGTATCAATATGCATTATGAATGCTGAGGTCGACCTTGATCACCAGGCTGAGGTAGTGTTTTTCAGGTTTCTCCATTGTAAAATTACTGTTTTCCCTTCTCCATATTGTACTTTTTGGAAGGAAGTCAATATGCTCAGCCCACAACTAAGGAATGGAGAGTTATGCTTAAGATGGAGTACTACATAAACTATTTGGAATTCTTTTGCACTGGAGATTTATCCATTCTCCCGCATTTATTTACATATCCAATCATTTATTTATATCAGAAGAACTCATGGATTTTTATTTTATACTTTGGGTTATAATCTAATTCTACGTTAGTTACTTTGTTCCTCAAATTGCTCTAGTCCTGACCCTTGTGAACTCTTTTCAGTTCAGTGGCTCGTGTGCCACTCTGAGGTATCCCCATCCTATATATTTTTTTGGAACTTCCTTACTTTCTGACACTATAAGATGGTCTTGTATATAAATCTTGTATATTTACTGCCCCAGTCCTAGAATCAGCTACTTCTTCAAGGATAACCAGGTCTTTTTAGTGGAGCACAGTATTAGACAGCAGGATCTGGGTGTGGGGTGTGCTGATTGCTGCCCGGATGTCATTGTTTCTAGATCTTCTCAGCTGACAGAGCAAAGAGATAACATGTGTGTACATTACCCATGTATATGCACACGTCTATAAGTATCTCTCTACATAACCATGTGTATTAAGGTAATATGAAGCAATATTAAGCTAAACATGAATGTATATTGATGTTTCCAACTTTAATCTGTTACCACATAGACCATCTTAGCCTCATCTCTTGCTTATCTTTAAATTTCAACTCCAGCAAAACACTTGACTTTTAGAAGTATGGAAATCAAATTGTAGCTACTTTGGGAAGCCACATCATCTAGCAGAATAATTCTGAAAGGGCAAGGTGTATATCATCAAATTTTAATTTACAGTCAGCAGCACTTTGTAACATCCATAGGCCTCCAGACCTCTGCTTCCAAGAAGATGAAGTAGCCCATTTCTCCCAGGTTCTTCCACTTAAAACTAAAACCCTGAACATAACAACAGACAAACATAGGAAGACACTGAAAGGTGGAAATGAGAAGGCAGACTTAACTAGGGACTTTGGGACTTGAGGAATAACATGGTGATGAGTCCCCTGTGTTTCCTGTTGCTTCCCATACATCCTGGAGAGGGTATTACAGGAACCCCCAATCAATAACCACCAACAGAACAACAGACGAAAAAGCTTCAAAAAAGAAAACACAAAACCCCCATTCCCCCTAGCCAAGGTGTGAGGAAAGGGGTTGCCAAAGACAGAAAAACGTTTGGGCAATAATATACACACTACTCGAGCCAAGTGCCAGTGGAATATTGCACCCATCCCCTATGTCCTGTGGTTTCAGTTGGGCCAAGCTAGGATTTGATCTTCCACACCACCCCACTCCTGCCCTCCAGAAGAGGCAGCGCTCTGATTCGCCACCAGGGCTGTTACAGTATGGTGCAGTGGTGAGCTGAGCCTCCACCCCTTTGCATTAGCAAAGAGACTTTCAAAGGTGGTGCCTGACAGGCTAGTTAACACTGGGCTGCCCTCACACAGTCGTGGGGTCCAATGGTGGGACCTAGCCTCCGTCTCTCCCTGACATCGATAAGAATAGGATGTTACAGGTTGGAGGGAGTAGGCACCCCACTAACCCCCAACACATGGTGCCAGTGAGACCCAATGGGGTGCTGAATCCCCATAACCGTCCTGAGGCAGTAAGACAGAATGAGATGGCACAAGCAGGGCTAGTTGGCAGTTCTCTTCCTCTTACCCTGGTGTCAGTGGGGCCAGCAGGTAGCTGACCCTCTACCCACACCCGGCATCAACAAGAAGGAATGAAGTGGGAGGAAGGACAGCAAACACTTCACTTCTCCCCTCCCCTGGTGTCAAGAAATCTACTGGGGAGATGAACTTCCACTCCTACTAAAAGGCAACACAATGATATTAATGTTCCCACTTTTGGGGGGAAGGTGTCAGGAGGGCCAATAGGATAGCTGAACTTCTACTTGATCTGTCTGCAGTGAGAGAATGTAAGTGCCCACTTTTGCTGGGGTATTGACAGTAGGGCCCAATGGAAATCTGTACGTAACCCCCCAGTCCTCATACTACACCTCCAATAGGATGACTTCCTTCTAAAAAGTAATAATAAAATTAAATGGGATACAGAGTCATGTAATAACTCACAATGTTTAGAATCCAATTGAAAAATACTCATGGCACCAAGAGCCAGGAAATCACAGAATAAATGAGAAAAGACAATAAACCTACACCAGAACTGAGTTAAAACATCTATTGAAATTATCAGACAGGGATTTTAAATAAGCTGTCACATAAATGCTTCAGTTAGCAATTATGTGTTCCTTGACGGAAATGGGAAAAATAGAAAATGTAAACAAAGAACTAGAAGTTATAAGAATAAAAACAAATGAGAACAGTAGAACTGAAAAATACAACAATCAAAAAACTGTGCTCAAGAGTAGACTGGAGATTACGAAGCATGGAATCATGAACTTCGAAGAGATCAATACAGTGTACCAAATGTACAGAGAAAAATAGGCTGAGGGGTAGAGATGGGAGAAAGAACAGGATCTCTAGAACTTGTAAACAGTTGACAAGAGCACTAACATTCATATCATCAAAGTTCCAGAATGAAAAAAGAGAGCACGTAGGACTGACAAAGTATTCAAAGAAATAATGACTAAAACGTTCCCAATTTTTTAGAAGACATAAGCACACATTCAAGAATCTGAGCAAATCCAGAGAGGAAAAACACAAAGGTATCCTTGTCAAGACGCGTCATAATTAAACTTCTGAAAAGTAGAGACAAAAAAAATCTCGAAAGTGGACAGGCAGAAACGATGCATCACTTATTGAGAAACCAATTCCAATGACAGCATATTTCGTGTCTAAAATTATGGAGTCAGAAGCATTGACATAACATTTTTCAAGTAGTAAAAGAAAAGAACTCTCAGCCACAAATTCACACTTTTTATGTCCACTTTCTTGTTTGACTTATATTAATGGACTACTAACTCATCTTTCTATATCCAGGTCTGCCATCACACTTCTCCAAAAATCTAGTCACAGTATTTCCAGAGTGATCTTTCTGAAAAAGAAGCAGATTTTTCTTATAAAAATACCTGACTGTGTTATGAAACTTTTCTCTCTTCTAAGTTACCAGGTAAAACCCTTCAACGGATTCCCATCTTTCTTGGAGTAAAAGCTCCCATCCAAACTCTCTTTGTCCTTTTGGGCTGCTGTAAGATTATCCTGCAGGTTGGGTGGCTCCTAAACAACAGGAATTTTTTTTTCTCACAGTTCCGGAGGCTGCAAGTTCAAGAATAGGGTGCCAGTATGGTCAGATGAGGGCCCTCTTCTGAATCACAGACTTCTCATTGTATCCTCACATGGCAGAAGAGCTTAGGGAGCTCTGTGGGGTCTCTTTTATAAGAGCACTAATACCATAATCATTTCCCAAAGGCCCCACCTACTAATACTATCAGCTACGGAAATTAAGATTTCAATGTATGAATTTGGAGGGGAACACAAAGACTAGACCATAGCACTTACTATACATACATGGACCATGCATGATCTGGCTTCTACCACACTCTCCATTGTCTTCTTTTCCTACACTCCAGTGAGCATTTCTCTTTTTTTTTTTTTGCGGTACGCGGGCCTCTCACTGTTGTGGCCTCTCCCGTTGCAGAGCACGGGCTCCGGACGCGCAGGCTCAGTGTCCATGGGTCACGGGGCCTAGCCGCTGCGCAGCATGTGGGATCTTCCCGGACCGGGACACGAACGCGTGTCCCCTGCATCGGCAGGCGGACTCTCAACCACTGCGCCACCAGGGAAGCCCCAGTGAGCATTTCTTATACTGATTATGAATGGAACTCCTTTCTGGACTGATCCTTAACCATTCATTTTTCTGGCAACCATGAATTTATCTTCTCTTTTCCTCAAAACTTCACCCTTCCTTCATGTTACATATCCATTTCAATTGCCTTCTACAGGAAGCCCTACTGATATCAACCATATACTACTGTCCACAGCATGGATTAACGTCTTACCGTGTCTTCCTATAGCACTCTGTAATATCTTTTACGGTAACTATGGATTTTCTTATTTGAGTGTCACAGTACATTGAATTCTAGGTGGCACTCTAATGATTTTAGTAGCAGTAACACTGCTGCCTAGTTTAACCCGTGACATACTTTAGGTGTTCAATAAATGTTTGTTGAATGAGTGAATGAATGAATGGTCAATTTGAAATCTTAATCATGTTACCTTTCCAAAATCTGTTAAAAGATACCACCGTTTTCCAGAAGATTAGGGATTTAGGACCTTAAACTTGATTTAACAGAGGAAATTTTTACTAATACATCATGCTTAAATACCTCAAAGTAAAACCATAAACCCAGGAATGTAAGGTTATCCATTTGGACTTTCAAGCCAATAATTGATATCTCCTGCCCCGACTGTATTAGATGGTTTCGATGCTCCACTCATATCTCCCCAGCACTCATCCTTCCAGTATATGCTGATAGAATCATGCTGCCACCTGCAATTATCCACCTTAGGGCAGGCCAGAAGTGTACAGGAGTTAATGTATCTGGGTGTAGCTTTCAACCAAGGACAGAGGGGACTGGAAGATAAGTACTTCAAGTTTCTCACCGATTCTTGGGATAACTCTGAGACATGTTCTGTAGAGTTTCACAGAACTCCCCTGAAGTACTGGCAGCAGTTCCCTGCAGGAGTAATTTTTATTCGGTAATGCACCTCTGTTGGCTGCCTTCCATGCCTCCATTCTCAATTCCCACTCCACTTCTGAGTTTTCTGGAAGCACCTCCCAGATGAGCAGTTTGCACTCAAATTATTGCCTCAAGTTCTGCTTCTAGGGGAATTCAATTGATAGCCTCCTAACAACCCAGTGCTGCTTACAGAGCCGTCACTGGTACAAGTACCAAGGCACGGCACATTACGTATCACTCCTCCTAAATCCTATTATTTTTAAACAGATAGGAAAGAGCATGACCTTGAAGAGAAAAAGAGTTTATATGAGGACGGCCAATGGATAAAGGGAAGGAGAGACAGTGCCATTTGTTTTCCATTAATGATGGTGTGAAATGTATGGGCAGATGGTCTAACAGGTGTGACTATAATTTGAGGAGCCTGCTCCCTTGGTTACAGAAGACTGCTATTGTTATTATTATGGAACCACAACCTCATGACTTTATTGTTTCACTTGATGTAACCTTCTCCTTTACCCTTAAATCTTTCTACATCACTGAATTGCAGCCAGTAGATTTATTTTCTCCCTATGGCTCCATCACAAAAAAAGACACACACGTGCACACACACACACACACACACACAGAGTTTTGTGTATGCCAGTGCTAGAAAAGACAAGCTCATGGTGCATGTATGCAATGGATATTGTACATTACACGTCTGTGTGAAATAGTCTTCTGCAGGTTCCTATGTTTATTTTATGAATAATTAACTTTAGTAAAGTTAATTTCCTGAAGATCTTGTTGAAGACTGAAGAAAGGAAGTAACTTGTAAAGAAAAAGACTTTGAAACTTGCCCTTTTTGCCCTCTCTTTGTGTCTTAATGAACAAAGGATAACTGGGCCTTTTTTGAAGCCTTTGCTTGAGTTGAAGACACAAAATGCAACCTGCACTCTTATCATAATATGTTCAGTTCATGAGTACACAAACTTATAAACCGTGAATTTCCCTAAAGTTATTATACCATTTAGAAGATGTTTGCTTGGACGTTTACTTAAAACCAAACCATTGAGGTCTATATGTCCAAATAATTTCCTTCTCTCTTGCTGTCTCCATTTCAGTTTCCTGAGTTTCTGGGAAGGCCTGGTTTCCCCAAAGGAACGATTTCTGGTAGAAGTCTGAAGGTCTGACCCAAGAAAAACAAATCCAGTACAGCCAATGAATTGAGGACAAGAAGGTTTCCAATCAGGTAGGAACATTTAATCTCATACATTACGATCACCTTAAGTAAGGTGTGCTGATAGCTGGATATGATTTAACTGCTTGGAAAAAGATGCATATATATTATATAACCTACCCCACAAGGAAGCTGTTCTCAATTCCCTTAGAGGTTGTGGTGCTTATCAGAGAGTGCCTTGGGGGAAAATGAATACAATAACAGTATGATGCTTTTTTTTTTTAATTTTTAGCTCATTGTTGCCAAGTACACTTGGTGATCTTGGTGCCTGTGGTTGAATCCCAGGAGGTTAGACATGTGGAACAGGACATTAACCCACTTTAGTATTTTCTCCCAAGACAAATCATTTTTATAGGTTGTCTCCATGGTCTTCTAGTTGCTTATCAGAATTAAGCATCAAGTCTTCTAAGTGAGCAATAGCCCCAGTCAGTGTGAGGAAATCAGCTTGGTTCTTATTGGGGCACAGCTTCTTGGTCTTGGCACAAAGTGAGTTCACATAGGGAGTTAGAAGGAGGAGAATGGGGCATGCGAAAGGGGAGTTCTGTGTTCTCATTGACCTATGCATGTTGAAACTCCACTAACAGCTTTATTTTCATTAGCAATTTGTGATAAAAACTTAGGGTAAAGGGAATAATGAAGCTGTCCCATTATATGGCAGGACAAAAGATAGTAGTGACATCAAAATCAGGGCCTATCCATCTCGTTTGCAGTTATATACTGAGTGTTTAGCATAGCATTTGACCCCTCATCAGTATTCAATAAGAAGATGCGTGTTGAATGACTTAGGGATGAATTAATGAACGAAAAAATTTAATATGGTAGAAAATGTGTTTTATCCTTGTATTTTCGTGTGTTGACTTCAATGCACAACCTAGAAATTGAGAATTATGTTTTATGTGGAGGACATACTGAGGACTGAAATCAGGAGACAGCCTCTCAGATAGCTGTGAAGAGGTAAGGGAGGGCGCAGGGTATTTAGAGGTTCTTCCAAAAAAAAAAACCAGGTAGTTGGAACATCAAAAGATTACTGTTAATTAAAGAAACTAGACATCTTAAGTTAATAAATGTAGCACTTTTCTATATATGGTGAGATGCAAGAATCTGGTCTCCTGGAAATCAGTCCCTTGATGTTCACTTTAATTATCTAGGGCCAGTATCCCGTTTTCTCCATCCTGAATCCCCTCAGGGTGCGGCTTTGGGTGTGGCTTCAGTGGCTGATGGCTTGATGGCTATAACATCCTGTGTTACTGATAAGGCTGGCTACCTTCTTTCTCCACATAAATGACTTGAATATGGATAGCAAATCTGTGGATTTGTGTAATTCTTGGAGCACTTTTATAAGGACAAAGTTAAGGCAATTTCAGAATCACTAGCGGCTAAAATTGCTATTTACACTTTTCCACTGGTAGGTAGTCATCTGCTGTCGCTGTCTTCAGTAATCTGCTGTTGCTGTATTCCCAAGGGATAACAAAAGCCATTTAATTCAAGAAAGAAATGTAAAATTTAGCACAATGCAGCTTCCACAAAACCAAAGACACAAACACACACCCAACTCTCGCAGATATGAAGTAGTAATCTAAAATAGAATCCTGGAACTAATTGCAAAACAAGAGCAAATGTACTCATATTGGATCATTTTATTCTTTTATTAATGTTTGATACATATATGTATTTATTATTAAAATTCAAAGTTGCTATATGGGCCACGCGCGAAGACATGGGGGAGAAGCTGGAGCTGAGGCTGGAGTCGCTCTTGGGGACCGAGCCCGCCGTCTGCCCGTGGCCGCTGCCGGTCTACGTAAGTGCCGCCCGTCCCCTCCTCCCGGAACCCAGCTCCTCTTCCCCAACGGCGCGCGCTGAGCCCACTGAGAAACGGAGCGACTCGAGTCGCCAGACCCTCTTTGGAGCCCCCCTTCCCGCCCCGCCGTGGTTCTCCGCGGCAGTTTCCAGCCCCCGCGCGCAGGGTGGGCAGAGGGGAGCCGGCGCCGGCCGGGGGGCACAGACTCGGCCGCGGGGACCCCGCGCTTCTGCGGGGCGCCCGAGCCGGTCTGCGGTTGGCTCTGCAGGGCTGGGGACCCCGGTCCCCCCGGGCCTGGAATGTCGGCGGGCTTGCCCTTCTGTACTTTAGGATCTGACATGTAGGGTTTCTTTTTCCTGGTAGTTTATTCTTAGCGCTGTCAACGTGCTTAGTTTTTTTTTGTTTTTTTTTTTTTCAGGTCACCCTTTCCTCCCTCTCTCCAGTTTTATTGTGTTTCTGTTTTGTTTTGTTTTAGTTAGGCATTTTGTCCCTCTGATCTTGAGTGGGTGGGCTGGCAGGACACTTGGAGAGGAGGCGTTCTGTCCCCTGATCTTGAGTGGCCTTTGGAAAATGACAGGCCAGACGGAAATGTACACAGGCGTCCGGTGATTCCAGAAATGCAGCGTGTCCGGCTAGGTGGGCGCCCGGCCTCTCGTCCCCCGTGGCGGTGTGGTGCGCGTGTTCCTTGTGTCAGGGTTTACGCTTGGGCCCCGCAGCCCACCTTCCGAAGGGAAAGCGCAGCGGGCGCCTTGGGCCGGCGCCTTTGGGGCGCCCTTTCGTGCGCTCGGCTTGCGGGGGACCGGCCTCCAGGCGACCCGGCGGGGAGGCCCGCGCGACCCGGCCCTCGCGCGGGCTCCGTGTGTGTCAGTTTGTGGAAAGTGTGTCGCGGCCGGGGTCGGGGTCGGGACGCTGGGACCACCTGGGAGCCGATGTAGAGGGATATGATTTCCATTTTCAAGGCGCATTCATCCTATGCAGGGAAACAGCCTAACATAAAATTTGCCTAACAAAAAATATATTAACAGGTGGAAAGACTATCTCCCAGTTGAACAGCGGATGCCTGGGACTCGTTTCACTGCTTTCAAAGTTCCTTTAAAAAAGGTGAGCAAAAGTTAATACCGTATTCTTCCAGAAATCTGAATTCACCATATAGAGCCCTGGCTCTCAACCCCGTCGTACTCCATTTTCCCTTTTTATAGCAAATACTTTTTAATACCTCTTTGACTATCCAGAAATGGGATTCATAGACAAATACAACCAACTTTTGTACTTAAATTAAAAAACAAAAAAAACAATGCAATGCCCTAACTATAAATAAAGAATAAAGTAATTTATAAGAAAGTAATATGTATCTCAGTATGTAAATGTTTGGGGATGACTATACTAGAAATAAAGAAATAGTCAGTTACTTGTACCATGAATGCAATAAACTATGGACTTTGATTGGTAATGATGTGTCAGTGTTGGTTCATGAATTCTAACAAATGAAGCACACTGGTATGGCATGTTGATAATGGGGAAGGCTGTGTGGGGTGAAGGAGAGAGGGTGTAAGTGGGAACTGTGTACATTTTGCTCAGTTTTGCTGTGAATCTCAAACTGCTCTAAAACGAGTCTACTAATTTTAAAAAAAGTGTGTGTTGCTGACACTTGAATAACCAAAGAGATCAATGGAACAGGGTACATGTATAAGCCAAATACATGAAAGAATATTTAGCAGTGAAAGCCATCCTTCCTATATGTAGATATTCAAGAAGTATTTATTTCTGTGTCTATTTTCAGGCACTCTGCTTGGAGCTGGCAATACAGTGGTAGGCAAAATGGATGTGGTCCCTGCCTTCTGGGAGTTTAGAGTCAGGTTAGGAGACCAACATGAAATAAACAAACACAGAAATAACTATATAGAAGTGAGCTTATTTTCTTCCGTCTAATCTCTCTGGAAGAAAGGATTGTAATATCGCTTGTAAACTCCAGAGGAGGAAACTTTACTTTGAATCTCATATGTTAGCATCACAGGGTTTGAATAAATGGATAATGTAGTACAGGATTTTAAACATATGTTCTTCCTTATTTTATTCTTTCTGACAGAGTTTTGAAAAGAATCTTGCTCCAGAAGAACGTTTCTCCCCCTTGGATCTCTTAACAAAATCCAAGGACAGAATGAAGAACTTGGGCTGATGATTGACTTAACAAATACTCGCCGCTATTACAAGCCAGAGGTAAATGGAAGCCGTAATTGAAAATGACCTTCTTTCTGATACTGTAATAATTCATGGTAGTTCAGTAATTATCATCTTATGCTAAGGTGAATCCTGGCCTTCTCTCGTGGGTTCAAAAAGGGAAGCTAGTGGTTTCCTTAAATACACATTTGTAATTGCTGTTTCAAAATGAGATTAAAGATATGAATTGAACTATAGTATTTGGCAGTAGGCTCTAGATATGCTTAAGAAATTCTATAAGCTTCCATGTTCTATATTTTGAAAATGAAGTAAACTTTTAGTAGTTACAGTAGTATCCTAAAAGGAAAGGTATGTCCATTATGTCTTTAGCACTTACTTTAAGCAGTTGCTTGAGCGTGTTTAAGCATCACTGTAAAAGACAGTTGTTCTCTAAGTTTTATGCTTCCTTTTCCTAATGCCTTCTGATATAGTACAGAAACCCATATATTCTCTTGGCCCATGTAGGACATTCCAGTGCAAAAGAATTATCCTTCTTCTGACCTGTTCCATGGCCTTGGGAGACAGTAACACCTAATGTCTTTTAATATTTGTAGAGCAGTTTGCCATTTAGAAAGTTCTTTCATATCCATTGACTTAGTTAATCTTCACAGCAATCCTTTGCTCTTGAAGTGGAAGTAGTAGTGCTATCTCCTACTGAGTGCTTACCCTGCACTAAGCTCAGAGGATAGACAACTACAATTACTAATTTTACAGACGATGAAACTGACTCTCGGAAAAGGAAGAATTGAAATTTCAGCTCTGTTATTCCTTTTTTTTATTGTGGTAAAATATAGAGAAATCATATTTATTTTAACCATTTATAAATATGCAGTTCAGTGGCATTAAGTACAGTTACAGTGTTGTGTAACCATCACCGCTGTCTATAACCAAAACTTTTTCATCATCCTCGACAAAAACTCTGTAACCATCAAACAGTAACAACCCCATTTTCCCTCCCACCAACCCTTGGTAACCTCTATTCTATTTTCTGTCTCTGTGAATTGGCCTATTCTAGGTACCTCGTGTAAGTGGAATCTGCAGTATTTGTCCTTCTGTGTCTGGCTTATTGCACTAAACATCATGTTTTCAAGGTTTATCCATGTTATAGCACGTAACGAAATGCCGTTTCTTTTTTGGCTTAGAAAATCGCATTGTGTGTTATATAGACCATAGTTTGTTATTCAACGGTTGATTGACACTTGGTTGTTTTCCACCTTGTAGGTATTGTGAATCATGCTGCTATGATCATTGGTGTACAGATATTTGTTCAAATCCCTGCTTTCAGTTCTGTTAGATGTGCAGCGTAGGTAGTAGCAGAGTTGTTGGATCATACGGTAGCTCTACACTTAACCTTTGAGAAAGTGCCAAACTGTTTTCTACAGTGTCGTCTTGTTTTTAAACAATTATCACAAATTTTAAGCATATACAAAAGTATAAAAATACTGTGAGTGTTCCTTGTATACCCATGAACTCATCCAGCTTTCTTATTTACCAACTGATGGCTGTCATGTTTTATCTGTACCCCCACCTGTTTCACCCCATTCCATATTATCTTGAAGCAGCTCCGAGACAGCATGTAATTACACCTGTACGTTTTTGGTACGTGCATTTAAAATATAGGACTTTTATTCCTTAATATCATTTTTTAATATTAAATACCCAGGGAGTGCTCAAATTTGCAGTTGTCTCCTAAACGTCATAAAAAAATGTTTATAAGAATTTTGAATTAGATCCCAATAAGGTCCACACTTTGCCGTGGATTGTTAGGTCTCTGAAGTCTTGTTTAATCTATAGGTTCTCCCTCCATGTCTCTCTCACTTTTTTTTCCTCCTTGAATTTTGTTTTTAAAGAAACCAGGTAATCTTTCCCATCTAGATGTCGATGATTACATTCCATGTGTTGGTAACATATTCTTCAGTCCTTTTATTTCCTGTAAATTGGTAGTTGATCCGAATGAAGCTTGCATGTTTTGTTTTGGCGAGACAGTTTCATAGGTGATGATGTGTTCTTCCATGGAGACATATATAATTGTGTCTTTCTGTGGTATTAGCAGTCACTGATGATTCATAGCTACATCCATTAATTCAGTTGAGGCTTCAAAGAATGGTGAATTCTGTTGTTCTTTTTTTCACTTATTAGCTGGGTATATTTGTACGAGGAGAAGATTCCCCTCATCAACTGTTTGGTTGCCCAGTTGTAGAGGCATGATTCTCTTCTTTTATTTAACAGTTTTCAGAATAATGAGTTGATTCACAAATATCCTCCAGTGGTGAGCAGTTTTGTAAAATTTTATTTATTCCTATCACCGTGGACTCCGTTACAGTTATTATTCTAACTGAGGCCCTGTCTTTGGCCAGTTGGAGCTTCTCGGTGACTCCTGAGTCCTTTTGACATGACATCAGTTGTTTCTAGACTTTTTCAGTGGTCAGAGGTAGGAAATATGTATGTTTGTTTTTAATATTTTTAAAATATGTCATAGGTTCCTGCTGCTACTTTCCATTTAAATTCAGAACGAGAGAATTTTCACTTATCCTTTTCTGTCTTCTATTGATAGTCTACTTTCTCCCACCTCAAGAATACCAGTTCTCAACAATGCCTGAAATTGCCTCTATTTCCTAATTCGAATCCAAGTTCTTCTGACTCTGTTCTACTACTCTCCTTAAATCACAGCCGCTTTATGGCCCTTGAAATGTAAGATAGAACATAAGTGTAGGTAGAACTCTTTATATCATTTTGAGTTACATGTGCATTCATTCACATAGATTTGCTTTTCCTTTTTGCATGCCTGGTAACTGTCCGTTCTGCAGTTTTAATGAAAATCAAGTGATAATTACTGGTTAAAGCAGCTTTGGAAAAAATGGCTCTCATCAGAATGACTGACATACAAAGTTTAATGTACTCTCCTGGTTTATAGTCTGCCTTCTCTAATGAATTTTTTATTCTTTCCCTACAAAGGAAATAATACATATTTTCATGGTTTTGCCTTATAGGACTTACCAGAAACTATTCCTTATTTAAAAAGTTGTACAATTGGGCATCAGGTGTCAGATGACGACGCTAGTTTTAAATTCCAGTGTGTTGTTAATGGGTTTCTGAAAGAACATAAAGATAACGGTGAGTTGCTTTTGTTTTTGTTTTTGTTTTTCCTTTACCTGAACTTTGGTATGCATTTTGAGTGGGCTTGGAGGTTTTTAACATTTTTAATAGTTCTGACATTAGTGTCAAGTTGTGTTTGGTAACATTAAGGTGGAAATGTCAGATGGTGCTAATAGAGTACGGTGTTTTTTCCTGTTTATGGTCACAAACAATTTAGTTTAGTTTGGAAAGTGATTTTTGTGAGAAATATGAACTGAACTAGCTTACTTATCTCTTTTTTAAAAATTTGAATGGAAAATACATAAAAACATAAAAATGTTCTTGTGTCCTATTTATTGGTTGAGAGGTGGAAGAAAAGGTTAAGACTCTCGGGTTCTTAGCGTACATAAAAGAGAAAACAAAAAGCAAAGGTTCCGAGTGAGACAGATCCCTAGAAGCAAAACAAAACAGAGTGGACCAGAAGAGCGGCTTCCTCATCATATATGTGTTGAAGATATTTTTGCCGCTTTTACACTTCGGTGCAAGTGAGGAAGAACACTACCACCTCTTATTCTTATCTTCAGACAGGAAGAACTTAAAAGGCTGGTGTTTTCTTGTTTCCGCTTTAAGATCTACTCTGTTGATAGTAGGTCTTAATAGCGTGTGAATTTTAAGGATCCACTTGCCTTTTTCTAGCATCTAACTATCAGAAGGAACGTGGTGTTTGCCATGTTTTAAGGCTGAGGAATCTTTTGTCTTTGGAACACCACTGACGCCCATGCGAAAGTGTTCATTTTGTCCTCTTTCTAAATTTAGCCTGAGGAGTGTGCACTTTATTAAATAAACGTAACAGACAGTAAATATTCCGTGTATATATAAAATGATGCACGTATATACATAAAACAGGGAGTAGGGGAGAAGGAATAGAGATGGAGGTGGGAAGATAGGGGATAGGAGGCGAGAGAGAGAGGGAGAGACGGGCATTTCAAGATAAATTTTCATTCTATAACCTGGTTGCTTAATGCAGGTACTAGCTCTTAAATATCTTAAGCCCTCTTCACAGATCTTCCGTGTACTTTAGCTTTAAAACTTGAGAGGCTTGGCCTGTCCTGTGATAACCAGGGTGTCTAGAAAGGAGGCAAATTATCTGATTTGTTTAAACTGTAGTCACAGAAATGTTCCCTCTTAAGATGTTAGGGCGCAGCTGCCGGCCTACTCACTTCCTCCAGGCTCCTTTGTGTGTGTTCTGTCTGTTCCGCGTGGGCTAGAAGATCCTTACAAGTGCATGAGAACACATTTGTAAACCTTGATTGTTCACATGTTATACCAAGTGTAGTCCATTGCATATGCTGACTCCTCTGTGGGTCTTCTGCATGCAGTGGGCTAACTTCACCATGCTGTCTGCCATTGCAGTCTCAGGACCTTAGTTATGATCCATTGGTGACTCTCCTCTGCTGTAAGGCCCTCCCACAGGTGCCAGGCTCACTGATAATGAGGAGGAGACTATACTATGCACTCCCTAGGATTGGTAGAGACTCAGAAAATAAATTGTTTCAGTAAACACCGAGAGCCTTATAGGTTTGTTGTTAGGGCACGGGGATACAGAGGTGAGTAGAAGTCTTTGTTCAGTAGCAACTTACAGTTATCTAGGAAGAGAAACATGTAGTGAGTATAAGTGGGTTAATTATGATAAAAGAATCAAGTACAGCAGGAATATAGAGGAGAAAGTGAGGAAGGCCTGACTGAGGAGACAGCGTTTGAGCTGGGCTTGGGGGAAGAGGATTTTGCCGGAATGAGGAAAGGACAGCCCAGGTATTGGGGACAGGTACAGAAGGCACAGGGCTTGAACTTGTGCTCTGGAGGGGCAGCCTCTGGTGTGACTAGAGGGTAGTGTGAAAGGGCAAAGAAGTCATACATTGATTTTCAGCAAATAGTTGTATAACACCTTCTAAATTGAAGGCACTGTTCTAGGAAGTAGGAAGAGAACAAAGTTCTTGCCCTTATGTACTTTCCATTCTAGTGGGGGAGAGAGATGAATAAATAAGTCAATATATGGAGTGTCAAGCGGTGGTAAGTGCTTTGGAGAATAACAAAAGAAGATGAAGAGGTGAGGGAATGTGGTAGGTGATCAGGGAAGTCCCCTCTATTAAGATGTCGATTGAGCAGAGCCTTGAAGTGAGAAACAAGCCATTGGCTATCTGGGAGAGTGGAGATGGGGTGGGAGGGTGTGTTCTGGGAGAGTGGAGATGGGGTGGGAGGGTGTGTTCTGGGAGAGTGGAGATGGGGTGGGAGGGTGTGTTCTGAAGCAGAAGGAATAGTAGGTGCAAAGTCCCTGAGGCACGACTGTGCTTGGCATGTTTGAGGAATAGTAAGGAAGCCAGTGTGGCTGGACAGGGGAAAGTGAGTGAGGGCAGGGCAGTAGAGAATGAGATCAGGGGAGGCTGGCAGGGCAAAGGAGGGAGGTGGATGATGTAGGTCCTTGGAAGTCATAGTTTGAACTTCTAATTCAGTTGGAGAGACAGACTGATACTTGTTTATAAAGAGTTCTCAATGCTATGCTAACAACCTGGGCTGTATTCTGTGCTAAGTGAAGATGTTCAAGCGACAGAGCAATCCAGCCAAGTTTATATTTTAGAAAGATAACAGCGTCACTATCCAAGACACATTGTAGACTATGTATATAGTATGTGTATAGTGTGCTGCTCTTCTATAAACTACAGGATACCTGTTACGTACAAATACTTACATACAAGATACAAGTGTGAATGTAAGCACTTGGGAAATATCTGGAAGAACCACACAAGGAACTGGGAGAGTCGGACAACTTTCCATGTCCCGTATGATTGGAATTCTGAAGGGTACACACACGAACTAATGGACGTGTGCTCCCAGCCTCCGGCTAAGGAGGGAAATTGCAGGCATCAGAATCCTCTTTACCAATCAAGCGCGTTAATCCGCCTGCGTGCTGAGAGTCATCTCGAGACGCCCCGCGGTGGCGCATGCGCGGTAGGAGGAGGTCCGCGAGCTGCGTGGGCTTGTGCCTAGGCGCCTGTGGTTCGTGGCCTTGTGCTGGCACCGGGGACGCCGGGTTGGCGACTTTGGCAGTCCTGGCGTTGGGTGGGCGGTATCTTGGGGGTGACATGAGCCAGTTCGTCGGCCACGAGGAAGGGCGGAAAGCACATCCCGGAAAGGTAATACGCCTTGGCCCCTGGGCGTTGCCGGTGGAGCTCAGAGCCCCTGGGCCTGGGCTTCGTCTCTTGTGCTGTCGCCTGTCACAGTGGCCCCCGCGCGCTGGCCCGTCCGCGCTGTGCTAGGGGGTACTGGTCGTCTCGCGGCTCAGTTCACAGTAGCTGAAAGGGACAGTGTGTGATGTTCTGGTTTCTCCCCATCGTTTTAAAAGGGAGGCTCTGGCCATTGCTCCTCGGGTAAAATGCAGGGGGACTGCTTTTTAAGATGGGACTGTCAGTGTTGGGGACCCTCCTTAATTACCAGGATGGAATCCCCTTCAGTTCCTCAAGCTGTGTTGCTTAGGCACAGAAAATGTGAGTAATAGTCACTGGAACTAAGTTTGAGTGAAAAAAGGCACCGGTACCGCCGAATTTTCCATCGCAACAGTTGATCTGTGTTGTCTCTTGGAATTATAAAGGGCGTACAGTTGCTTCCTAACCGGTGTCCTTTGAGAGCTCTACCTCTGTACGTTCAAAGGATTAATTTTGAGGCTTTGCTCATACGTGTAGTAAACCCTTTAATTCCCTAAGACCTTCCTTTCCTCCATCTCATACCCCATTAAGCCCGCTTCAGTTTATCTCCTGAATTTCTTCTGAATCTGTCAACTCTTCCTCAACATCCTAATACCGAACTTGCCTGTCTGTTGCAGTGAGGTCCTAACCAGTGTCCATATATCTTGTTTCCTTCCAATCCATTCTTCACACAAGAAACCTTAAAAGCAAGTTGGGACATTGCTCATAAACATGGCTCAAAAACATTGTTTTGAGAATAGAAAACAAACTGTTGGCCTTTCACACTCTGCGTGGTCTAGAATCCTGTCTGCTTCTCTGCTACGTGGACTCCAGCTTGGTGCCTCTCCAACTTTACTATGGGTATGCCTCTCTTGTGGATCTTGTTAAATGCAGGCTGTAATTCAGTAGTTCTGGGTGGGGCCTGGATTCTGTGCTTCTAACGAGCTCCTAGGTGACGGTGACCCTGAGAGCAAGGGTCCAGCTCCTGCCTTTCTCCCTTCTTTCTGGAAGAGCAGGACGTCTGCCCCCCCACCCCGGGAGGAGAAAACATCCGCAATGTGACTACTAGTAACCAGCTTCCCTCACAGGCAAGGGACCTTTACCACAGCTCCCTACCATTTTGTCTGAGGCGCAGCAAGCCAAAACACTGACACGCTGAGGTTTGCAGCAAAGAGGAGGTTTATTCACAAGGCAGCCAAGCGAGGAAGTGACGTGACAATAGGTCTCAAATCCGCCTCCCCAAAGGCAAGGGGCTTGGGGTATCTATGGGATAAAGAATAAAGAAGCAGGGCAGTATGAGGCATAGGGAGCATGAGGAAAGGTGATTGGAAAAAGGTGTGCTCGTCATTGTTCTGAGCTGGCGTAACTAGGCTACGGGGCTCAGCACATTCTCAGGCTGTAGTTTTCGGCCCTCTGATGGCAGGAGGTCAAAAGGCACTGGCCCAAGTGGAAGATCGGTGGTCCTCTCCAGTCTCAACCAGCTCAGCCTAACTAGACACAGCTGATTCCAAGTTCCTGGACAATACCCGGGGCAAACATCTTATTGCTTATGCTACATGTTATTTGGAGGACGTGCAAGTGTTCAAGCTACCTTGAGGATTGAAGACAGGATTTGACTAATCCTTACACATGGTTTCGCCTCCAGATGAGCAGAAGAGGCCTGTAGGCTGAATCTGGCTCCTGGCACCTGGAATTGGAGGCAGATGGTTTAAAACCAGGCTCTCCCACCCTCTGTGTTATCTTAGGTAGATAGACTATTGAACCTTCCTGTGCCTGTTTCTCCACCAGCAGCATGGGGACACTCAGAGTCCCTCTCTTGGGGGCTGTTATGGGGGTTCAGTGAGATATAGATGCATGCACAGGCACACGGGAGACACCCAGTGTGTGTTAGCTTCATGCTTACTTTTATTAGGAGACCAGTATTGTTAGAAGATTTCTGGTTTGGACAACAAATTAGATAGGTGGTCATTACTATAGTTTATGCGACAGCAATTCACATTACCATTTGCAAAAAAGCAGTTGGTTGTCCAGGGGGGATTATAAACATCCATTTACCATGAGCTACTGAACAGATACTTTACACAGTAACTACTTCAAGTACTATTTAAGATCAATTCTCTATGTTGTCTTAAGCAGTTGTTAACCCCCAATTTCGTGAATAGTACCAAGTAAGTCACTTGAACATCAGCTAGAGCAATCTGTTTCACTTAGCAAGCCTAAAGTTATAGTTCAACAATTTTATTTACTGTTCTATGACAAAAATTACTCTCAACAGCTATGCCCTGGACAAGTAATCAGCTAAAGCTAGTTTGACTGACCAAATCTGATTTACTGAGTTAATAATAAGCCAGTTGATTTAGAAAGGTCTAACGTATATTTCTCATCCATTCAGCATTAAACTGTTTCCCATGCCTAAAATGTCTTTTTTCCCATTCGTACCTATCCAAATTCCTACTTCTGTGCCGTAGGGCTTGGCTGAACTACAACTGCCTTTAGTGACACTTTTCTCACCTGCACAATTGGAGATAATTTTAGTCTCCTCAAGACTCCCACGGGGTTACCTCTGTTGTGACACTTGACGATTTGGTGGCATATTTTATTTTATTTTATTTTATTTTATTTTACTTTAAATAGCCTTCCATTACTCCGTGCACATCAAACAGTAAATGCTTTCTCCTAGTAAAGGTGCATAACAATTTTCTGAACTCTTCTGCTCTGGGCAAGATTCATAAATACACCAGGCAAACATAGTGAAAGAGGAGACAGTACTTGTGTTATATTCAGTTGGGTCTTGATACCTAAGTGTGACTCTTAACCAAGGATTATGCAGTAATTAAGGACACAGGTTAAAGTTGTTTAGAGTGTGTCCTAAAGTCTCACTGGCAGAATTTAAATCTCTACTCTGGAAATTGTAGACCTGAGACAAATTACTTCCCTAAACTTCATTTCCTACATCTGAGGAAGATAATAGTATCTACCTTGTAGTAGACTGAATAGTACCATTGCCCCCAAATGTCCACCTTCTAATCCCCAGAACCTGTGAATGTCACCTTAAATGGCAGAAGGGACTTTGCCAATGGGATGAAAGTAAGGGTTTTGAGATGGGGAGATTCTTCTGGCCTACCTGGATGGACCCAGATGTAACCACTGGTGTTCTCGTAAGAGAGAGGCAGAGGGAGTTTTTACTCCAAAGAGAATGTGATGATGAAGTTGGGGTTGGATTGATGTGGCCAGAAGTCAAGGAATGCTGTCAAGGAAACAGATTCTCCCTTAGAGCCTCTAGAAGGTGGATGGACGGCCTTGTCAACTCCTGGTTCCAGCCCAGGGAAACTGGTTTTGGACCTCTGTCTTCCAGAACCATAAGAGAATGAGTGTGTTTTGTTTTACGCAAGCTCATTGATAGTAATTTGTTACAGCAGCCATAGGGAACTAATGCGTACCTCATAGGAACTATTTCTCCAATTAAAATGTGTGACTGGAAACACACTTGGTGGCATGTCTGACACACGGTAGGTATGCTACTGTGGGTAGTTCTTGGAAACTAAAGCCTTGGTTTTTGAGGAATCATCAAAACCAGTACAATGGTTGCCATGTTCCTCCTTGTTCATCCTGGTGACAAACCTGTAGAGAGAGCTCCATCCTTTCCCACAGGACACCCACCCGTAGTACTTACAGGGAAGAGGTTATGTCTCACTTCAGGCACCTTCCTCTTTTCCTTTCTACTTTTTTTTTTCATTAATCTTCATCCAACTGGCCTTTCTAAGTTAAAAAAAAAAAAACAAGACAAAACCATTTCTCAGTGGATTCAGATACTACCCCAAGTTAATAATCCAACCATGTTCTTGTTCTTCCGGGTCTCATCACCAGAAATTTCTGAGCTGAAATCCTCTCTAGTTTCTAGGATCAGTCACTTTCTAATTTCTCCCTTCTCAAGTTCAGAGTCTTGTCAGTTTAGTCCCTTCCCTAACCACAACATCTATTAAGGTGACACAGCAAAGTGATGAAAGTCTGGACGGTCTGGTTTTCATCCTGGGTTTCTGCCCGCTACTTACTGTGTGGCATTAGACAAGCTATTCAACCCCTCTGGGCCTCAGTTTCCCCCCAAAAAGGTGAATATTATGAACATTACCTACCTATAGGGTTGCCATTATGAGGATTAAGTGAGTTAATATTTGCTAAGCACTTAGAAGATTACTTGTTATAGTCTAAGCACTACAGTTGTGCTTGTTAATAATAATAAATGCAATTCCAAGCGTATAACTTACTCAACTTTCTGTCATAACTTTGAAGTGTTGGTCTATCTGTTGGCCAGCGTTGCAGGTAAATGAGTCGAGGCATGGGCTGAGGCATTGCTACCAGTGAGTGGTGTGTTCCCAGAACTAGGAACAGCCGTGTGAAATAGGTAGCGGTTCTACGTGGAGACAGGGCAGACTGGAAAATGACAGCGCTGGGAAGGAGGTGTGGTGTCCATAGGTTTGGTGTCAGAGCTGCTGCCTGCTGAAGCACCGATGCCGGCCTAAGCCGTAAATGGGGGCGGGGGGGGCTGGGGAAAACAGGGGCAGAATAGAAAGGGAAAAAAGGGGAAGAACGGAGAAAGATAGCCTAGGGAGGAGGTGTGGTGTCCATAGGTTCGGGGTCAGAGGTGCTGCCTGCTGCAGCACCGATGACACCCGAAGCCGTAAATGGGGTGCTGGGGAAAAGGGGGGCAGAATGGAAAGGGACAACAGGCGCAGAACGGAAAACGATAGCCTGGGAAGGAGGTGTGGTGTCCATAGCTTCGGGGTCAGAGGTGCTGCCTGCTGCAGCACCGATGACACCCGAAGCCGTAAATGGGGTGCTGGGGAAATGGGGGGCAGAATGGAAAGGGACAACAGGGGCAGAACGGAAAACGATAGCCTGGGAAGGAGGTGTGCTGTCCATAGCTTCGGGGTCAGAGGTGCTGCCTGCTGCAGCACCGATGACACCCGAAGCCGTAAATGGGGTGCTGGGGAAAAGGGGGGCAGAATGGAAAGGGACAACAGGCGCAGAACGGAAAACGATAGCCTGGGAAGGAGGTGTGGTGTCCATAGCTTCGGGGTCAGAGGTGCTGCCTGCTGCAGCACCGATGACACCCGAAGCCGTAAATAGGGTGCTGGGGAAATGAGGGGCAGAATGGAAAGGGACAACAGGGGCAGAACGGAAAACGATAGCCTGGGAAGGAGGTGTGGTGTCCATAGCTTCGGGGTCAGAGGTGCTGCCTGCTGCAGCACCGATGACACCCGAAGCCGTAAATGGGGTGCTGGGGAAAAGGGGGGCAGAATGGAAAGGGACAACAGGGGCAGAACGGAAAACGATAGCCTGGGGAGGAGGTGTGGTGTCCATAGCTTCGGGGTCAGAGGTGCTGCCTGCTGCAGCACCGATGACACCCGAAGCCGTAAATGGGGTGCTGGGGAAAAGGGGGGCAGAATGGAAAGGGACAACAGGGGCAGAACGGAACACGATAGCCTGGGAAGGAGGTGTGGTGTCCATAGCTTCGGGGTCAGAGGTGCTGCCTGCTGCAGCACCGATGACACCCGAAGCCGTAAATGGGGTGCTGGGGAAAAGGGGGGCAGAATGGAAAGGGTCAACAGGGGCAGAACGGAAAACGATAGCCTGGGAAGGAGGTGTGGTGTCCATAGCTTTGGGGTGAGATGGGCTGCCTGCCTGATCTGAGAAAAGCGAGTGAAAGTGGGAGAGCTTCTCCCTAGCTGCTAAGTCTTCTCAAGGTCTAGCACGCACTGAACACTGGCCGGCTCAGCCTGGGTGTTGACATTGCACTGTACGTGTCACAGAGCAAGGGCGGGTCAGGGGGTGGTATGGGGGCCCCACACAAGCCCAGCCCCTGGAGAAACCCGGCCCGAGGGCAAAGAGCCCGACCCCTTGTGGGCTTTCTAGCGGCTGGGACTTGTCGCTGTGGGTGGCAGGTGTTTGGCACCGGATGGGCCACCATGCGGAGACTGTTGGGGACTGTGGAAGTCTTCTCCTCCAGAGCTCACCCTGCCTGGGCACCGGCTCTGCAGACCCCTCAGCCCTGGCTATGTATCGGCCAGCCCTTCCCCGCAACGGGGCCCAGAGGCCAGAGCCTGCCCAGAGCTGAGTGGAGGAGGCACCCAGAGTTTGCCAGACTGTGGCCCGCCACCTCCGTGGACCTCCCCAGCTTGTCCGCGAGCCCTGGAGACAGGAGCGCCTTCTCCAGGGCTGCTGAGCTGCCAGCATCACCATGAGCCAGGCGGTGAAGGTTTCTGAGCAGGGGATGCAGAGCCCTGACGCGACTGGATGCTGCACCCCACGATGTCCCTTCCTGGCAGGTAGGTTCTTTCTTCACTTGTTTTTCGAAATTTGGTAAAAGAACATTTAAACCTTCGACTGTTCTTCAGGGTATACAGATGGTAGTGGCTTAGCCGGGATTCGAAGCAAGCCTGTGTGATTCCAGAGCTCGTGCTCTGGACTCTGGTGCCTCCTTATCATATATGCTTCATGTGTTACTTTTAGCCCTAAGTGCCATACCAGTATTGAACACATACACTGCCCTGTAGGAGGTGTTCTTTTGTTCAACGCGTGAATTGGTCATCCACCACACTGGGTTCTAATCTCAGAAGATAGGTCAGGGACCACCAGTTGTCAGCATAGCACCATCCCACATTTCTAATTGAGGCTTGCAGCCTAGATTTGTCCCTTTGGTCTAGTTTGAAGGATCCAGGTATGTAAAGCTTATATTCTAGATAAATCAGGGGCTCTCCTGAAAGGAATTCATCAATGAATTATTCTGTATGGATTAGAAGCCAGTTTCTCTGGCCTTCCTGGAGTATATCCAGTAAGGCATCTCATTCATGTCTAGAAAGCAAATATTTATTGCAACTTCAGCATGGAGCGATGTATTGGTTTAAAATAAAGTACGATCAACACAATTTGGTCATTGTGAGTATGCCGGCTGGGTCCACTCTTTACTACACATATGTAACTCTAGAGCTTCTTAGGCCCCATAGAGGAGACATACTCTTGTGTGTCTAGGACAAGGGAAACATGTGTTGTTATTCAGGAGCTGGAAGCTACAGCATGACAGGAAAGAACTGAAAAATCCTGGTCTTGGTCTACACATCACTTTACCTTGTTCGAATCTTGTTTCTTTGGCTTGCTTCATTGGAGTGTCTTCTCTCTCCTGGGACTGACATTGTGTGTTATATATCAGGCATGTAACATGTAGAAGTTTCAGAACCCAGAATCATATAGATCAGTGAAAATTTATATATTTTTGTTTAAAATCTATTTAAAATCACACTGGGCATAATTCATATATTCCAAAAGTAGTTTGACCCTCTGCTCATGAGATTCTTTTTATGGTATGTCAAAGCAAATTTGGACTTCCATCCCCAATAAACTTTGAGGTTGGAGGACACAAAAGCTTTTGCTCAGACCTAAATTCTGTCTGAAGAAAAAGGGTAACTATGATAAGCCCTTTCTAACCTCTCCAGGAGCAGAAATGATTTACAGCTATGGCATTGAACCATAATTTCTTGATCTCATTTGAGAAGAGCTCAGTAAGAAACCGTGTCTTGATTTTTGTTTGTTGGTTCCCTGTTTTCTTGTCTTGCTTACCAACAATCCACTGTAATCCATGAGTGAGTATGGCAGCAGGCTGAGTGTTCCCTGGAGCTCATTAAGTGAACGTTTTTTCCTAAAATGACTTTTGTCTCCTTGTTTTCAGCCCCTCTTCTTTCCTCTGTCCTTTACTATAACCAGGGCTCAGCAAAAGCTGCCTGGCTTTGTGCAGACCCTACTTAGGGTAGTCTTTTCTTCATTATTTTATTCATGGCCCCTCCATTTCATTGTTTGCCTTCTCGAAATGTGTTGAAATCTTTCTGTGGTTGATGACTTCCACAATGTCTTGGCTTTTATTGGTTGATTAATTTTGGTATTTCTGCAGTTTTATTTAAACATGGTTTCAGGAGGACCAGAAAGTAAATATATTTCCTAGTCTGCCATCTTGAGCTGAAAATCCCTGTGGATGTTAGCATCCAATGTTCCCATGGGTAAAAAACCCAACCTTGGCATTAATAGATGTACACTCAAGATTTCAGCTTTTCTTGAGCAATCACTAAGGATTTAATATGCGGTCACTTCTAATGGGAAAATAATAACTATCTCATGGCGTTGATTTGAGGATTAACTTAGATAATGGACAAGAAAATGCTTTGTAAGGTTTTAAAATCTATAAAAAATGTTTTTGTTATTATTTGATTTGTTGCTATTTCACCTTTAGCCGACAGTTGTTTGTGACCTTGCTTATGTGAGAAAATGCCTTCTGGTTTATTGTTTTGAAAGCCAGATGATATTTTTCAATAGCTCAATGGAAATGGCATCATTTGTGAAGTTGAAGGGTGAAGGCATAAATGTTTCTTGACATTTGAATCAACTATTGGTCTTCTGGGGCTTGTCCTTATTCTCCTGCAGTCTCTAATCAACATGGCATCCAGAGAGATCCTGTTAAAACATAAGTCAGATCATGTCACTCAAGTCTCTTCAATGGCTTCTTCACAGGAAAAGCAAAGTCCTCAAAGTGCCTCCACAGCCCTAGAAATCTGGGCCTCTGTTTCCTCTCTGACTGTTTCCTTCTCCTCTCCACTTTGCTCCCTCTGTTTTCCACACACTGACATCCTTTCTGCTCCTTGGATACTCCAAGCCCACTCTTGCCTCATTGCCTTTCCATCTGACTGTTCCCTCTGCTTGTACTATTCACTTCCCAGATATGCACCTTGCTCCCTCTCACAACCTTAGGTTCCCTCGTAAATTTTATCTTCCCCAGAAAGCCCTCAGTGATCACTTAGTTTCCGATCGCAGCCTCCTCCTACCAGCTAACAATCTCCATCCGCCTTCCCTGCTTGCTGTTTTTCTCCAGCACTTACCTGATATACTAGTTATTCTACCCATTTATTCAATTTTTATTTACGTATTTACACTTATGATTTTATATTTGCTTCTTTACTTTTGTCTCTCCCCTCAGCTCGAGAGAGGCTATATTCATCTGTGTTAATCACTGCTGTGTTTCCTGAACATGCCTAGAAAACATCCTGAAGAAGGGTGCCTGAAATTTGGTAAGGGATCCATCAGTTTTCTTGGCTGAATGAAGAAATATGTTCATAAATTACTGAACAAATCTCTGGGGTTTCTGAATTAAGGACTAATGGGAAGAGGAAGGCAAATGGTTGGGACAGGGTACTGCAAGAAGTAGTATTTGGAGTACTCTGATAGCTATCCTAATAGATAACATTTTGTTCATTTAAATAGTTTGAACGAGAGAGCCGGGAACTAGGGACACACAGCATCGAGGTTTTATAATGCATTCCGTAGAGTTCTTTTCAAGTGTGTTCAAATATCATTGAAAATATATGCATGCATATAAACCTCTGTTACTTGATTTAGTGCTTTACAAGAGCCCCTCAAGGAAGGGGTAGTAGCAACTCTCAGTATCCTTCCTTTACGATGAGCTTACGTTATTCAAAATTACATCATAATTTATTTGTAACTGTGAAACTAGACTTAGTTATTTAGTAGACCCCCCCTAGAAACCTATGACGTTAATAAAACCAACAAAAATGTGTTCAGTTTCCAGTGATACACACACTACAGACTCAATTATGTGTCATCCATCTTAATGAAGGGAAGAAGTGATTTAACAAACACAGAGCAAACAGAATATGAAGTTTTGTCCTCCATTAATATTAGTAATGGATAAAGTGGGCTCCAACGCCTTCAAGGTAGCTTGAGACCCATCATCTGTGTGTCATGGGCAGGGGGATGCTCGGCCAGGATGTCTTTCTCTGTCACTGAGAAAAATTTCCATAATATATAATGATACTTACTGAAACAGATATGGGGCATTTGGGTAATTAGGAATCCGTTAGCATATTTTTCCGGAAGCCTTGACTACAAAACGAAGATAGTAGATTTGGACACTTCCAGCTATGCAGAAGTTGTTTGGGTATTCATCTTTATGCCGAATGCAGTAAGCTTATTTCATCTCTGCAGCTTCCCACATACCATTTTCCCACCTCTGTTTTGTGTTTGGAAAGACTTTCAGAAATTAAAACTCAAGTTAAAAAGTGAGTGACGGGCTTCCCTGGTGGCTCAGTGGTTGAGAGTCCGCCTGCCGATGCAGGGGATACGGGTTCGTGCCCCGGTCCGGGAAGATCCCACATGCCGCGGAGCGGCTAGGCCCGTGAGCCATGGCCGCTGAGCCTGCGCGTCCGGAGCCTGTGCTCCGCAACGGGAGAGGCCACAGCAGTGAGAGGCCGGTGTACCGCAAAAAAAAAAGAAAAGAAAAGAAAAGAAAGTGAGTGACAACTTAAATGATATATGGACTATTTTGCTGACTTACAAGAGCATGCAGAATTAAATATGACCCAGTTGAAATGTTAATTTTATTTTAATGTGTATATTGGGGTGGAGTCTTAAAGGTGCCAGAAAACAAGCATTCACCCGTCCTGTTTGGAACTGCAGCACACAGGCACCTTCAGTTACCAGTTCTGTTCATTCCACAGAATCATCCTGGGAAAACATAACTGTTTTTTATGTACCTGGTATATATCTTAATTAGTTTGAAGAATTTCCCAAATACCTGTTAATATGTAGTTCTCCAATTCCAATCTTGCCACGTCCTGTACCAGTGACACAGCACATAGGAGTTTTATTTCTCTTTCTTTCTCTGGGTTGCTGAGAACCCAACGAGAGAACAATGGAATGGCATCAAAGAGATCAGGGTTCCTGACTCAGATTTGCCATAAAATAATAGTGTCCTCTTGGGAAAATTATAGTTATTCTAGGCCCCTTTGCTTTTCTTTACTTTGACAGAGCTGCACTAGATGAACCCAAGTAACACTGCACTCTTTGCAGTAGTAGCTTAGACGTTATTGGTTTTCTGAAACAAATGAAGACAGTGACACAGGAAACTGTGCAACATCTCTGTAACTATGTTTTCTTAGAGTTGCCTCCATTTTACAGATGATAAGATGGCTGAGCACAGAAGTAGGTGTTTTGACCAGAGGTTCCAGAGTAGATGGAACTGAACCACAAGTTTCCTTCATTCCTGAAGCTCACTTAGCCAAAACATAGGCTTCTGAATATTAAGCTGTAAAGCATATTATCAGTATGCTTTAAAAGAGGCGGTTCTTCTAGGATTTCTAATTACTAGCAGGCGGTTTTGAAATTCTTAGAAGATCATCGAATTTTGTGAGATTTACAGCTCTCTTTTCCTGTCAAGCAAGTTGTATTAGTGCCAGACAATCACCTGAGCTTCTGGATGCTTCTCTGAACCTCTTGAATTTTTCTTCTTGCTATCTGAAATTCATGCCAGATAAGCCTTTTTGTAGAGAGCATGTACAGACTTGTCTATTTTCATATAAGAAAGCGATGCAGTGAGCCAGGTCGGGGATTAAGCCCTCATTCTCAGAGTGGTGTTGAGCTCCTGGTGAAATATTATCATCATTACCTCAGAATAGAAAAGCAGTTATCTCAAGTTTTTAATGCCATTAACTATTTATACATTTATGTATAATACATATATTTATTGTACCTACGAGGTGTGCTCTCTTTGGGAAGTACAAAGCTATTTGAGACGTAAGTTGTTCGTTTGTTTGTTTTCCCACAAATACTGTGACCCTTTGAGCAGGAAGGTCTATGTTTTACTAACATCTAGAACAAGCAGCTAACACGGTGTCTAAGATGTAGTCAATAAATATGAAATAGGTAAATGAACACATTTCTAAGGAAGGGCCAGGACATGAACAAATAGAAAATTTTCATTTTCAGTCACAAAGCCACAACAGACATAAAAATGATACAGACAACAAAGTGCCACGGTCATTCAAAGAAGGCATAGAGTTGATACAACAAGGATCTCCTCTATGGCACAGGGAACTGTACTCAATATTTTGTAATAACTTATAAGGGAAAAGAATCTGAAAACGGAATCACTGTGCTGTACACCTGAAACGGACACGACATTGAAAATCAACTATATTTCAATTAAAAACCAAACCAACAGACAACAGCAACAACAAAAAACCAGAGAGGTCATAGAAGTTCTTATGAGATTCCAGAAGAGAAGAGAAGCCAGATGAGGACGGGAGAGGAGGCTTTTGAATCAGTTCAGAGGAGAAGTCACAGAGGAACGAGTCTTTGATCTGAACTTGAGATTAAGATTAAGATGAATTAATCTGAATTAATTAAGATTGCAACACAGGGATATTACAGATGAAGGTAATCACATAAACTTACTCTACTGAAACTTGCAGAGGTTATGAGTGTTGTTCAAGATCCCAAAGCAAGTGCATTGTGGAATCAGAATTTTAAGTGAGGCCTAATGAACTAAAAACAAAGAAACACAGAAACAAGCCCTTCCTGTGACACCACGTTGCCTTTGAAGTCGTTTTTCTTTGGCGGGTTGGCAGAAACTGGTTCCAGTGTTTCTTGCAGGAATGACTGGCCACAGGACTGGGCGTCGTAGCTTCCTGCCAGGCGGCCGAAGGTCGCAGGCAGGTGGGTCACTGGGACACACGCGGAGGGGCTCCTGCCCGGCTCCCTGGCCGCTCAGTGCCCCTGCCCCAGAGCGGGGGTGGGGGCCCCAAAGCAGCCTTGTCTGAGTCCCCTGCCACTAGAGAGAGTATTGGCCCAACACTTGTAGAAAACGGGGACCTTGCTGGCAGTTCAGTGGAGGGACACAAATAAATCTTTGCCGACTTTCTGCTGAAGCTCACGAGGGTTCACTCCTAAGCCTCTTACAAGGTCAGCTGCCGAGGCTGCGAGAGATGAGTCGGGGCTCGCCCTCCACCACGGGGAGATCGCTGGTTAAAGCGCTCACGAGGGAGTGAACCGCGTGTCCGCACCGACACGCACGGGCAGACCTCGTCGATGCCTTCTGTTCGGGGTATGAAGCCCTCTCCTGCCTCTTCCAGGCTCTCTAGAAAGCATGTGCAGAGCCTCCCACCCCACCCTCGGACTCCGCGGGCCACAGCTGGAGGGACCAGCCAAGGAACCGTGGCAGGAAGAGGCCAGAGGTCAGCGGGCCTCGGCCGGAGCCCGTCAGTCGGTCCCCATTCACACACCACCAGACGATCCTCTTGACCTGGGCAGTAGCCGCCAACCGACCGCTGAGGTGAGCCCGGTGCGCGCTTGGCTACCTGGCATGGCTGGGAACCCCAGGATCTCCTGGCAGAGGCGGGCATTCTCCTGGGCCGGGTCCGCGGGCGTCTGCGTGTGCAGGGCCTGAACCACCTTGGCCAGGACGATCTGGCACAGGTTGAAGAGGCCTGGGGGGCGGGAGGAAGGAGACGGGGGGCTGGCACCGTGTCCAGGCCGCGCTTTCCAGCCGGGCAGACCGGAAGCCCCCTTCCCTTCCCTCGGTCCGGCCGCATCTGGGTTGGCCTCCCGGGACTTGATGAGCTTGTCCAGCAGCTCCTGAGGGACGGTGCTGCCCGTGCCCCACCAAGACTGGCAGCAGCGCCAGGGCCTCCCAGAGCACGGCGCCCCCGGCCCCAGAGCCTTCCCTCTGGTTCTCGTCACCGGCTGTCACCAGACTTGCATGCAACGTTCTTTTCTTTTCTCTTGTCGTCTTTACGTCCCTCAGCCACGCAACGCGGTGAAGCCCTGACGCTCGCTGCCGCGTCGATACACCCTGAGAACACGATGCTCAGCGAGAGAAGTCATACACAGAAGGACACACAGGGCGTGACCCCACTGAGGAGAAACGTCCAGAGCAGGTAGATCCACGGAGTCAGCGAGTGGGTTCCTGGTTGTCAGGGGCTGGCGAGGGGACGGAGTGATAGCTAAGGGCGTGAGGGACATTTTCGGGGTGACGGAAATGGTCCAAAGCAGTAGTGACGTCTGTACAGCTCAGTAAACTGTCCCCACACGCCCCGGTGCAGCCTGTGAGAGCATCGCGCTCAGGATGAAGGGCTGACCACAGGAAGACTGAACGAGCAGTGGGTCCTGGGCCCAGACGCTCAGCTGGCGCCCCCCACGTGGGGAAGTCACGGGGACTTGCTGAGCCTCCACGGAGACTGGCAGCAGCCCCCGAGCTCACAGGGCACTGCGCCCCCGGCCCCAGAGCCTTCCCTCTGGTTCTCATCACCGGCTGTCAGCAGACTTGCAGGCAACATTCCTTTCTTTTCTTTTGTCTTTTTCCAAGGCAACTCTTGAGTGCATGTATTTAACATGCAGGGAACCAGCCCTGACTCCTTGATCTGGGTCTTCCAGCCTCTAGAGCCTCGAGGACATCCATTTCCGTTATTTACGCGCCCAGTGCCTGGGGTCTGATGATGGAAGCTGACACCGAGGGCGTCACCACGTGCGGGGTGATGTCAGTGGAAGAATCCCATGGCGAGGGCCTGCCTGAGGACCACGCACGCCCGGGCCCTCCCCGCCCCCTGCCTGCAGCCCTGCGCCTGGGAGCGGAGCTGGTGCATCGCGTGCCCGACGTCGTGGAAGTTGGTCTCCCGCTCATCATGCTGCAGCAGGGAGGGCAGGTTGGGCGTAGGCTTGGTGAAGTTGGCCACCATGGCCGCGATGGCGATCTGGCAGCTCCCATCGTGCTGTAGGCAGCCCGGCTGCAGGCCGAAGCAGGCCGCGTGCCCGGACTTCCCCACCCTGCGGAGGGACGTGGATGGGGCCCCGCTTCCACAGAGGAGCCCCGGCCCACGGCCGACAGGTTCCCCCACGCACGCACCGAGGATAGAGATCAGGTAGAACTTGCCGATGGATGACCTTGCCCGAGGCCGCGTCCCAGACCGTTTAGAGCCTCACGTCTTCGTGACACATGCTGGTGCCCTCCTCCAGGTCGAAGGTCAGCCCCAGCAGCTCCTGGGAGATGCCCAGCAGCCCGCGTGTGAGCGCCTGCATGGGGAAAGCCTCATTGAGCAGGTACTGGTTCACGTGGTAGCGCGTCTCCTCCCCCTGGTTCATGTAGTAGCGCAGGTCCCAGGCGTTGATGGGGCCGTCAAAGTGCAGGCCCCGCCTCTGGCACTCGGCCTTCTTTAGCTCCAGGATCACGGCCGCTCCTGCTCCCCGAGGGGCTTCAGCTTCTGGGCCAGCTCACCTGCGGGCGGAGGGGAGAGGCGCGGCTACGTCCCTGGGGCGGCCCCCCAGCCACCCCCGACCCCGCGCCCCTCGAGGCAGAATGAAGGGTCTGGGAAGGTGACCCCCAAGGGCTGACACAGTGGGGTCTCCGGTCAAGGTCCGCCTGACCCCGTCCCCACTGGGACTCAGGGGGAGGCGGTGTTACCTAGGACAGTGGCCACCACCTGGCTGGTCTTGTCCATGTTCATCTCCAGCACGGAGTCGGCATGCGTGCGGAACCCCAGCAGGCGGGACTTCAGGGCCTGCAGCCTCACCAGCTCCCTGAGGATCACGCAGTTCTCCTGGAACCCAGAGACGGAAGGCGCTGGGGACCGAGGGCCACGGCCTCCCCGCGGGCCCCGGGCCAGGTCTCTGCAGGCGGGCAGGGCTCCCAGGCCACTGGCGGGCACAGCCAATCCCCCTCCCTCCTCCTCCTGGCCCGGATTTCTAGACACTTTGGTGCTGTCCTAACACGTGGTCTTTATTAACACAGGTCCTTTTGGAACCAGAAACGGCATGAACGTGATGGGCTCTAAGGCCAAGGGCAGGAAGAAATGCGGCCAGTCTTTCCAGGAGCCACCAAGGGGCCTCCCCGGGCTCAACAAGACAAACACGGCTGCCGTGCAGACAGTGGCTCAACCCCACGGCGCCCGAACACCCAGCCCCTGGACGGTGAGACAGCTGTTGCTGCAGGTGGCCCGTGGCTCACTGATGAGGCCCGGCCCCAGGCGTACGCCACCTTCTCTGGGGCCACCTCTCCGGTCTGCAGTGGGGTTCTCCTGGGAGCCCCCAGTCACCACGGGACCAGCGTGGCCTGTCTGTAGCCCAAGAAGGTGGGGACACAAGACTGTCCCCCGTGCCCCCCGCATCACCCGCGAGGCCGAGCGAGCACCAGTGGTGTCTGCGGGGAAGATGAAGGGCTCACGCACAGCCCCCATCTACAGAAGCACAGACTGCAGCCACCTGCGCTATGGAACAAACACAAGTGTCCACGCAGGACCCGATGTCTGAATGTCAAGGCCATGCCCGGGCCACGGTGAGAAGGTGCATCCCCCATGCAAGCCACAGAGAGGGGATGGGGGGGGCCATCTACGATTCTGAGCTCATCGGGCATCACCCCAGAGGGAGAGGGAGAGGGAGAGAGGTAGACAGAAGTACAGAGGGAGAGAAAGAGAGAGGGAGGGAGAGACGTCTCTCCCTTCCCTGGGGGTTCTCTAGTGCAGCCAAGGCTGAAAACCACTGCATTTTGGGAGATGGGTCCTCGTGGAAGAGTTAGATAGTAGCTCAATGGCATTATCGACACATACTAAAAAGGCCCCAAATCTTGGGGAGTCAGGGAGGGGAGTGTCGGCTGCCTCGTAAACGGGGAGAGATTGGGCATCAGGGGAGGTGCCTGTGCAGCCTGCGCCCAGGGCCCCGCAGACTTCATCTCCCAGCGGTGGTCCTGGGCTGGAAGTCAGCGGGGAGGTCAGGCTGTCCAAGCATCAACGTTGACTTCAGGGCTGATCTAAAAGGCGCCTGGTGTTTGTTGAAGCAGAAAAAAGAGAAAGCAGTAGGGAGAGGATGGGAGTGGGAGGGGGAGGGAGCCCCCCTCCTCAGCACTTCTACCGCTCTCCCTCTCTCTCTCCCTTTCTCCCTCTCTCCCTCTACCTCGCTGCCTCTCCCTCTCCCTCCATCTCTCCCCCTGCCTCTCTCCCTCCCTCTCTCCCTGTCCCTCTTTCCCTGTCCCTCTCTCTCCCTCTTTCCCTCCCCCTCTCCCTCTCCCCCTTTCCCTCTCCCTCTCCCCCTCTCCCTCTCTCCCTTCCTCTCTCCCTGTCCCTGTTTCCCTGTTCCGCACGCTCTGGCTCTACCTCTTTCCCTCTCCCTCTCCCTCCACCTCCTTCCCTCTCTGGAGAGGGAAGGAGGTGGAGGGAGAGGGAGAGAGACATGGAGAGGGAGGGGGGAGAGGGAGAGAGAGATGGAGAGGGAGGGGGAGAGGGAGAGAGAGGGGGGAGAGGGAGAGAGTGATAGAGGGAGGGAGCGAAAGATGTCTCTCCCTCCCTCCCTCTCTCCCTCCCTCTCTCCCTCTCCCTCCCTCCTTCTCCTCCCTCTCCCTCTCGCTCCAACTCTCCTTCTCCCTCCGTCTCTCCATCTCCCTCACTCCCTCCCAGAGAGGCAGAGATAAGGCAGAGGGAGAGAGGGAGAGGGAGAGATGGAGGGAGAGGGAGAGGGAGGGAAGAAGAGACCATATTCCCTCTCCCGGTCTCCCTCTCTCTCTCTCTCTCTCTCCCCCCCCCCCGTCCCTCTCTCTCTCATCCTCTCTCCCTCTCCCTCCATCTCTCCCTCTCCCTCTCTCCCTCTCCCTTATCTCTGCCTCTCCCTCTATCTCTCCCTATGTGGGAAGGAGTGAGGGAGATGGAGACATGGAGGGAGAGGGAGAGTTGGTGGAAGAGGGAGAGGGAGGAGAAGGAGAGAGGGAGGGAGAGAGGGAGAGACATCTTCGCTCCCTCCCTCTATCCCTCTCTCCCTTTCCCCCCTCTCCCTCCCTCTCCTCCCTCCCTCTTGTGCTCTCCCTCTCCCTCTTTCCCTTTCCCTCTCCCTCCACCTTCTTCCGTCTCTGGAGAGGGAAGGAGGTGGAGGGAGAGGGAGAGGGAAAGAGGGAGAGGGAGAGCGGAACAGGGAAACAGGGACAGGGAGAGAGGGAGGGAGAGGGAGAGAAGGAGGACAGAGGGAGAGGGAGGAAGGAAGAGACCTCTTTCCCTCTCCCTCTCCCCCCCCTCTCTCCCTCTCCTCTCCATATCTCTCTCCCTCTCTTCCTCTCCCTCCCTCTCCCTCCATCTCTCCCTCTCCCTCTCTCCCTCTCCCTTGTCTCTGCCTTTCCATCTCTCCGTCTCTGGGAGGGAGTGAGGGAGATGGAGAGATGGAGGGAGCGGGAGAGTTGGAGGGAGAGGGAGAGGGAAGAGAAGGAGGGAGGGAGAGGGATAGAGGGAGGGAGAGGGAGAGAGGGAGAGGGAGGGAGAGAGGGATAGAGGGAGGGAGGGAGAGAGGGATAAAGGGAGGGAGGGATAGAGGGAGGGAGAGACGTCTTTCGCTCCTTCCCTCTATCCCTCTCTCCCTCTCCTCCCTCTCTCTCTCTCTCCCCCCCTCCTGCTCTCTCTCCCTGTCCCTCCACCTCCTTCCCTCTCCAGAGAGGGAAGGAGGTGGAGGGACAGGGAGAGGGAAAGAGGTAGAGGGAGGGCGTGCGGAACAGGGAAACAGGGACAGGGAGAGAGGAAGGGAGAGAGGGACAGGGAAGAGGGACGGGGGAGGCGGGAAGAGGGAGGGGGGAGGCGGGAGAGAGACGGGGGAGACGGAGGAGGTAGAGGGAGGGGGAGGGGAGAGGGAGAGGGATGTGGGAGAGCGAGGGGGAGATGGAGGTGGAGAGGGAGTTGGGAGAGGGACGGGGAGAGGGATGGGGAGGGGGGAAGCGGGGGAGGGAGAGAGGGAAAGAGAGAGACGCAGAGGAAAGAGGGAGAGGGAAGGGGGGGGACAGAGGGAGAGGGAGAGAGGGAGGGGCAGAGGGACGAGAGGAAGCAGGGAGAAAAGAGAGAAAGAACACACCATGTACATTTCTGTCAAATGACACCGGGGATCCTTACACAACCAGGAGAAAATAACACAGCGAGGCTCTTTCTCAGCTGGAACTGGAACTGCAGATGGGGCGAAACACCACCAGGGTGGCCACACATGTCCAGCTGCCGCCCCAGCCCCCTGAGTCTGGTCACCAGGGCTCTGAGTGTTTGCTCCAGGGACCTGGGGTTCACCCTGTCACCCTGGAGGTCGGGCCTAGACAGCAGGGCCCCGGGCTGGACACATGGGGGGAAAAGCATCCCCACAGGACAGCTTGTGCGAGCCGATTCAGCTGCGAGATTCTAGAGGCCCGGGATCACCCTGTGGCCCATGAAACCCAGGAGCCAGGAGGGTCTTGCATCGGGATTCCTGTCCGTTGGACTGTAACGTTTGTGTAAGGAATCTTGGAAACAGTGGTAACGAGTGAATTCGAACGAGCTTTAGGATATTATGGACCACTCCGAAGTGTGTGGGTTGCTAAAAACCCTCCCGGCTTCGCTCTTGTTGAAAATGAAGATCCCCGAGATGCAGCGGATGCTGTCTGAGAACTAGACGGGAGAACACTCTGTGGCTGCCGAGTAAGAGTGGACCTGTCCAATGGGGAAAGGAGAAGTCGAGATCGTGGCCGCCTCCTTCTTGGGGTCGTCGCCCTCGAGATGATTATCGGAGGAGGAGTCCTCCCCCTCACCACAGATGTCCAAGACGGAGAAGCTTCTCCCGCAGCCAGAGCAGGTCCCTTTAGTAGATATAGGAGAAGAGAGAGATCACTGTCCCAGGAGAGAAATCGCAAGCCGTCCCGATCTTTCTCTAGGTCTCCTAGCCGATCCAGGTCAAATGAAAGGAAATAGCAGACCACTTTGCAAGAGGAGTGGTGCACAGGAAATAACTTCATTTGACAGGAGTATGTACAGAAAATTCAAGTTTCGTTTGAGACTTCCGAAGCTTGATGCACTTTTTAAATGTTTTAGCTGTTCACATTTGTTTGTCTCTTGGGACAGTGACACATAAAGGTGTCATTCTCTATGGTTTGAAATGGGTCATATGAGGCATGTAATATGAAGAATTGTTTCTTTACAATGTTCTCTTAAGCAAAATTGAATTTGCTTTGAATTTTTGGTCTTGCCTAGACTGAGAATAAAACTCTAACTCCTGCCCACCTAAAGTGTGATGTTTATTATTATGGAAGCAACACTGGCAAACATTGAAGAGACTTTCTGTAGCTGGGATATGGTATGCAGCTGTAGTTAAGCAAGCAGTCTTTAAAAGGTGCTGTGAACACAAGCCAGCAGGTAGGAATGAAAGCCGCACCCTTACCCTAGATTAGAGGTTTAAGAATTCCACTAGTCTTCACACTGGACAAGAGGTTGTCCAGTGAGTTTAGAATCTAAGAAGTTTCAAGGAAGTTAGTTTCCCTTTGAGTTAGGTCATAAGTCCCCTCTGTGATTGCCGTACATGAATACATAGCTCTTTGTAATGTTTTTTGGAAGTTGAGATGATCAAGATACCAATGTCTTGCCAGATGAAGAGTATATTGTAGAGCTGAACTTTGAGTTACTGTGCAATTTTTTTTCATGCTGTCATTCGTAATATGTTTTGTGAGACTCCTTGGGATTAAAGTTTTGGTTCCAAAAGGAACAAAGAAAAAAAAAAGAATCCACCTGCCAATGCAGGGGACACGGGTCCGAGCCCTGGTCCGGGAAGATCCCCTGTGCCGCAGATCAACTAAGCTCATGGGCCACAACTATTGAGCCTGTGCTCTAGATCCTGGGAGCCACAACTACTGAGCCCCCATGCCACAACTACAGAAGCCCGCACAGCTAGAGCCCGTGCTCCGAAACAAAAGAAGCCACTGTAATGAGAAGCACGTGCCCGCAACAAAGAGGAGCCCCTGCTCGCCGCAACTAGAGAAAGCCCGTGTGCAGCAATGAAGACCCAACGCAGCAAAAAAAAAAAAAAAAAAAGACGATACCGGCCAGGTGATCAAGGGTAAAATTGTTTGTCACAAGTCCCGTTGATGGGGTGTATCCTTGATGTGTGTATCCTTGATGGTGTGTATCCTTGATGATGTGACCTGAGGAGAATGACATTTTTATCTGTGTCTGGATCTTCCGCCCCAAACCCCGTAACTCCAGCCGAACCATAAGAAAAACATCAGAAAACCAACAGACAAACAAATTGAGGGACAAAATACCTGACCAGTCCTCCTCAAAACTTTCAAGGTATTAAAACCCAGGGATGTCTGAGAAATGTCACAGCCCAGAGGAGACTGGGACAGAAAAAGGATGTTAGGGGAAAGCTAGGGAAATTCTAGTAAAGTGTGGACTTTAGTTAATAATAACGTATCCATCTCGGTTCCTTAGTTGGATAAGCATGTCGTACTAACGTACTAAAGTACTAACGTGTTGGAAATAGGGGTACTGGGTCGGGGGTCCACAGCACTCTGTACACTCTGTACAGATCTTTGCAACTTTTTTGTAACTCTAAGCTATTCTAAAATTAAGCAACTACTAAACAGAGATAAGAATGTTATTTCCCTGATTTGAACATGCCTGAGTTTGTTTTCATGGTCACATTTGTGCTATCTGGATGTGTCTTGGAATCAGTAGCAAAGGAGAGTTGCCAGCCCCTGGGAAGATGCGGCTGGTTTGCAGGTGGCTTGCTCTGGAGCTGAAGACCACGGTGGGAAGTCTGCAGCCTCGGGCTGCACTTAGAACCATGGGAGGGGATGGGCCAGCTCAGTTAGGGATGGAACCTATAAATAAAACTCTTTTTCTTTTCCATTATGGCTTATCACAGGATATTGAATATAGTTCCCTGTGCTAGACAGTAGGACCTTGTAGCGTATCCATCCTATATTTAATAGTTTGCCTCTGCTAACCCCAAACTCCCAATCCAACCCTCCCTCCCTCTTTCTCCCCCTTGGCAACCACAAGTCTGTTCTCTATGTCTGTGAGTCTGTTTTTGTTTCGTAGACAAGTTCATTTGTGTCGTATTTTGGATTTCACATATAAGAGAGATCATATATGTGTCTTTCCCTGCTGACTTACTTCACTTAGTATGATGATCTCTAGGTCTATCCACGACGTTGCTGCAAATAGCATTATTTCATTCTTTTTATGGCTGAATATATTCCATTGTATATATGTACCACATCTTCTTTATCCATTCATCCATCAGTGGACATTTAGGTAGCTTCCACATCTTGCCTATTATAAATAGTGATGCAATGAACATTGGGGTGCATGTATCTTTTCTTTCTTTCTTTTCTTTCTTTCTTTTTCTTTCTTTCTCTCTTTCTTTATTTTTTTGTCACACAGTATGTGGGATCTTAGTTCCCTGGCCAGAGATGGAACCCATGCTCCCTGCACCGGAAGCACAGAGTCTTAACCACTAGACCACCAGGGAAATCCCAGGGGTGTATGTATATTTTTGAATTAGAGTTTTCTCCAGATCTATGCCCAGGAGTGGAATTGCGGGACCCTATGGCAGCTGTATCTGTTCTCTGCACGTCTCACATCAACCACCTGCACTCCACTGCTTGCTCTCAACGTCATCTTCGGGGAACACAACCTGCGACAGGGACCTTGACAAGAAGAAATGGCTCAGGGAAAAGCTACCTGCACAGGGAGGAGATAGAGGCCATCGACCCTGGGGTGCGGCGGGGAGAGTGGGCACGGAGATTTGTCATTTCATCCCTGATAGCCCTCCTGGCTGCCCCACTCTAGGTCACCTCGGGATACAGAGGTGACCCGGTTAGAGTCCCAGCCTGTGCAGGAATCTAGGGGCACCAGCGGGTCTGAATAATATTAGTGCAGGGTCTCCCCCATGGCACTGGGGTTATTTGGGGCGGGTCATTCTCTGCTGGGGGCCCCTCCTGGGCACTGTGTGGGGTTCAGCAGCATCCCTGTCCCCACCCATTTGATTCCAGGGGCCCCTTCCCCCCCAGTTGTGACAACCACAGATTTTCCCCAGACATCACCGAAGAACTGGGTGAGGCGGAAGCAGGATGGCCCTGGGTGAGGACAGCTGTGTTGAAGCAACCAGCCTGGCTTAGGGCAGGGTCCGCCCCAGTCCCGTCAGAGCCTGCATTTACAACTGCCCCTTCCCTCTCCCACCTCCCATGCCCTGCAGTGGTCTCCGAGACATCATCCCCGTGTAACAAATCACACCTTCTCAGTTTACTGTCCCCAGCACCTAGAAGAGTGTCTGCTATGTAGTAGATGCTTCCTAAATACTTGCTGAATAAAGGAGTTGAATAAAGGGATGAGTGGATGAATGAATGAAGGTTACCATGGAAGGAGGGGGGAGATTCCCTTTCTGACTCTCGGGGGTTGGGATATCAAGTGAAAGATCCATCCTAAACAGGCTGACCAGCCTTCTGGGGTTCCCCGGAAATGAGGGTTTCCCCACAGTTCCAGCGCTCAAACCTGAGCGGTCCTGGGCAAACTGGGGGCGGGTGTTGGTCACCCTGTGTAAACACAGTAACAATTGCAACTGCAATAGCAATGGCCGAGGACCTCTACGGTCTTATTGACCAGGCCCAGTTCTTTACCTGGCGGGGAAGGGTGGGCCGGGATTGGAATTCCGGTGATCCAGGGTGGGCGGGTGAGGGCACACCCCGAGCTTGTGTAGGGGAGTCCAGGAAGGTTCTGGAGGAAGTGACAGTGACACAGGAGGGAGGGAGGAGTCTAAGGAAGAACATCCCACACGACAACGTGTGTCAATGGCCCTGGGCCCAAGGTCACACCTGACCAGGGCTTGCTTTTTTTCTTTTTTTCTAATTTACATTTTCCCACATGGATATGCAATTGTCCTAATGCCATTTATTGAAAACTCCTTAATTTCCCCACTTTCTGTCATATCAAGTTCTCATCTATCTGTTTCTGGACCTTTATTCTCTACCATAGAGGTATACGTCCCATCCTTGCACCACTAGGGCTGTTTCATCACTATAACTTTATTTTTTATTCATTTATTTCTTTGGCCGTGCCGGGCGGCATGTGGGATCTTATTTCCCTGACCAGGGATCGAACCCGCACCCCTTGCAGTGGAAGCTCAGAGTCTTAATCGCTGGACCTCCAGGGAAGTCCCCAGGGCTTGCTTTGACATCCATCGAATGGTGGCGGGTGGGCACGGGGAGCAGCTGTCTGTGAGCCATCCTGTGTAGAAATGCAGGGTGGAGGGCAGGACAGCTGGAGCGGGAGGGGAAGAGGCGGAGGAGGGAGGGAGGGATGGCGGGCGGGCGAGAGACAGACAGAGAGTTTCCGGAGACACTAGCTCTGGCCGTGTCCTAGGGCATGAAAGCTGAAAATAGCTCCTAGTGCCGGGAGCCTTGGAGCCGGAGCCTGGGAGCCAGGGTGACTGGCTCTCCTCCCTGGTGTGTGTGTGGGGGGGGGGGGGGGGGGAGGGGGGGGGGGCTCCGGACTTCTCAGGCTGGGAATGGGGTGCACGGAGCAGGGACGGAGCAGGGACCCTTCTCTCTGGGACCTCGCGGGCCATCCTTAGCTCACAAAGCTGAGCCACTCCTGGCCCTACGAGTGGGGGGCTTATCCTCCCTGTCCCCTGGATCACACCCCCTCACACACAACTTCCCCTTGTGTGCTCCCAGCAACCAAGATAATCTGTTTTTAAAAGATTTGGGGGAGGGGGGTAAACATACAAACAAGAGCAGAATGGATACTTTTTCAGAATGGGAATGGCTCTGTGTAACCCCATCCCCAAGGTAACCAGAGTCCTGACCTCTAACACCCTTGACGAGTCAGCCTTGGTCTGGGCTTGCAGACCCACGGAAACTTCCTCATCCCCTCCTTCAGACCCCGTCTCTCCCTCGGCGTCTTTGTGAGAGGCACCCGGGGAAGTGGGACTGCTAGGCTGTACTGCTGCTAGAACTCCACCTGGGCTCCACCAGGCTCCAGCCCCCCGCCCTGTGCACCTCTCTGACCCTGAGGCACCTCAACTGGTAGGAGCGGCATCACCTTCCCTCCCGGGACTTGTGACACTTAAGGGAGACACAGAAAGGACAAGCGTTTGGCTCCCTGGCTGGCAAAGAGCAGGTGCTCAATTGTCATAAGTGTCCGTATCAGTGAGGGTTCTCCAGACAAACAGAATCCATAGCCTCTGTGTGTATATACACACACACGTACACATGTACACGCATACAAAAATATACAGCTGTGTATATATGCAGTACGCATACAGACATATACACATATAGTATATGCAATACGCAAATACATATATACACACATATATATAATGCATAGTTTGTATATATACAGTATGTCTACACACATATACACATAATATATACAATAGACACATACATATACACTATACATACACACATATGAAATGCATAGTTTGTATATATATATACAGTATGTACACATTCGTATAAGATATGCAATATACACACCTAGGTTCGTCTATATCATACATATATACACACATACAAAGATATTTAGGTGTGTATATATACAGTATACATACATACACATATAATATATGCAATACATACACGTACATACATATAGACACACATATACACCTACATATAAAAGCATGTAGAATAAAAATATATGTACTGCATCTATAAATTCGTCGTATATATACATACACATATCATATATAGGATACATACACATACATATATACAATGTATACACACACACCTATATGTAAATATGTGCATGTACATACACATATAAGTACACACGCAAGTGTGTATATAGAGAGAGTACATACATATATACATATAATACCTATACACATACAGGTATACAACATATATACACACCTATATATCAATATACACTGTATACATACATACATACAGTGTACATATACTGTACACATACACACCCATATATCAATACATGGGTGTGTGTATATATACAGCATGTTCACCTTCATAATATGTATACTGTATATATACACATACATACATGTATACAATATATACACACAAATATATAGGCTTGTATGTATACTGTATGTAGTACTTACACATAGACTACAAACGCATGCACATATAAACATATGTGTATACATATATATATCATATCTATACACACATATACAAATTAATAGGCTTGTATATATTCACTATCTTTACATATATAGTTTCGTTTTAAGGAGTTGACTCTTGTGACCGTGAGGCAGGCAAGTCAGGACAGGACTCTGGGCTGGAGACACAGGGAAGAGCTGATGTGCCAAGTCCATTGGAGGAACACTTCCCTCTTTCTAGGGCACCTCATTTTTCTCTCCAGTCCTTCAACTGATGGACGAGGCCCACCCACGCCGCGGCATTGACAATCTCCTTTACGCAAAGTGGACCAATTTCAGTGTTAATCTCTTCTGAAGAATACCTTCCTGGCCACATCTGGAATAATGTTTGTGGTTGCCGGGGCCCCACGCAGTGCGCACATGAGATTAACCATCCCCGTGGCGATGATGACACTTTATTTTCTCCCTTGACCATTGTCACTACTATTCCAATTAAAATGGCAGTGCTATGAGGGCAGGGCATTTCCTTTTTTGCCAGTACTGAGCGTCCGCGGTCTGGTGCCTAGCATAGGCTAAATACACGGCATTTTTGTGAACAGAAGCCGGGATTCCAGCTGTCATATTTAATAGGAATTATAGTCTTATTACTGGGTGTGTGTGTGTGTGTGTGTGTGTGTGTGTGTGTGTGTGTGTGTGTGTGTGTGTGTGTGTGTGTGTGTGTGTGTGTGTGTGTGTGTGTGTGTGTGTGTGTGTGTGTGTGTGTGTGTGTGTGTGTGCAACGGTATGTCGAGGTCAGGAGTCGAACCCGCCACCACTGGCCCTGAGAGGTTTGGCCGGATCCCAACTTCGGGCCGGTGGGTGTGGCCAGGGGCAGCCGATGACGTGCATACGTGCGTGCGTGCGTGCGTGGGAGCGTGCGTGCGTGGGAGCGTGCGAGTCCAGGAGGCGGGCCGCGCGGGCCGTGAGTGTTTCAGTGCGGCCCCCGGCTCACTGTGCTCGCCTCACGCCGGCCCGAGTTTGCAGCAGCGCTGGGGGCCCCGGGCCTGTGACAACAAAGAGGGAGCCGGGGCCCGGACGGGAGCGCGGCGGCGGCAGCTGAGGCCCAGGCCAGGCCCCGTCCCTTCAGCCGCCCGCCTGCCCGTCTGCCCCGCCCCCGCCGGCGGCGCCGTGCCCCTCCCCCAAGCGCCAGACTAGCGCGGTGCGGGGACCGCGCGCGAAGACATGGGGGAGAAGCTGGAGCTGAGGCTGGAGTCGCTCTTGGGGACCGAGCCCGCCGTCTACCCGTGGCCGCTGCCGGTCTAGGTAAGTGCCGCCCGTCCCCTCCTCCCGGACCCCCGCCCCTCTTCCCCCACGGCGCGCGCTGAGCCCACCGAGAAACGGAGCGACTCGAGTCGCCAGACCCTCTTTGGAGCCCCCCTTCCCGCCCCGCCGTGGTTCTCCGCGGCAGTTTCCAGCCCCCGCGCGCAGAGTGGGCAGAGGGGAGCCGGCGCCGGCCGGGGGCGTCGACTCGGCCGTGGGGACCCCGCGCTTCTGTGGGGCCCCCGAGCCGGTCTGCGGTTGGCTCTGCAGGGCTGGGGACCCCGGTCCCCCCGGGCCTGGAATGTCGGCGGGCTTGCCCTTCTGTACTTTAGGATCTGACATGTAGGGTTTCTTTTTCCTGGTAGTTTATTCTTAGCGCTGTCAACGTGCTTAGTTTTTTTTTTTTTTTTTCAGGGCACCCTTTCCTCCCTCTCTCCAGTTTTTTTGTGTTTCTGTTTTGTTTTGTTTTAGTTAGGCATTTTGTCCCTCTGATCTTGAGTGGGTGGGCTGGCAGGACACTTGGAGAGGAGGCGTTCTGTCCCCTGACCTTGAGTGGCCTTTGGAAAATGACAGGCCAGACGGAAATTTAACTTAATTGATATATAATATTGTATCTGTCCAAGGTGTATAATGTGATGATTGGTATATATATAGTGTGTGAAATGATTACCACAATAAGTTTAGTTAACCTTAATTCACATAATTACAAATGTTATCTTTGTGATGAGAACTTTCAAGATGTACTCTCTTAGCAACTTTCAAACATAAAATACGGTATCGTTAACTGTAGCGACCGAGCTGTACATTACATCACCATTACTCCCTTGTCTTATAACTAGAAGTTTCTACCTTTTGATCGTCTTCCCTCATTTTCCTCACCTCCAACCCCCAGCTCTGGCAACCGTCATTCCATTCTATCATGAGTTCAGTATTTTAGATTTCACGTATGAGATCATAAAGTATTTATCTTTCTCTGTCTGACATTTCATTTAGCATAATGCCCCCCAAATCCACCCATGTGGTCACAAATAGGCAGGTTTCCTTCTTTATCACGGCTGAATAATAGTAGGTTGTATGCATCCCATTTTCTTCATCCATTCATCCACAAAAGAACACTGAGGTTGTTTCCATGTCTTGGCTCCTGTATTGGGTTGGCCAGAAAGTTCATACAGTTAATGAATACACTGTTCAATAAAACTTGGTGAAAATGAGTCTTTCATTTTTACTTAAAATAAATCTTTGACAAAGCCAGCTAGGCATCCCTTTGCGTAATGGCTTATATCACATTGAAATATTTTAAACATATGAACAGTAATAGCTGAAATGACAAATGTTACTAATATTGACACAATTTATCAAGGAGAATATGTTAGAATATGTTAAAATGCAGATGGACAGTGAAAGAACAAATATAACTTTTAACTAAATATTGTCTTGATATTTAGACCATTGGTTAAAATCATGATAACAGGTTTCATCCATTTCAAGAAAGCAGAATATTTGCAGATCACTTAACATTTACTAGGTATGTTCTCAGTCTGGAAGGATATATTTCACTGACATGTGTCATTTAATTTAACCACATTCCTCTGTAATAGATAGTGTTATCCCTATTTGCAGATAGGAAACAGGCTCAGAAAGATTAAGAATGTTACCTAATTCTAGTAAGCAGCCAAACCTAAACTGATCTAATTCCAGGGCAAAGCTCTTTCTGACACATCAGTGTGGGTCTTTATCTCTTTGAGAATTGTTGAACATTAAAAGCCTTCTTCCAGTTAAATGCATAAAGAAACAACATGAGCAATGACATAACAATACAAGTCTCACGAAATAATTGGTGTGTTTGGCCTTGCTTTTGTTGATTGATCTTTTGCAAAATTGCTTTTCTCTTGAGATATTTAAAGTGGACTTTAACTATTTTCTTGGAAGACTTTCCTAAATTATACCTATCAGAAAGCTGCTTTGCTTTAAGGCTGAAGAAAAATGAAAGCTTACTTAACTACACTTAGGTGCCAGGGTCATACTATGAGCTCTACACCTGCCAGGATTCACGCTAAGATAGATAGGGTGGCTCAGCAAACTGTCCATAGTCCTGTGATTCCTTTCTGATATTCTGAAGTAGAAATAATTTAATAACTGTTCACAAAAGAGAGAAACACTGTTTCTTGGTCCTCAATATCATGCTGCTGTAGGCTAATTCTTTCTCTCTTCTGTCGCCCCTTAGTATAGAGAGTGTGTTTTGGGGACCCTCCTTCACGATCTTCTGCATTCCAAGAGCATCTTACATAAATCCAGGACTTCTCAAGCAGCCAGTTTTGCCAGATGGTCTTAGGGTTGGTTGTACCCCTATATGTATAATCCTGAACTTCTCAAGTAAGGTCCTTAGAGAGCATAATGGCTAAGAGAATTGGTGCTGATACCAGACCTGAGTCCAAATACTGCCTATGCCCCTAACTAGCTGTGTAACCTTGGAGAAGTAACTTAAGCCCCTTAAAGGGATTAGATTTCTCACCCGGAAAATGGTATAATAAATGCATCTACCTCATATGGTTAGTGTGTAAATTAATGTAACTTGAGATGGTGCGTGTTAAGCATTAGCACAGTGCCTGTCTCTTGTTAGTAGTACCTGCTTTTATTATTAATTATTCTCTTTATATTCCCAGTTCCAGCTAGGTGCCTAACATATAATAGTTGTTCAGCACATATTTACTGGATTGAACCAGCTCTGAAATTTAAGCATTGGGTCAACAGCAAAGTAGTCACCCCACCATCATTTCTCCCAGAGAAAGGGAGAATAGATGGAAGCCAGCCATCATACTTTCTTTTCTTATTCTAAACTTCCCATCCAGCCCCAGCAATAAAATAATCTTCCTGAACCCCAACAATTTCAAGAATTTTTCAAATCACACTATTTGAAAATAGTTGGGTTGCCCAGATCTAATATGTCCCAGGACCCCAAGGTCACCAAGCTTATATTAATGAAGTCTAGTTAAGATAAATGATTACAGTTAGTAAACCAACTGCTTATGAGCTCATTGGGCTTTTTAAAATTTACTATCTGCGCTTCATAGAGACACAAGTATTTTGCTTTTGTAGGACGCTCAACAGTCAAAGTCGTCTTTTAAAAAGCACAAATCAGACGCTATTATTGCACTGCTTCTAACCTCTAAAGGCTATCTATTGTAAAGAGATTAAATTTTCAACTACTTAGCCAGGCTCACAGAGACCATGTGCTCTGGTCACTTACTACATCTTTCCCTGACCTTCATGGGGTTCGAGGCACAGTTGTCTTTTTCAGTCCCTCAGATGCAACAAGCTCTACTTCTTGCTCTCCCAGCTTTAGATTGGCTAATCCATGTACCCAGACCAATTTCCCTCTTATCGTTAAGGTCTCGGTTCAAACGCCACCACTGCTATCTTGACCAAAGAGACCTGCCTCCTCAGTGCCTCTCCATCCCTTTGTCCAGTCGTATTTCTGTCACCGTACAACATTTATTTACATGTTTACTCTGTCTTCCTCCACCACTGGACATTTGCTTAAGAGCAGGGACTTTGTAATTTTTTGCTCACCACTGAATCTTCCAAGGCTTGCAGCACACACTGGCACATAGGTGTGTAGGAAATGTGTGTCTAATAAAGAATAAATACGTGAATAAAAAAACCTGTGAAACACTAACACAAGAATATTCTTCTTTCAAAAGAATAATGAAAAATAATTTCATTCAATAAGAGTCATTCTTAGTTACTGATACGTGACTTAGTAGATCCCATTCAATTTAAAATGTTCCCTTTTTTTCTGATACTTTCACAAGTCATTGATTAAATGTTGCTCACTTTTAAGGCCAGTCTGTGAGACATTATTTAACTTGTCTACTCTAAAGTTCCAGCATTAACTCAGGTGGGGCTTCACCAAGTACTGACCATGTGACCTTGGCCTCTCATTGCCTCAGTTTTCTCATTTGTAACATGGGTATAATAATCGGCTTATTTCATACGCCTATGAGGAGGAGAACTTTACATATATGTGTGTGTGTGTGTGTGTGTGTGTGTCTATATGTATTTAAACAGTGTCTTAGAATAGTGTCTGGCACATGATAAGCATTATAGAAGTGTTGACTGCTGCTACTAGTACTGTTATTATGAGAACTAACTGTTGAGAATAATCCTTCATATAGTGGTTTATTCCACTGAAGATAAAGGAAACTCATAGAATATTAGAAATCAGATTAAACACAGAAAGCCAGTAAAATATACCAGGACAGAAGATGATGAGAGTGTGAAAGCATAGAGGAAAAAACATGGTTTTTGTATTTCTTTTTCTTTTTTAAAGAAGGAAAGAGCCTAGAAATAGGACAAAAACTATTCATTGGCTATACTGACATGGAGATCGCTGGTGACCTTCATAAGTAAAATTTCAGGACAGTGGGCAGAGAGATTACGGTGAGAGAAGTCAGGTGGATGTAAATTATAGAGTAAGTGGGACGTGAGGAAATGGAAACAATACATGATGATAACAATTTTGAAAAGTTCAGACATGAATTGGCTAAAGAAGATATGCAGGGATTAGAGGAGGAGGGAGGCTTTCGTGTTACACGTACAGTTTTCAACATTTTAAGTTGGAGTTACTAGTCTAGAATGAGGTTGAATTTTGGCAAGAATCATGCATAAGGAGTAGAATGGGTTGTAGAAAATGCAGTGCTGTGAAGTACTTGAGAAGATGAGAGAAAATGAAATGCTGTCTGTAGTGCACGTGGCCTTTGAACTTGAACTCCTGTAGTGAAAGGGAATACAAAGATCAATGCAAATGCTAATGAATTAACGGATTTGGCAGTGGACTATTTACTGACTTCTGTGTTCCTAATGAGTTAGGAAGCGCCTCACCAGCTCAGAGTGAAGGAAGTAGAGAGGATGGAGGAAAATTTGAGGAGGGTAGGGAAAGCTTCTAAGAAAATAGTCCTTAAGGAGAATTAGAAAGAACTTACTGTAAGTCAGAGCAATATTTCCAGTCTCGAAAATCCATTTGGAGTTGGTGATTATTAATTTATTGGAATACCAATTTGCCCTGCCACATGAGTTTTCTCCGGCTACCTGGATATAAGTTACACAGAGGCAGAAAAGAATGAGAGATAACAATCGAGGGAAAATACAATTAGTATTTTTGTTTACCGTTTTCCACTTCCCCGCTCCAACTCTGGGGAGCCTTCATGGACATGGCTGCCCTCCCAGCCTCCAGCAGCACTCTGTTATCAAAGAATTCAAAGAAATGGAACATAGGTTTCCAACTTATTAATTTAGCAAAATCAAAAATTGTGTATAATGTTTTCTGTTGGCAGAGATTTTTGCAATATAATTTGGTTCCGTCTTTTGACAAGTAATTTGGCAATGTCTAGCAAGATAAAAACGTTAATAGCTTTTTACACGTTAACTCTAATTCTGGAAGCTTATGCCGATAAATAATTTATAATCCAGAAAATTATTATATAAAGATGCTCATTGTCATGTCATTTGTAATAACAAAAAATTGGAAACACCTTTAATTGTTAACAATAGGAAAACAGTTTAGGAAATTATATCCACTTAGTAGAAAGTGACACAGTTACTATATTATAATTACACGATGATGGAGCAAAATAAAATAATGCTTACTAAAGAAAGAATGAAGAAAGCTGACCTAAAATTGTGTCTTCCTTGTGACAGTAATTATGTAAACATATCAATATTTATTAAAACTTAAAACCAAAATAAAGTTTTAAAAGCTCTGTACCAGTAATGGGGATTTTATGTTTGTTTCAAAACATTTTTTAACATAACTCTTATAATTTTGTTTTGTCTACTCCTTTTCTTAAGAATTTCTGACTCTTACCTCATTTTTCATTTCATAGTTTCAAATAAAGTCAGCAATTTTGTCATCAGAGAAGATTAGACTTATTTGACAGTTCATAATTCCAAGTTATTTGGTATAAAAAGACCATATACACTTGTAGGTGCTTTCAAAATAAAATTTCGAGAATTTTTTTTTTTTTGCTTAGTCCTTCCTGGTATGGAGATGAAGCAAACTACCTAAAATTGCTAGCCATTCTTTTTTCATTTTTCTCATTTTATTGATTTATCTTGCCCTTCACAGAAATGATAACAAATGAGTCTGCAGTTGCATCTGCCAATTTCTTAAATCCTCTATTATCCACATTATGAAATCATACTAGTATGAATGCTTCCAGTATTTTCAGAGCTCTTTAGTTAGTATACTTTAGCATTCTGTATGAAGTATCTTATGTAAGTGTAAAATTTAGACTCAACTTCTGGAAGCTTTTGATTTCTTAGTTCAAAAGTGAGAGATCCTTAGTTCAGCCATAAGATTAACAATTACTTGTATAGTAAGAAGCTCCTAATTTATTCTTTTATGGATACCTGGCAGTTTTCTTGCCATTTCTCGGAAGTTCTCTATTAAACACATTCTCTCTCTTTCTCTCTCTGTCTCTCTCTGTCTCTGTCTCTCTCTCTCTCTCTGTCTCTCTCTGTCTCTCTCTGTCTCTCTGTCTCTGTCTCTGTCTCTCTCTCTCTCTCTCTCTCACACACACACACACACACACACACACACACACTTGGTGATTAAAAGCACAGATATGGCATTATGAAATCTAAGATTCAATTTCCAGTTCTGTAGTTTCTGGGCCACTTCACTTCAGTCAAGTAACCTAATGTCTCTGAACCTTGTTGTTTTCATCTGTAAAATAGAAATTACAATTATATCAGACAATCCTCAAAACATCCGTAATGATTTTAGAGTTTCAGAGTCAGGTAAAAGCAGGCACTCAGTAAATGGCTAGTGCTTTTATTACTTTATTATTATTTCGGTCTTGGTTTTCCTTGAGTCTGTGAGTCCCCATGATGAAATGTGATTTCCAGTAGATTGAGTAACACCTGTTTTTACCAAAAATTTTAACTGAGTTCATTACTTTCTGTGCAACCCAGATTAGTTTTCTGCCTCTTTTTCTGTGCCGTATGTAGGTGTTCAGTAGATTTATTTAATAAATGTATGAATGCTTGAACGCGTAGATGAATTTTTAAATGCTTCTTTTTGAGAAGGTAGAACAAATGTGACACAGTAGAACAGATAAGAAAATAATCCATGGAAAAAATGGCAAAGTCATGTATGTGCCCAGGGCCAGACTAAGAAGAATTGCTTGTTTTTTTTTTTTTTTTAGGAAAAATGTGTTGAATAGCTTATTTTAATTATTTTTAGAAGTTAAGTACAGGGACTTCCCTGGCGGTCCAGTGGTTAAGACTTCGCGTTCCAATGCAGGGGGGTGTGGGTTCAATCCCTAGTCGGGGAGCTATGGTCCCACATGCCTCGCAGCTAAAAAACCAGAACATAAAACAGAAGCAGTATTGTAACAAATTCAATAAAGACTTTAAAAAGTGATCCACATCAAAAAAAAAAAAGTTAAGTACAAAAATTTGCTGATGATTTAGGACCAATAAAATAATGTGAGATTAGCTGTACTAAAACAGAATGTTGAGCTACATTCACATTAAGTGACATTATATAGTCTAAATTTATGGAAAACTTCTGAGATGGTGAGTGACCTTTGAGCAGAAAAAGACGGAGAAATGGCCTTTTCTGCATTCTATTGTGCCTCTAAGTAAAATGCTTGGTAATCTAGCTACAAAACTCTCTGTCATTTGGCTTTAGGCACCTACTGTGATTTACCTTGTGAAGATCAGATTTTGCCATGGAGAGGATTTGTAAAAGTATCACACGTTCCAGTACCGTTGGCAACCACAGCTACCAAAAACTCCCATTTAAATTGATGAACCTAATATCAGATGATAGTATCATTTCCTTGTGGGTGTTCTGGGGAAAGGTGGGTAAGAAATGTATACAAGTGAATACTTTATTGACTGAAATAACAATTCATCATTTTGAAAACATAAAATACATTAAAGTTGTTATAGCATCATCCATTAATATTTCACTGTATTTTAGACATGGCCTACAATCAATGTTTTCTGCCCTTTGAAACAGAACCATGCTTGTGGTATGCATTAATCATATAAAAGATGAAACACTGAAAAGAAATTCAGCCTTTAAAGACAATTTGCTTTGATTTATTCAGTGGGTTCTCCTAAAAAGTTAATACCAAGAATTATTGCTTGTTAAATTGGAGTTAGAAATTCTTTCAGAGTTACTTAGTATTTTCTTTAATATCAGTATCAAGGAAGGCAAAGCAAATTTGCATATTTATTAGGAAATACAGGCACATAATCATAAAACAAGAAGACACAACGTTTTTATAGACTTTATTTTTTAGAAGTGTTTTAATTTTACAGAAAAATTGAGAAGATAGTATAAAGTGTTTCCATATACACTATACCCATTTCCCTCTCTGATGATCAATTTATATTAGTATGTTCCATTGTTACAATCAATGAACAAATATTGATACATTATTGTTTACTATAGTCCATACATTAGTCCAGTTCCTTAGTTTTTACCTAATGTCCTTTTTCTATTCCAGGATTTCATCCAAAACATCACATTATATTTAGTTGCCATGTTTCCTTAGGCTCCTCTTGGGTTTGATTGCTTCTCAGATTTTCCTTGCATGACCTTGGCAATTTTGAGTAGTTAGGTTTGCGTAGGATGCCCACTACTAGAATTTGTTTGATGCATTTTTCATGATAATATTGGGATTATGTGTTTTGGGGAGGAAGAGCACAAGAGTAGAAGGGTTATTTTGTCAGATCACATCAAGTGTACAAAGTATCAATATGCATTATGAATGCTGAGGTCGACCTTGATCACCAGGCTGAGGTAGTGTTTTTCAGGTTTCTCCATTGTAAAATTACTGTTTTCCCTTCTCCATATTGTACTTTTTGGAAGGAAGTCAATATGCTCAGCCCACAACTAAGGAATGGAGAGTTATGCTTAAGATGGAGTACTACATAAACTATTTGGAATTCTTTTGCACTGGAGATTTATCTATTCTCCCGCATTTATTTACATATCCAATCATTTATTTATATCAGAAGAACTCATGGATTTTTATTTTATACTTTGGGTTATAATCTAATTCTACGTTAGTTACTTTGTTCCTCAAATTGCTCTAGTCCTGACCCTTGTGAACTCTTTTCAGTTCAGTGGCTCGTGTGCCACTCTGAGGTATCCCCATCCTATATATTTTTTTGGAACTTCCTTACTTTCTGACACTATAAGATGGTCTTGTATATAAATCTTGTATATTTACTGCCCCAGTCCTAGAATCAGCTACTTCTTCAAGGATAACCAGGTCTTTTTAGTGGAGCACAGTATTAGACAGCAGGATCTGGGTGTGGGGTGTGCTGATTGCTGCCCGGATGTCATTGTTTCTAGATCTTCTCAGCTGACAGAGCAAAGAGATAACATGTGTGTACATTACCCATGTATATGCACACGTCTATAAGTATCTCTCTACATAACCATGTGTATTAAGGTAATATGAAGCAATATTAAGCTAAACATGAATGTATATTGATGTTTCCAACTTTAATCTGTTACCACATAGACCATCTTAGCCTCATCTCTTGCTTATCTTTAAATTTCAACTCCAGCAAAACACTTGACTTTTAGAAGTATGGAAATCAAATTGTAGCTACTTTGGGAAGCCACATCATCTAGCAGAATAATTCTGAAAGGGCAAGGTGTATATCATCAAATTTTAATTTACAGTCAGCAGCACTTTGTAACATCCATAGGCCTCCAGACCTCTGCTTCCAAGAAGATGAAGTAGCCCATTTCTCCCAGGTTCTTCCACTTAAAACTAAAACCCTGAACATAACAACAGACAAACATAGGAAGACACTGAAAGGTGGAAATGAGAAGGCAGACTTAACTAGGGACTTTGGGACTTGAGGAATAACATGGTGATGCGTCCCCTGTGTTTCCTGTTGCTTCCCATACATCCTGGAGAGGGTATACAGGAACCCCCAATCAATAACCACCAACAGAACAACAGACGAAAAAGCTTCAAAAAAGAAAACACAAAACCCCCGTTCCCCCTAGCCAAGGTGTGAGGAAAGGGGTTGCCAAAGACAGAAAAGCGTTTGGGCAATAATATACACGCTACTCGAGCCAAGTGCCAGTGGAATATTGCACCCGTCCCCTATGTCCTGTGGTTTCAGTTGGGCCAAGCTAGGATTTGATCTTCCACACCACCCCACTCCTGCCCTCCAGAAGAGGCAGCGCTCTGATTCGCCACCAGGGCTGTTTCAGTGTGGTGCAGTGGTGTGCTGCGCCTCCACCCCTTTGCATTAGCAAAGAGACTTTCAAAGGTGGTGCCTGACAGGCTAGTTAACACTGGACTGCCCCCACACAGTCGTGGGGTCCAATGGTGGGACCTAGCCTCCGTCTCTCCCTGACATCGATAAGAATAGGATGTTACAGGTTGGAGGGAGTAGGCACCCCACTAACCCCCAACACATGGTGCCAGTGAGACCCAATGGGGTGCTGAATCCCCATAACCGTCCTGAGGCAGTAAGACAGAATGAGATGGCACAAGCAGGGCTAGTTGGCAGTTCTCTTCCTCTTACCCTGGTGTCAGTGGGGCCAGCAGGTAGCTGACCCTCTACCCACACCCGGCATCAACAAGAAGGAATGAAGTGGGAGGAAGGACAGCAAACACTTCACTTCTCCCCTCCCCTGGTGTCAAGAAATCTACTGGGGAGATGAACTTCCACTCCTACTAAAAGGCAACACAATGATATTAATGTTCCCACTTTTGGGGGGAAGGTGTCAGGAGGGCCAATAGGATAGCTGAACTTCTACTTGATCTGTCTGCAGTGAGAGAATGTAAGTGCCCACTTTTGCTGGGGTATTGACAGTAGGGCCCAATGGAAATCTGTACGTAACCCCCCAGTCCTCATACTACACCTCCAATAGGATGACTTCCTTCTAAAAAGTAATAATAAAATTAAATGGGATACAGAGTCATGTAATAACTCACAATGTTTAGAATCCAATTGAAAAATACTCATGGCACCAAGAGCCAGGAAATCACAGAATAAATGAGAAAAGACAATAAACCTACACCAGAACTGAGTTAAAACATCTATTGAAATTATCAGACAGGGATTTTAAATAAGCTGTCACATAAATGCTTCAGTTAGCAATTATGTGTTCCTTGACGGAAATGGGAAAAATAGAAAATGTAAACAAAGAACTAGAAGTTATAAGAATAAAAACAAATGAGAACAGTAGAACTGAAAAATACAACAATCAAAAAACTGTGCTCAAGAGTAGACTGGAGATTACGAAGCATGGAATCATGAACTTCGAAGAGATCAATACAGTGTACCAAATGTACAGAGAAAAATAGGCTGAGGGGTAGAGATGGGAGAAAGAACAGGATCTCTAGAACTTGTAAACAGTTGACAAGAGCACTAACATTCATATCATCAAAGTTCCAGAATGAAAAAAGAGAGCACGTAGGACTGACAAAGTATTCAAAGAAATAATGACTAAAACGTTCCCAATTTTTTAGAAGACATAAGCACACATTCAAGAATCTGAGCAAATCCAGAGAGGAAAAACACAAAGGTATCCTTGTCAAGACGCGTCATAATTAAACTTCTGAAAAGTAGAGACAAAAAAAATCTCGAAAGTGGACAGGCAGAAACGATGCATCACTTATTGAGAAACCAATTCCAATGACAGCATATTTCGTGTCTAAAATTATGGAGTCAGAAGCATTGACATAACATTTTTCAAGTAGTAAAAGAAAAGAACTCTCAGCCACAAATTCACACTTTTTATGTCCACTTTCTTGTTTGACTTATATTAATGGACTACTAACTCATCTTTCTATATCCAGGTCTGCCATCACACTTCTCCAAAAATCTAGTCACAGTATTTCCAGAGTGATCTTTCTGAAAAAGAAGCAGATTTTTCTTATAAAAATACCTGACTGTGTTATGAAACTTTTCTCTCTTCTAAGTTACCAGGTAAAACCCTTCAACGGATTCCCATCTTTCTTGGAGTAAAAGCTCCCATCCAAACTCTCTTTGTCCTTTTGGGCTGCTGTAAGATTATCCTGCAGGTTGGGTGGCTCCTAAACAACAGGAATTTTTTTTTCTCACAGTTCCGGAGGCTGCAAGTTCAAGAATAGGGTGCCAGTATGGTCAGATGAGGGCCCTCTTCTGAATCACAGACTTCTCATTGTATCCTCACATGGCAGAAGAGCTTAGGGAGCTCTGTGGGGTCTCTTTTATAAGAGCACTAATACCATAATCATTTCCCAAAGGCCCCACCTACTAATACTATCAGCTACGGAAATTAAGATTTCAATGTATGAATTTGGAGGGGAACACAAAGACTAGACCATAGCACTTACTATACATACATGGACCATGCATGATCTGGCTTCTACCGCACTCTCCATTGTCTTCTTTTCCTACACTCCAGTGAGCATTTCTCTCTTTTTTTTTTTGCGGTACGCGGGCCTCTCACTGTTGTGGCCTCTCCCGTTGCAGAGCACGGGCTCCGGACGCGCAGGCTCAGTGTCCATGGGTCACGGGGCCTAGCCGCTGCGCAGCATGTGGGATCTTCCCGGACCGGGACACGAACGCGTGTCCCCTGCATCGGCAGGCGGACTCTCAACCACTGCGCCACCAGGGAAGCCCCAGTGAGCATTTCTTATACTGATTATGAGTGGAACTCCTTTCTGGACTGATCCTTAACCATTCATTTTTCTGGCAACCATGAATTTATCTTCTCTTTTCATCAAAACTTCACCCTTCCTTCATGTTACATATCCATTTCAATTGCCTTCTACAGGAAGCCCTACTGATATCAACCATATACTACTGTCCACAGCATGGATTAACGTCTTACCGTGTCTTCCTATAGCACTCTGTAATATCTTTTACGGTAACTATGGATTTTCTTATTTGAGTGTCACAGTACATTGAATTCTAGGTGGCACTCTAATGATTTTAGTAGCAGTAACACTGCTGCCTAGTTTAACCCGTGACATACTTTAGGTGTTCAATAAATGTTTGTTGAATGAGTGAATGAATGAATGGTCAATTTGAAATCTTAATCATGTTACCTTTCCAAAATCTGTTAAAAGATACCACCGTTTTCCAGAAGATTAGGGATTTAGGACCTTAAACTTGATTTAACAGAGGAAATTTTTACTAATACATCATGCTTAAATACCTCAAAGTAAAACCATAAACCCAGGAATGTAAGGTTATCCATTTGGACTTTCAAGCCAATAATTGATATCTCCTGCCCCGACTGTATTAGATGGTTTCGATGCTCCACTCATATCTCCCCAGCACTCATCCTTCCAGTATATGCTGATAGAATCATGCTGCCACCTGCAATTATCCACCTTAGGGCAGGCCAGAAGTGTACAGGAGTTAATGTATCTGGGTGTAGCTTTCAACCAAGGACAGAGGGGACTGGAAGATTAGTACTTCAAGTTTCTCACCGATTCTTGGGATAACTCTGAGACATGTTCTGTAGAGTTTCACAGAACTCCCCTGAAGTACTGGCAGCAGTTCCCTGCAGGAGTAATTTTTATTCGGTAATGCACCTCTGTTGGCTGCCTTCCATGCCTCCATTCTCAATTCCCACTCCACTTCTGAGTTTTCTGGAAGCACCTCCCAGATGAGCAGTTTGCACTCAAATTATTGCCTCAAGTTCTGCTTCTAGGGGAATTCAATTGATAGCCTCCTAACAACCCAGTGCTGCTTACAGAGCCGTCACTGGTACAAGTACCAAGGCACGGCACATTACGTATCACTCCTCCTAAATCCTATTATTTTTAAACAGATAGGAAAGAGCATGACCTTGAAGAGAAAAAGAGTTTATATGAGGACGGCCAATGGATAAAGGGAAGGAGAGACAGTGCCATTTGTTTTCCATTAATGATGGTGTGAAATGTATGGGCAGATGGTCTAACAGGTGTGACTATAATTTGAGGAGCCTGCTCCCTTGGTTACAGAAGACTGCTATTGTTATTATTATGGAACCACAACCTCATGACTTTATTGTTTCACTTGATGTAACCTTCTCCTTTACCCTTAAATCTTTCTACATCACTGAATTGCAGCCAGTAGATTTATTTTCTCCCTATGGCTCCATCACAAAAAAAGACACACACGTGCACACACACACACACACACACACACACACAGAGTTTTGTGTATGCCAGTGCTAGAAAAGACAAGCTCATGGTGCATGTATGCAATGGATATTGTACATTACACGTCTGTGTGAAATAGTCTTCTGCAGGTTCCTATGTTTATTTTATGAATAATTAACTTTAGTAAAGTTAATTTCCTGAAGATCTTGTTGAAGACTGAAGAAAGGAAGTAAATTGTAAAGAAAAAGACTTTGAAACTTGCCCTTTTTGCCCTCTCTTTGTGTCTTAATGAACAAAGGATAACTGGGCCTTTTTTGAAGCCTTTGCTTGAGTTGAAGACACAAAATGCAACCTGTACTCTTATCATAATATGTTCAGTTCATGAGTACACAAACTTATAAACCGTGAATTTCCCTAAAGTTATTATACCATTTAGAAGATGTTTGCTTGGACGTTTACTTAAAACCAAACCATTGAGGTCTATATGTCCAAATAATTTCCTTCTCTCTTGCTGTCTCCATTTCAGTTTCCTGAGTTTCTGGGAAGGCCTGGTTTCCCCAAAGGAACGATTTCTGGTAGAAGTCTGAAGGTCTGACCCAAGAAAAACAAATCCAGTACAGCCAATGAATTGAGGACAAGAAGGTTTCCAATCAGGTAGGAACATTTAATCTCATACATTACGATCACCTTAAGTAAGGTGTGCTGATAGCTGGATATGATTTAACTGCTTGGAAAAAGATGCATATATATTATATAACCTACCCCACAAGGAAGCTGTTCTCAATTCCCTTAGAGGTTGTGGTGCTTATCAGAGAGTGCCTTGGGGGAAAATGAATACAATAACAGTATGATGCTTTTTTTTTTTAATTTTTAGCTCATTGTTGCCAAGTACACTTGGTGATCTTGGTGCCTGTGGTTGAATCCCAGGAGGTTAGACATGTGGAACAGCACATTAACCCACTTTAGTATTTTCTCCCAAGACAAATCATTTTTATAGGTTGTCTCCATGGTCTTCTAGTTGCTTATCAAAATTAAGCATCAAGTCTTCTAAGTGAGCAATAGCCCCAGTCAGTGTGAGGAAATCAGCTTGGTTCTTATTGGGGCACAGCTTCTTGGTCTTGGCACAAAGTGAGTTCACATAGGGAGTTAGAAGGAGGAGAATGGGGCATGCGAAAGGGGAGTTCTGTGTTCTCATTGACCTATGCATGTTGAAACTCCACTAACAGCTTTATTTTCATTAGCAATTTGTGATAAAAACTTGGGGTAAAGGGAATAATGAAGCTGTCCCATTATATGGCAGGACAAAAGATAGTAGTGACATCAAAATCAGGGCCTATCCATCTCGTTTGCAGTTATATACTGAGTGTTTAGCATAGCATTTGACCCCTCATCAGTATTCAATAAGAAGATGCGTGTTGAATGACTTAGGGATGAATTAATGAACGAAAAAATTTAATATGGTAGAAAATGTGTTTTATCCTTGTATTTTCGTGTGTTGACTTCAATGCACAACCTAGAAATTGAGAATTATGTTTTATGTGGAGGACATACTGAGGACTGAAATCAGGAGACAGCCTCTCAGATAGCTGTGAAGCGGTAAGGGAGGGCGCAGGGTATTTAGAGTTTCTTCCAAAAAAACAAACCAGGTAGTTGGAACATCAAAAGATTACTGTTAATTAAAGAAACTAGACATCTTAAGTTAATAAATGTAGCACTTTTCTATATATGGTGAGATGCAAGAATCTGGTCTCCTGGAAATCAGTCCCTTGATGTTCACTTTAATTATCTAGGGCCAGTATCCTGTTTTCTCCATCCTGAATCCCCTCAGGGTGCGGCTTTGGGTGTGGCTTCAGTGGCTGATGGCTTGATGTCTATAACATCCTGTGTTACCGATAAGGCTGGCTACATTCTTTGTCTACATAAATGACTTGAATATGGATAGCAAATCGGTGGATTTGTGTAATTCTTGGAGCACTTTTATAAGGACAAAGTTAAGGCAATTTCAGAATCACTAGCGGCTAAAATTGCTATTTACACTTTTCCACTGGTAGGTAGTCATCTGCTGTCGCTGTCTTCAGTAATCTGCTGTTGCTGTATTCCCAAGGGATAACAAAAGCCATTTAATTCAAGAAAGAAATGTAAAATTTAGCACAATGCAGCTTCCACAAAACCAAAGACACAAACACACACCCAACTCTCGCAGATATGAAGTAGTAATCTAAAATAGAATCCTGGAACTAATTGCAAAACAAGAGCAAATGTACTCATATTGGATCATTTTATTCTTTTATTAATGTTTGATACATATATGTATTTATTATTAAAATTCAAAGTTGCTATATGGGCCGCGCGCGAAGACATGGGGGAGAAGCTGGAGCTGAGGCTGGAGTCGCTCTTGGGGACCGAGCCCGCCGTCTGCCCGTGGCCGCTGCCGGTCTACGTAAGTGCCGCCCGTCCCCTCCTCCCGGAACCCAGCTCCTCTTCCCCAACGGCGCGCGCTGAGCCCACTGAGAAACGGAGCGACTCGAGTCGCCAGACCCTCTTTGGAGCCCCCCTTCCCGCCCCGCCGTGGTTCTCCGCGGCAGTTTCCAGCCCCCGCGCGCAGGGTGGGCAGAGGGGAGCCGGCGCCGGCCGGGGGGCACAGACTCGGCCGCGGGGACCCCGCGCTTCTGCGGGGCGCCCGAGCCGGTCTGCGGTTGGCTCTGCAGGGCTGGGGACCCCGGTCCCCCCGGGCCTGGAATGTCGGCGGGCTTGCCCTTCTGTACTTTAGGATCTGACATGTAGGGTTTCTTTTTCCTGGTAGTTTATTCTTAGCGCTGTCAACGTGCTTAGTTTTTTTTTGTTGTTTTTTTTTTTCAGGTCACCCTTTCCTCCCTCTCTCCAGTTTTATTGTGTTTCTGTTTTGTTTTGTTTTAGTTAGGCATTTTGTCCCTCTGATCTTGAGTGGGTGGGCTGGCAGGACACTTGGAGAGGAGGCGTTCTGTCCCCTGATCTTGAGTGGCCTTTGGAAAATGACAGGCCAGACGGAAATGTACACAGGCGTCCGGTGATTCCAGAAATGCAGCGTGTCCGGCTAGGTGGGCGCCCGGCCTCTCGTCCCCCGTGGCGGTGTGGTGCGCGTGTTCCTTGTGTCAGGGTTTACGCTTGGGCCCCGCAGCCCACCTTCCGAAGGGAAAGCGCAGCGGGCGCCTTGGGCCGGCGCCTTTGGGGCGCCCTTTCGTGCGCTCGGCTTGCGGGGGACCGGCCTCCAGGCGACCCGGCGGGGAGGCCCGCGCGACCCGGCCCTCGCGCGGGCTCCGTGTGTGTCAGTTTGTGGAAAGTGTGTCGCGGCCGGGGTCGGGGTCGGGATGCTGGGACCACCTGGGAGCCGATGTAGAGGGATATGATTTCCATTTTCAAGGCGCATTCATCCTATGCAGGGAGACAGCCTAACATAAAATTTGCCTAACAAAAAATATATTAACAGGTGGAAATGTGGGACTCGAGGGACATTGTTCCAGCTAATGATTAAGAACTCTCCAGACAATAGGGGCTTCTTAGACAATGGGTGAATTTCCAGGATGTCCGGCCCCCTTCCGAGAAGGAGGGAGATAACAAAATGTAAAAAAGGTGTCTGTCAAAGACCAATCAGGCAGCTGGGGACAAGTTCCCTCTCTGGTCCGAGCCTAAGCCGGGACCAATCAGCAGGAGAACACAACCAAATCTATAATTTACATACGGGGAAGTGGGAACCTATAAAACTGACATATTCGCGCCCAAAAGGGTTCCTTCTTCGACCTCCTGCGTGAGGACCAAGGAACCCCGGTGCACCGGCTTTCAATAAACCTCTTGCGTTTTGCATCGACTTCCGACTCTTGTTGTTTCCTGGGCGAGTCGAAACTCCTAGGAGACCGCGCAGGTCTAACAATATTTTTTTTGGAAATGTACAAATATCTTGGAGACTGAGGAAGTTTGTGAAAATAAATATCATGCACTCTTGTTTAGGTTAATATTTCACATTTTTTGGCTAGTATAATTCTATTTGTATATTGAAGTTTTTTTTTCTATTATATTAAATCTTGAATTTTCTACTATTCTTTTTTTTTTTTTTTTTAATGAAGTCCAAGGTCATTGTTGGTACAGCAATTCATCAGTGAGGACAAACAACCAATTTATTGTTGCTAAACACATTAACATGCCAATCCTTTAAAAAAAAAAAAAAGCCTTGTACAATAATAGTAGCCATGCGTTAGCCACTTTAATATAAAATGTGATCAAAAGTCAAAATACAAGAGTTCAAAAGGCATAGAAAAACCAAAAATTTTCAGTTTTATTACAAGTTTTAGATTCTGGAAATAGTTTTAAAAAAAAAACTTATATGCTAATTTCAGCCCAGGGCTAATTTTTTTACAACCAAACTAAGAATTACTACAAGGGAACATCAATGCAACAAAGAAGTAAAATTTGCAAACCCAAGTCACAAACTTGCTATCAAAGTTAATAATCATGGTAATGGACAGCACCAAAGAGCAACTGATGCCTCAGTTAAATTTGAAAGAAACAATGCCTTCTCTAGGGCAGAGAAACATGCAAACAATTCTGCTTCAAGAAATTTGCATAGAAATAGAAAATGCTAGAGCCTTTACCACAAATGAAATTACAAAGCCTCAACATGTTAAATTCAACCCAAGGAGCACCAAATGTTAAATTGGAGCCAAGGTATGACTCAAAACATTTAATTTCCAGCTATGCAACTAGCAAGATCACAAGAATTTCAGGTGTGGAAAGGCACCCTAGGCAGTGCGCTCTTGAAAGACATGAATTTGATACAACGTAACCTTAAATCAATGCAGACATTCCTGTAAAATTTAAATTTTAGAGGGCACCATAAGGCATCAGGATCTCTTCTCAAAGTCACTCTTGATATTGTCAGCAACAATCACATCTTTATGATCTCATTAATGACCTTTCACAGATCTCTAGCCTGTACACGTACAGCAGAACCCCCAATATCGTGGGAAGCCCTTTCAGTTTGGCCCTGCTTAACGTGTTTGTAGAATGACTTTTAAGCCCAGCCGTGGCCTAAATGGTGTGAAAGGGACTACTCCCTGGGCATCTCAAGACTTCTCTTCAGTCTGAGCTGTCTCCCAGGCCCCTCTCTTCCACACCTGCCCCCGGGGTAAGACTCCAGAACTCTGGGATTCTGAGCCTGACCCCAGGCAACCTCACCGACACCCACCTTTGGAAGCTCCACTATTCCTCATCTCCAGCTCCCCCTGGTGGGGTTCAAAGTGACAGTTTGGTGCAAGGACTTGTAGAAACAATGCTTATTTACAAATTCGTATTTTGTAGACCTTTCCTTAATTGAACACCTGTGACCTTTACAGTCGCTCTCCAGACCCTTTCCAGAGGTGTAGTAGAATATGCGAAGCAAAAGGACATTTTATTTCTACAGGAAGAAAAAGGATTAACATACATAGTAATAACTGTGTCCATCAAGAGTAATTTGTAATCAGAAAATGAAGACAAATGCCCCAGAAGCCTGCATTTTATCGACACTGCCACTTTCCCAAAACAAGAACCTCAGAAACAAGTCACTGGATCTGCTTTCAGTGAATCAGGAGCTCCCACATTTGTATTCCTCAATCTTTGAGAAAAGTACCAGATGAAACTGACCCACCCCTTTTTGTGTAAAATAGTAACTAACTGAACTCACATCTCCACGCCCTCATCCACCTGTTCAATGACAAACAGTAGTCAGTTCCCTTGAAGGAGACTTACACATTTTGGTATTTCTACCAAAAGAATTGAAATTTTCAAGCAGAAAAAAAGTTTAATTACAAGTAGGTGAGTGGCAGCCCAAGTGAAGCCCTTTTACTATGATTTCCAATTTTCTGTTCAATCCACACTGCAGAGATACAAGGAAAGCCACCATTTTGTTTCCTAAATTTTATTTAAGAATTCATACAAAATACTCCAGATAACTGAGTTTCAATCCTCATCTTCCTCCTCTTCTTCATCTTGTTAATCTGGAAGTAACGTAATTCGTAACTTTCTTTGCTGTTGGCAACTACGCGTAACCAATCACGGAGATGATTCTTCTTCAAATATTTTTTGGTGAGGTATTTCAAATACCTTTTGGAAAAAGGCACCTCGGAAGTTACAGTGATCTTGCTTTTGCTTCTTTCGATTGTTACAACACCTCCTCCGAGATTCCCAGCTTTTCCATTCACTTTGATTCTTTCCTGAAGAAATTGCTCAAAATTGGCCGCATCCATGATTCCATCTTCTACAGGATGGGTACAGTCAAGAGTAAACTTCAGGACCTGCTTTTTTTTTGCCCCCCTTCACCACAAGCTTTTTCACTGGCGCCATCGCCGCAGCGGAGGCAGAAAAGCTCTACTATTCTTTTGTTCTTTTAGTCATTTGCCAGGGGTCGAAAAGATGAGATTGAAATAAAATGCTTTTATTCCACTGATTTTTAACAGAAAATTTGCATTCTCTACTTCCAGCCTGTCTGAAACCAGTTTCTAATTGTCTCTCAGGAGAAACAATACTGTTCTTTCACCCAGTACTTTTTTTTTTTTTTTTTTAAACATCTTTATTGGAGCATAATTGCTTTACAATGGTATGTTAGTTTCAGCTTCACAACAAAATGAATCAGTTATATATATACATATGTTCCGATATCTCTTCCCGCTTGCGTCACCCTCCCTCCCACCCTCCCTATCCCACCCCTCCAGGCGGTCACAAAGCACCGAGCTGATCTCCCTGTGCTATGCGGCTGCTTCCCACTAGCTATCTACCTTATGTTTGGTAGTGTATACATGTCCATGCCTCTTTATTGCTTTGTCACCGTTTACCCTTCCCCCTCCCCATAGCCTCAAGTCCATTCTCTAGTAAGTCTGTGTCTTTATTCCTGTTTCACCCCTAGGTTTTTCATGACATTTTTTTTTTTCTTAAATTCCATATATATGTGTTAGCATACGGGTCTCTTGTAGACAGCAAATATATGGGTCTTGTTTTTGTATCCATTCAGCCAATCTGTGTCTTTTGGTGGGAGCATTTAGTCCATTTACATTTAAGGTAATTATCGATATGTGTGTTCCCATTCCCATTTTCTTAATTGTTTTGGGTTTGTTATTGTAGGTCTTTTCCTTCTTTTGTGTTTCTTGCCTAGAGAAGTTCCTTTAGCAGTTGTTGTAGAGCTGGTTTGGTGGTGCTGAACTCTCTCAGCTTTTGCTTGTCTCTAAAGGTTTTAATTTCTCCATCAAATCTGAATGAGATCCTTGCTGGGTAGAGTAATCTTGGTTGCAGGTTTTTCTCCTTCAACACTTTCAATATGTCCTGCCACTCCCTTCTGGCTTGCAGAGTTTCTGCTGAAAGATCAGCTGTTAACCTTATGGGGATTCCCTTGTGTGTTATTTGTTGTTTTTCCCTTGCTGCTTTTAATATGTTTTCTTTGTATTTAATTTTTGACAGTTTGATTAATATGTGTCTTGGCGTATTTCTCCTTGGATTTATCCTGTATGGGACTCTCTGTGCTTCCTGGACTTGATTAACTATTTCCTTTCCCATATTAGGGAAGTTTTCAACTATAATCTCTTCAAATATTTTCTCAGTCCCTTTCTTTTTCTCTTCTTCTTCTGGAACCCCTATAATTCGAATGTTGGTACGTTTAATGTTGTCCCAGAGGTCTCTGAGACTGTCCTCAGTTCTTTTCATTCTTTTTTCTTTATTCTGCTCTGCAGTAGTTATTTCCACTATTTTATCTTCCAGGTCACTTATCCGTTCTTCTGCCTCAGTTATTCTGCTATTGATCCCATCTAGAGTACTTTTAATTTCATTTATTGTGTTGTTCATCGTTGCTTGTTTCATCTTTAGTTCTTCTAGGTCCTTGTTAACTGATTCTTGCATTTTGTCCATTCTATTGTCCATTCTATCTCCAAGATTTCGGATCAACCTTACCATCATTATTTTGAATTCTTTTTCAGGTAGACTGCCTATTTCCTCTTCATTTGTTAGGTCTGATGGGTTTTTATCTTGCTCCTTCATCTGCGGTGTGTTTTTCTGTCTTTTCATTTTGCTTATCTTACTGTGTTTGGGGTCTCCTTTTTTGCAGGCTGAAGGTTCGTAGTTCCTGTTGTTTTTTGTGTCTGTCCCCAGTGGCTAAGGTTGGTTCAGTGGGTTGTGTAGGCTTCCTGGTGGAGGGTACTAGTGCCTGTGTTCTGGTGGATGAGGCTAGATCTTGTCTTTCTGGTGGGCAGGTCCACGTCTGGTGGTGTGTTTTGGGGTGTCTGTAGACTTATTATGATTTTGGGCAGCCTCTCTGCTAATGGGTGGGGTTGTGTTCCTGTCTTGCTAGTTGTTTGGCATAGGATGTCCAGCACTGTAGCTTGCTGGTCGTTGAGTGAAGCTGGGTGCTGGCGTTGAGATGGAGATCTCTCGGAAATTTTTGCTGTTTGATATTATGTGCAGCTGGGAGGTCTCTTGTGGATCAGTGTCCTGAAGTTGGCTCTCCCACCTCAGAGGCACAGCACTGACTCCTGGCTGCAGCACCAAGAGCCTTTCATCCACACGGCTCCTTAATTTGGGATGATTGGTTGTCTATTCAGGTATTCCACAGATGCAGGGTATATCAAGTTGATTGTGGAGCTTTAATCCGCTGCTTCTGATGCTGCTGGGAGAGATTTCCCTTTCTCTTCTTTGTTCTCACAGCTCCCAGGGGCTCAGCTTTGGATTTAGCCCCGCCTGTGCGTGTAGGTCGCCGGAGGGCGTCTGTTCTTTGCTCAGACAGGACGGGGTTAAAGGAGCCACTGATTCGGAGGCTCTGGCTCACTCAGGCCCGGGGGTAGGGAGGGGCACGGAGTGTGGGGCGGGCCTGCGGCGGCAGAGGCCGGCGAGACGTTGCAGCCTGAGGCGCGCCTGTGCGTTCTCCCGGGGGAGTTGTCCCTGGATCCCGGGACCCTGGCAGTGGCGGGCTGCACAGGCTCCCCGGAAGGGCGTGTGGCTAGTGACCTGTGTTCGCACACAGGCCTCCCGGTGGCGGCAGCAGCGGCCCTAGCGTCTCATGTCTGTCTCTGGGCTCCGCACTTTTAGCCGCGGCTCGCGCCCGTCCCTGGAGCTCTCTCAAGCAGCGTTCTTAATCCCCTCTCCTCGTGCACCAGGAAACAAAGAGGGACGTAAAAGTCTCTTGCCTCTTCGGCAGTTCCAGACTTCTCCCCGGACTCTCTCCCGGCCAGCCGTGGTGCACTAACGCCCTGCAGGCTGTGTTCACGCCGCCAACCTCAGTCCTCTCCCGGCGCTCCGACAAAAGCCGGAGCCTCAGCTCCCAGTCCCGCCCGCCCCGGCGGGTGAGCAGACAAGCCTCTCGGCTGGCGAGTTCCGGTCGGCCCGATCCTCTGCGCTGGAATCTGTCCGCTTTGTCCTCCGCACCCCTGTTGCTGTGCTCTCCTCCGCGGCTCCCAAGCTCCCCCACTCCGCCTCCCGAAGCCTCCACCCGCGAAGGGGCTTCCTAGTGTGTGGACACTTTTCCTCCTTCACAGCTCTCTCCCGCTGGTGCAGGACCCGTCCCTATCCTTTTGTCTCTGTTTAGTTTTTTCTTTTGTCCTACCCAGGTACGTGGGGGGTTTCTTGCCTTTTGGGAGGTCTGAGGTCTTCTGCCAGCGTTCAGTAGATGCTCTGTAGGAGTTGTTCCATGCGTAGATGTATTTCTGGTGTATCTGTGGGGAGGAACGTGATCTCCGCGTCTTACTCTTCCGCCATCTTCCCGGAAGTCCCACCACCCAGTACTTTTTGTTTGTTGTTGTTGTTCCAAAGTTCATATCATGGGTCTGTCACAGAAGCAAAATTATAAATTGCAAGTCATTAAGGTATGGTGAATGCCCATCTGTGTAAGAACATGTCAAAGAAATGTTTACCCAGTTGGAATATCACTGGCCAATCTACTATCTACTACTGTATATAGTATGTGTATTAATATCCTAGTGCTGCTATAGCAAAATACTACAAGTATATGACTTAAAGCAACAGAAATTTATTTTCTCACAGTTCTGGTGGCTAGAAGTCTGGAATTGATGTGTCAGCAGTGCCAGGCTCCCTCTGGAGACTCTTGGGAAGAATCCTTCATTGCCTCTCCCTAACTTCTGATGATCATTGGCAAATACTTGGCGTGCCTTGACTCGAAGTTTCATCCCTCCAACCTCTGTCTCCACCATCATATGGCCCTTTACCCTGCGTGTCTACCTCTCTGTGTCTCTTTCTCCTTATAAGGACACTAGTCATTGGACTTAGGGCCCACCTCAATCCAATATGACCTTACCTTAAGTTGGTTAAATCACAGAGACCCCGTTTCCAAATAAGGTCACATTCACAGGTGCCTGGGTTCAGGACTTCAATATATCTTTTGGGGGGACACAATTCAGCTCACAACAGTACTAGATATTATTAGTAGCATGGAGCTGGAAGATCTGGTAGATTTTTAGACCAATGGCAGCCAACATATAGTATATTGATATTTATATCAAACTGACTAAAATTACCTAAAAATTTCCAAAAATGAATAAATCTTCAACTTTGAAACTACTCACCTGCTTATTCCATTTTCTATTCAAAATAAATATACAAAGTATGATGTGTGTGTGTGTGTGCACGTGCTATATGTATCTACATGGATTTATGTGTAGGACTTTTCAAAATCCTCATTTCTAATTTACAACTGTAAAACTGAATTCTGAAGCTTAGACTAGACAGAAATCAGGGCTTCACGTTGAGGTGGTAAAGTTACACATACATCAATTCTGATAACTAAATTATTCAACCAATTACTTTTTTTGCTTTTTTAAATTGAGATACTATTGACATATAACACTGTGTAATTTTAAGGTGTACAATGTGTTGATTTGATGCATTTATATATTGCAATATGATTACCACCATAGTGTTACCTAATACCTTTAATGTGTCAGTTAATTATCACTTCTTTCTTTGTGATGAGAACAATTAAGATCTAGTCTCTTGGTAAATTTGAAGTTCATAATACAGTATTGGTGACTATAATTACTATGCTCTACATTAGAACTTCAGGATTTATTTATCTACTAGTTTTAAGTTTGTATCCTTAAATAACATCTCCCCAATCCCCCAACCTTCAGCCCCTGGTAATCACTATTCTACTCTGTTTTTACAAGTTTATCTTTGTTAGAATCCACAAATAAGTAATATCATACAGCATTTAATCTTCCTCTGTCTGACTTAGCTCATTTAGCATAATAAATCAGGGTCCATCCATGTTGTTGTAAATGGCAGAATTTCATTTTTTTCATGGCTGAATTATATATATATATATATATAATATTATAATATAAATATATATATACATACATATATATTTTACATCTTATTTATTCATCCATTGATGGACACTTCAGTTTTTTCATATCTTGGTTATTCTGAGTAAAGTTGCAATAATGACAGAAGTGCTGATACCTCTTTGATACCTTATTTTGCTGGGAAAAGAATACTCTCTTCGACAAATGGTGTCTGGAAAACTGGATAACCACATGGAGAAAAATGAAATTGTACCTCTATCTTATACTCCTCATAAAAATTAACTCAAAATGGATTAAACACTTCAACGTATGACCTGATACTATAAAACGTCTGGAAGAAAACATGTAGGGAAAGCTCCTTAACATTGATCTTGGCAATGATTTTTTGGATTTGACACCAAAAACACAAGCAACAAAAGCAGAAATCAACAAGTGGGACTATATCAAACTAAAAAGCTTCTTCACAGCTAAAGAAACAATCAACAAAATGAAAAGGCTACCTACAGAATGGGAGAAAAATTTTGCAAACCATATACAGAGTAAAGGGTTAATGTCCAAAATATATAAGGAACTCATACAACTCAATACAAAATAAGCCAACTAAAAAAATGGGTAGAAGAACTAAGTAGACATTTTCCTAAGAAGACACTCAAGTGGCCAACAGGTACATGAAAAGATGCTCAACATTCAATCTGGAACAATTCTTGAGTGTACAAATCCTTCACCTCCTTGATCAAACTTATTACCAAGTATTTTATTCTTTTTAATGCAATTGTAAATGAGATCATTTTCTTAATTTCTCTTTCTGATAGGTATTATTAGTGTATAGAAACACAACTGACCTTTGTATATTGATTTTGTATCTTGCAACTTTACTGAAACTGTTTATTAGTTATAACAGTCTTTTGGTGAAGTCTATTATAAATATTATATCATATCATCTGCAAGCAGAGACAATTTAAATTATTATTTTCTGATTTGAATGCTTTTTATTTCTTTTTCTTGACTAATTGCTCTGACTAGGACTGCCAGTACTGTGTTAAATAATAGTGAGAACAGGCATTCTTGTCATGTTCCTGATCTTAGAGCAATAGCTTTCAGCTTTTCATCACTGATTATGATGTTAGCTGTGGGCTTGTTATATAGGGCCTTTATTATGTTGAGATAAATTTCTTCTATATCCACTTTGTTAAGAGTTTTTTATTAGGAAAAGATGTTGAATTTGTCAAATGCTTTTCCTGCATCTATTAAGATAATCACAGGATTTTATCCTTTATTTTGTAATGTGGTGAATCACATTGATTAATTTGCAAGTGTTGACCCATCCTTGCATCCCAGAAGCAAAGCCCACTTGATCATGGTGTATGATCCTTTTAATGTACTGTTGAATTTGATTTACTAATATTTTATTGGGTAATTTTGCATTTATGTTCATCACATATATTGACCTGTAATTTAATTTTTTTGTATATCCTTGTCTGGCTTTTGTATCAGGTAATGATGGCCTTGTAAGATGAATTTCAAAGTGTTCTTTCCTCATCTATGTTTTGGAGAAGTTTGAGAGGGAATGGTATGACTTCTGATAATATTTGGTAGAATTCACCAGTGAAACCATCTGGTCCTATAACCAAAGATAGGAAATCTGAGAGGAATGAAATATTATGATAAAACATCATAGCCTAATTGAAGTTGGGGGACAAAGTCTTGGTTGCTGTGACAGTAAATTACTCTTAGTTTGAGTAAGAGCTTCTCACATACCACTATGTTCTATTTAAACATGACTAGGATTTCGGGTGATCCTATGACCAGAGCTACTCATCATCAACTGGGCATAATCATATCGTTAAGCCATAAAGTCAAGTGGGCACAGCAGAAGTTGACTGTATAATGAAAATGATACATTCAGGATTAGGCCAAACAGTTTGAATTTGACTTCCTATCTTCTAACTGTATTTTTTTTTTCTTTTCTGTCATTATCCAAGATAATTTTCTTTCTCATGAGTAGTCCTAAATGGTTTCTTTACAAATCTATCATGGTAGTTTTGATATTAATTTGGTGGATGGAAATAGCAATAATAATAAATGTATGTAGGGCATTCCAGTGACTTCTGGAGAGACATGTTCTCCTGATCTGAAAGGCAACAGGAAAAGGAGAGAGAGGGCACAGCCTCTGAACGTTTTTATGTTTTTGCAGAAATGCTGTTACCATAGAAATTCAATGTAGAGTCATGTTAAGGGGTTAAAATATACAAGCAACCCATCTTAAACATACTACATAAGGAAAAATCTGAATTTTGTTATACCTAGTGTAACACATTTAAATTAACATTACTATCACTCAGTAATTTGGCATTGTAAATCTCTTAAACACAAAATTATCATAAACTTCAAACAAATAAGTCTCTCACAGCTTAAAAACAAACAAACAAAAAATGGGGCCTCAGGTTAGGATTCAATGTGACTTTTTTCAATTTTGAAAAACTTATGAGTTTAATAGGAGTTAAGAAGAGGAAGGACAGGGGAGAGATTGCTAAAGGATTTCCTCCTGGGGTGATGCAAATATTCCAAAATGAGATAGTGGTGATGCTTGCAGAACTCTGTGAATGCACCAAACAATGAACACTTAACCACTAATGCTAAACATTGCACACTTTAAAGTGGTAAAATGTATGGTAAGTAAACTATATTTCCATAAAGCTGTTATTTTGAGAAAAAACAGCTTATGATAGGCAGTCTCTTCCTGGGTGCTGGCATTGTATATAAAGATCATATATTACCTAGTTCCTGAAATGTGACCACTTTTCTCTCTAATCAAACTCAGGAGTATATTTTTTCTCTTTGAGTAAAATTAAAACAAAATTTTTAAAAGTAAATGATTCAAAACACAATTTAATTTATACCAGAACATGAATTTTATTAATTTGTAATTAATTTTAAAAACTGATTAAGACTGTAACTCTTAAATTTTTACCTATATTTACTTATTCTGTTTCCTTATCCATAAAATGGGGGCATTTATCATATAATAAAAAAAATGTAAAGCAATTAGAACTTTTCCTAGTGCCTAGAAGGTGCTTTGTAAATATTTATTATTATTAATAAGCAATGCACAGGCCATATTCACTTCTCCAATAGAATATTTTTATACTTTACCAAATAAATTTCTTATTTTCCAGTAAGTATTATTTTTTCCTCAATTTTTTTTCACAAGCTGTCCACTCGAGAACACAAGAATTTTAAACACCAATCTTCAGCTCAATTAGTTTATGAAGTAGGTGTGAAGTCACAAAACTTCAAGATATTGTTTATTTTTTCAGAAGTCACAGGTCTTTTCGGGAATTAGGAGGTTCCCATCACATATGAAAATAAAGTAACATTGTTAAAAGAATACCATTCAACTGGCATAAACATTGAAACATTCTTCAGTTTTATAATTTAGTGAATTCTAAGCTCCTATTTACCATTTCCACACCTAAAATCATGATATTAATCCAATTCCTCATGCTCAGTTCAGTAATGATTATGCATTCTCATTATGAAATTTGGAACTTACCCAGTTGTACCTGTGAGTGGATGGATGCAGCAACCCCAGCCAGACAGAGGGGTGATTACCACGGTCTCAGTCCCTTTAGAAATTTAAGTGTGGGCCACAACAGGGCCAGATTCATGGGCATTTGACCTGGGCAGTCCCACAGGTCAAATGAAGGGCCCCATACTTAAAAGAACCTCATGCTTGGTCTATTGCTCTGCTGTCACTGTTTTGAAATTCTTACTAGTTTTTGAACAAGGAGTCCTACATTTCATTTTGCACTGAACACAGAAAATTATATAGCTAATCCTGGGTCATAAAGCCAGGTAAGCTACCAAATCCTGTGGTAATAATTAAGGGTAGGAGGAAATTAGTATAGGTGTTTGAGGAGGGAGAGGATGAGTATTAATGGTATCCTGAACCTACCTGCAGCAATGGTGTCTGTACCTCTTCCCACTAACCTCTCATAAGTTTCCCCTCAGAAACACGGACAAGAACTACGGAGGAGGGACTTCCCTGGTGGCACAGTGGTTAAGAATCCGCCAACCAATGCAGGGTACACGAGTTTGAGCCCTGGTCCGGAAAGATCCCACATGCCGCGGAGCAACTAAGCCCGTGTGCCACAACTACTGAGCCTGCACTCTAGAGCCCGTGAGCGACAGCTACTGAGCCCTCATGCCTCAACTACTGAAGCCCGCGTGCCTAGAATCTGTGCTCCACAACAAGAGAAGCCACTGCAATGAGAAGCCCGCTCATCACAATGAAGAGCAGCCCCCACTCGCCGCATCTAGAGAAAGCCTGCACACAGCAACAAAGACTGGACACGGCCAAAAATTTTTTAAAAAATTAAATTAAAAAAATGATTCTGGTTCAAAAGAAAAATGCATATACAAAGCTTAAAAAAAAAAAATGATGAAGGAGCTGTTTTCCAAACCTCATGCACAGAGAAGAGAATCTGTATGAAGCAAGGGATGGATGGGAGGTGTCTTGCTTACATCTCTATTCAAGGAAGACTTCTGCAGGAAGGATAGCTGGTTGACAGCCTCCAGCTGCCCCAAGATTGGCCAATGTGTTCTTGCCAGACTGCTTCCCCAGTGACTAAGCACTATGACGTACTAGAATCACTATATTCCTGCCCACCCCTAGATTCCTAGAATCCCTGTAATGGTAGACTTTGCTTAGGGAGTCTGATTACCTAGTCAGTTAGCTAGCATCCTCTCTCTCTCTCTCTTTCAAATATATATATATAATCGCTATTGGGATCATGGGTAAATTTTTGTTTCTTTCACCCTGCTTTGCTTATGTGTATTTTTTTTTTTTCTGCAAATACATGTGCTACTTCAAGGACTTATAATATTGTTGGAAATCATCAAGAATAACACATTTTGTGATCTGTTTGAAAGGAATAAATGATTTCACCCACCTACGTTTACTGACTACTCATGAAATGCAAAGCTTCACCTTACTTTACCCTATCATCAGAAAAATGATTCCAGTTTTGGTACAAAAGGATACTTCCAAGTATCCTTTCTGCAAGATTGTAGAAAAGCAATCTCATGTATATTACATGATAGCTTTTACATGAATTACTGCTGCTGCAAATCAGCGGGCAATGTATGTGGACAAATACTCAATGTTTTAATGTTTTTTTAAGTATAGGTTGCACTTTTGCATTTCATGGTGCCTTTTAGAATTAACTATATCTTTTTTATTTTTTCTTTAATGTCACAAACTATGTTTTGAAATATTCAAACACATGAGAAAAAAGGCTTATTGAAGTAAATATTCTGCAATTAGTATTTCTCATGCCACTTATACCATGATTACATGAAATGTAAAATCACTGCTTTTGAGTATTAGGGAAAAAATAGAAGGAATCATAATTATAGGCAAGTTTTATTAGGAAATGTTTAGGTTAACTCTGAAATTCAAGTATAAATAAGATTTTTTTAAATCTCAGTTTATAGTTATCACAAGTATGTGTGATAAGTTAAGTTTTGCTAACCAGTAAATTGGGGTGGTCCTTGAATCTTCCTTTGGCAGTTCCTCCCCTTCATTTCAAATCAATCAGAAAGTCTTACACACTCTATGTCCTAAACCTTTCTTGAAGCCCTCTCCTCCACCCTATTTCTGCTGGCATTGGGCTCATGCTCATTTTTTCTTCATTTGAGTGCTCACATTCTCGCCTCCCTTCTGACTCTCCACATTGTTGCTAGTGTGATTGTTCTGAAATGGAAATATGGTCATTCCTCTGCAATTCACATCTGTCATTGAGTTCCCAGAGCCTAGCTTGAAGTCAAATACTTGTTGGCAATATATTTGAGAACTTTTTTGATCTTACTCCTGCTTGCTTCTCAGACTCATCCCTGTCTGCCTACAAAACCTCTCTGCTCTGGCTCTGAACTCCCTGTCATCATTCAAAAGTTCCATGAGTTTTCACAGCCCTGCAAGTTGCATCTTCCGTTGCCACTGCCTGGAGTATATTCCCCTCAGCCCAATCCTGAAAAATATAACTCATTTCTCTTTTTTCACCTATATTTTTTCTTAAGTTCATGATTAACATTGCCATTTTAAAAAACCTCAATGCAAAAAATTTAATTTGCACACCATAAAATAATTTAATATTTCTGTATAAAATATTCTTTTATTTCCCATTTCAGAATAACTAAACCATAATATCACATGACAGTTTTTCTCAGCTGATTTCACTGATTTTCCCCCAGCAGATAAACAACTTACCTTGAGTTAAACACTTCCTCCTCTGCCCTTTGCTGCATGCCGAATAAAGCTCTAATAAACATCTTCAGGTATTGCATGTGGCAGACATTCTAACATGTCCAGGAAATTCTTAAAGCCGGAGACTCTCTTTGTTCGTTTCCATTCCCTAAATGTCTTGGATACTTGCTACATGGCAAGTACTCATGTAATATTTGTTTAGAGAATGAAAGATAGCAAATAATTGAGAACAAAACTTGACTTTTTAGTGTTATTTTGAAATTTTTTATCAAAATGACAGAACATAACTATTCAGTTATACATTTATCCTTGGTCATGTCCTTGCTTAAATCGTGTAACTATTAACATACAGTTCACTCCAACAGCATTTTTATGTTCCTACGTATTAGGTATTTTGTTGTTTGCTTGGGAAACTCAGATAAATACAACACTGACTCTTTATTCAATGTTTTCTTATTATAAGTGAGTGATGAAATAATAGTTGGTACTATTCACTGTACTCTGTGCCACCTACTATTTAATCACCTAATAAGATACTTCGAGGTGAAATTTAATCATCAGCAGTCTTATTTTGTATATGTGTGTAAAATAATTTAAATGCATTCAAAATATGCATGGTGTTGTGGGAATATAGGTAAATTTATGTATAAAAATCATTGGATATAATGGTTATTCAATTAATATTTTGGATTGATTGAATATATCACTAATATGAATGAGTAATTCATACTACTATAATCCTTTCATTTCAGTTGAGCTCTCTATATTTTCTTCTTTTTTGAAGAGAATGGCACTTCAGTATAATCACAAAGAGTGAATAGATGGGATTGCATAGTCTCAATCAACCTACGTTTTACATGCAAAAAATTTAAAAACACATAATTATAAATTTCCTATATTTCACAGTAAACATTATTGTTCAAACCTTAGAGTTACAACAATATAAAATGTTAGTAAAATCAAAGTTTTGTTGAAATTATAGTAATTCATGTAAGATTTTTTAGAAACTGACACTAGTGAAAACTCTGAAGTAGTGTAGTTTTTTGGCATTTATTTTTCAAACTTCCAATTGGAAACTCAATCACAAAGGCCCATCCACAGAGCCACACACTATCTACCCTGATTGCATCTCATGATCCTTACTTCCCTGCCTCCACTCAAACACTGAGTTCTTAGTAGTAATTTTTCAGGGTTTTGATCTCTGATCTGTGCCTTATAATTTGATGAAAGTAATTTTTGAAAGGTTAATATGTCAGGACATTTTTTGCAAATGTCCTAAACAGGTTCTCTTGTATTACTATGATTATTAGTTTCATTATGTTGCCATAACAAATTGCCACAAATTCAGAGACTTAACACAGGCATTATCTCACAGTGCCTTCACAGTCTGAAGTCTAGCTTTCTTGGGTCTCAGAAGGCTAAAATCAAGGTGTCTACATGGCTGTGTTCCTTTCTTGATGCTTTAAGGCAGAATCCACATCCTGGCTTGTGTGAGTGATTGGAAGGATTCACTTCCTTGTGGTTGTAGGGCTAAGGTCCCTGTTTTCTTGCTGGTATTACCAGTTGGCTAGACATCAGGGATCTTTCTCAGCTTCTAGAGGCTGCTAGCCTTCCTTGGCTCCTGGCCCCATTCCTCCATCTTCAAACCAACAAGAGTGGGTCAAGTCCCTTAAGCTTCATCTCTTTGACTGATGATTCTGTCTTCCTCTTTAGCTTTTAAGGGCTCATATGATTACATTAGGTTCACTCAGGTAATCCAGGATAACCTTCCTAATATAAAGCAATTGATTAGTAACCTTAATTTAATTCCATGTGAAAGACTCTTCTCAGCAGTACCCGTATCAGTGCTTTACTGAACAGCTAGGAAACAAAAAATCTTGGGGAGATATTTTTACAATTCTGTCAACCACTTCATGTAATGATTTTTTTTTTCTTCTGGAAAGCATATTGAATAAGTTAACTAAGTAAATATTGAGCATTTTTTTAGCACTTTATCCTATGATGGTTTTCTTTTTCAAAGAAAGAGTACAAACAAGGGAGAAAAACATAAAAGAACATTCTTCATTCTAAGTCTCTCTCTCTCTCTCATTCTCTCTCAACCTCCTCTTCTCTCTTAGTTGTTTTGTTGCTGTTATAAGTTTTTCTTAAACATGCAGCTTCTGACCAATGCCATTGAAGGCCCAGGTACATTCTATCTTCCTGCTTCGCCATTTTTAGCATGTGGATTCCATTCTCCCATTCATAGTATGGTTGATAATCTTCTAACAACCTGCCATTATTCCAAGCATAAATAAGAAGAAAGGGTTGAAAAAACATAGTGCCTAAGGGCAAAAGCATAACTGCCAGCCTATGGAGCCTCACCATTCTTCAAAACATTCCCAAAAGCTCAACTCAGTGACTTGTTTCCATCTAATTGTTGGAACCATGCTACATTGCTTTCCTTAGATGAAAGAAGACTAGGAAAACAGTGGGGCTGAATAGATTGGGTTGATGAACACCACTGTATCTGACACACTATCATCAGACAGAAGATAGCATGGTTTATATTTGAATATTTCTTGTCTAACATTGAACAGAGAAAATAAGGAAATTTGTGCTCATCTGACTGAACTGTGCCTTGGTGTCCTGAAATTAATTTTATGTGGATTGAAGAAATCAATAATCACTAAATTTCAGAATGGAATTTCAATTTTCATTTAGTAAATCCTAAACCATATGTAATATTTGTTTAAATTGTTAATCTTTCTCAAAAAATATTGAAGTTTTTAATGTTAACTTTATGGGATTAAGCCAAAGATATCAAGAGTGTTAGAAATTCCATGCCCTATATATTGTGAAGTGCGGAATGGTATGAATATATGATCTTTTGTCTTATCACAAATTATAATAAATAAGCTTTTAACTTGACTATCTGTTAAGTTCTGTAGCTTTTCTAAAATTAGGATTAAGTTAAATTTGAGCTAATATATTCTAATCCATGTAAAATTTACATATCTGGTTTTGTGACTTTTTGTGACTATCCTTCAAATCAGCATTTCTATAGCAGAGCCTATCTACCAGAAACAACAAAATTTAAGGCATGTTATTTTGTACTTTCAGTGATCTTAGTCCTTGCACTTAAAAAAACTCCATATCAATATACGTTAATGGGAAGACTTTGTAATGTAACAAAAAAATCAACAATGTTTTTTTACTTCACTGTTCTCTTGTCTGGGTGGCATAGTGTAGATGATGGGTAATAAAAAAAAAATGAGATTCAAAGCAATTATTTTCCAAACTGCTGGCATTGAAAAAATTGTAGTCATTTGGAAACATTTAGGGCTCTGAACCAAATGAACTTACTACTATATAAAATGCAAGAATCAAAATACATAACAGTAATCCCTGAATTTCAAGGGCAAATCACTTAGCTATAATAATTTTAAGTCCTTGAGCATTTATTATAAAGCATACTGACAATGTGAATATACACCTGGCTATATATCTCCCAATAACACATTGATTTTCAGCTATTTCAATAATGGTATAGATCTCAGCATAGGACTGTTCTATGATAGAAGCAATCATTCTAAGGAAGGTATGTATTTAAGGTTATGTCAAGTTGTGAGAAACTTACTAAGTACTTCTGTTTAAAAAGTTCCCTGTTTAATATGTTAAAACTGTGTTTACAATATTCCAAGGGTATTTTATTCCAAAGGTCTTTCATCATAAAATATTTTCAGTGTAACATTTACTATTATGTGACAATTCAAGCAGGCAATACATACTTAAGAATTTACAGTTTGTCAGAGTCAGATGTGAAGTTGTCTTTCTTAGAAAGTGACATCTAAGAGAAGACTAATGTTCCAAATAATACAATAGTACTGCTATATACAGAAAAAACCACGTGCTTAAAACAACACACAACAAAACAAAATTGGTAGGATGCTAGAAGAGCAGATACTTGAAGAAGGATGATTGCAGGCTGGCAATGCCATGTGAAACAACACTGCACTGAAGAAACTGGAGGAGTCTGCATGCCCTGAAGGACTCTTTCTTCATGAACCCCATTGGCCTCTCACAGCAAAGGGTCTGAAAAATCAACTACGAAGTGCCTATGGTGATACAGACTGGAGAGGGGAACACAGTCATGTGGGTGGGACAAGTATATGCATCCTGATGCTTCCTCTTTATTTCCACCACAAGACAAAAGCTTTAATCAGAAAGAACAGTGACACTACTGGCCTTAGGGTATATTAAGGCCAGTTTTAACAAGCTTATATGATAGGTGAAACAATCATTTGAGGGTAGAACCTGATTAAAGGTATATTCATTAAAAATATAACAATGTATATTTTAAATTAGCAGGAAATTACTACAAACTTTATAAGAGATGTATAAGTAATAAGTCAATAGTGGAGGTAAAATGATATACTATATAATGTTTATTTAATGCAAAAGAAGGCAGAGCAAGAGTATATAATAAATAAATACAAAACAGCTAGCAATTTAGTAAAGTTTTTATCCAACGACATCCATAATCACGTTACTTATGAATGGCTTAAATATAACTTTCTTAAGAATGCAATTGTCAGATTGGATCAGACAGCAAGATCCAATTCTACTGTGTCTATTAGAAATGCAGTTAATATATACTGATAAAGATAAGTTAAAAGTAAAAAGATGGAGAAAGATATGCCATGAAAATATCCCCCAAAACCTTGAATAGCTATGTTAATATCAGAAAAAGCCAGCTTCGGAACAAGGAATACTATCCAGAATAAAATGGGACAGTATATCATCATTAAGGGTCAATTCTCCAATAAGACATAATGACCATAAATACATATATATATATATATATATTACTGATAACAGAGCATCAAAATAAATGAGACAAAAATGGAAGTTAGTAAAACAAGTTGGCAGTTCTAAAATTATAATTGAGACATCAAAAATCCTTTAACAGTAATTGATAGAACAAATAGGCAGAAAGACAGTAAGAGTATAGAAGATTTGAACACTATCAACCAAATAGTCCTAATTGACATATAGAACAATTCACCCAACAGTAGAATACACATTATTTTCAAAGACATATGAATATTCAACAAGATAGACCATATAATAAGCCAATAAAAATATCTCAAACAATTTAAAAGAGTAGAAATCATAGCTACATTTTAATAGCATAATAGAATTTAGCTATAAGTCAAACAGGAATAAATCTAAAAAATTCTCAAATCTTTAGATATTAAACATCCCATTTCTAAATAACCCAGGGTTAAAGGGGAAGTCTAAAACCAATGAAAAAATAGTCTGTATGAAATACAGATAAAAATACAACACATCAAAATATGAGGGATACAGCTATAGCAGTGCTTTCAGGGTCATTTATAGTATTGAATACTTATATTAGGAAAGAAGAAATGACTCAGATCAATAATTTAATTTTTCATCTTAAGAAATTTTTTTTTTTTTTTTTTTTTTGTGGTACGCGGCCCTCTCACTGTTGTGGCCTCTCCCGTTGCGGAGCACAGGCTCTGGACACGCAGGCTCAGTGGCCATGGGTCACGGGACCAGCCGCTCCGCAGCATGTGGGATCTTCCCGGACCAGGGCACGAACCCGTGTCCCCTGCATCGGCAGGCAGACTCTCAACCACTGCGCCACGAGGGAAGCCCCATCTTAAGAAATTTTTAAAGAAAAATAGAGCAAACTAAACCCAAAGCAAGTAGAAAGAAGTAATAAAGAATGGAGAAGAAATTAATGAAATTGAAAATAGAAAAATAAAAAAAAATCAATGCAAATAAAAGCATATTCTTTGAAAAGTTCAATAAAATTGACAAACTTCTAGTTACAGTGACCAAGAAAAAAGGGAGAAGAGCTTCCTATAAGAATGAAAAATTTCAATATCAAGAATGGAAAATAAAGGGACATTGTTACTGGCAACATCGGTTCTAAGAGGAGTCCCGTACATAGCCTGTGACCTCAGTGTTATCACAGAGTTGGATTTCAGAGTGGTGGATTTGGAGCCCTTAGTCAAGTTCATTCCTGGTATTTGGAAGTAAGTGAAGAAAATTCTCAGTCACAACTGTGAAAACGTCGTTATAAAAATAAAAGGAATATGGGTTGTTCTAGATGACCAGAAAATTCAATATGTGATCTTTTATTAGATCTTGGATCAGAACTAAGAAATAAAAACAACTAGAAAAATATTCAGTGGCATATTTGGGGAAAATTGTTATATTGAACACATGACATAAATATTAAAGAACATTTTGTATATCAGGCTTAAATTTTCTGGATGTGATAATTACAATTAGATAAAATATCTTTTAAAAAAAATGAAATACAAGCTAAAATATTTGTGTGAAGTATCAGAAACTTAGTTTTAAATAATTGATAAATATGTAATCAAAATGTGTATTGTTGTGAGTGTATGTTTAGGTAGACCGAGGGTGAGAGATAAAAGATATATAGCAAATAATGAAACCTGGAAACTCTAGGTAAGGGATATAGGAATGCAAACTTCTAATTTTTGAAAGTCACATATTTTTATACTAAAATTTGGGTTAAAAATAACAACGGTTTACAGTACATTCTTATGGTTAGCAGTTTATAAAAAGCCAACCCACTTCACAGTTCTTATCATTATTTTTTGCTGTCATACTGCTCAAGTGCCTTAGCCATTATAAATCTGAACTCTTCACCTTCCACCTATACCTCATCCAAATGACACATAAAATCTTTAGTGATTGTGCTGTTACATGGTGTTCTTATTGCTTTCAGTTGAGGGTAAAATTCAGTTCCGAAATTCCACCTTGAAGATTAGCATTCTAAGTACAAACTGGTAGCTTAGTCTTTCCAGAAAGCTGAGCCTGAGGCAGAGGAGTTATGTTCATTTCTAGGGAGAAGTGAAAGACAAAGTGGCAAGGAGGAAGGGAGAGATGACACAAGTATAGATTATTGAACTGCCTACCACTAAGTAAGACAAATTACAGAATACCATGATTACTCTCAAAAATCCATACTAGCTTCATTTGGGGTCCTTCTATTGCAAGGGATAAATAGGACTGAATTTACCAACAAATTACTGAATCCTACTGTTCAAAGTTTATCCCTTGGGAGATTAACTCCCACATACTTTCAGGTTGTGCAAAGGAACGTGCCAAAAGAGGTCCTGTAATGGCTCAAACAAAGAAGTCGTCAGACAGGGAGTAAGAGGGGCACAGTATGGGCGTTTTGCAAAGCACTGTCAGCTTGTGCGTACGTGAAGATTTTTATGGTTCAGCCACAGCTTATGGTCACCCTGGGAACAGAAACAATAGACAGTGAGATGGAGAAGATTGGAAGGATGGAGTGTGCATGTGTGTGTGTGGTGGTATGGGTCACGGAGGGAGGGGCTGTGGGTGGTGGAGGCTGGACTTATGGAGTCCTTTGTAACATAGAATAGCAGAAGGGGTGACTTGTCATTTCCAAGATTAGGCTGTAAAAAGACTGGCTTCCATCTTGGCTGCTTTCTCTCATGCTTTCTTGGATTTGATCACCATGTTAGGCCACCTTGTCGAGCAGCCCTGTAGGAGGCTCATGTGTCGAGGGACAGAGACTTGCCAACAACCACATGAATGGACTTGTAACTGGATTTATCCCTCCTCACTTTGAGTCTATAGGTGTGACCAGAGCCCCAGGTGGCCTACAGACTATAATTTCAGTATTGATGTTAGACAAAGGCACTTAACTAAGTCACACTCTGATCCCTGACTCCCAAAAACTGTTAGAAAATACATTTTTATTGTTAGAAACCATTAAAATTAGGTAATTTCTTACACAGCAGTAGATAATACACTCTCCTATCTCATTCCCCTTTGTGGTCTCTGCCTCAGTCACCAGGCCCTAGGCTCTCCATTGTGCCCTGTTTTCCCTCATGTCTGGACCTTTCAAATAGTGCCACCCATGTAAAATAATATTCCGTATAACACTTCTAGTTAACTGCAGCATTTCTCTAAAATCTGAACTGCTAATCACATGCCCCGTGGCATACATTAAAAGCTTTCTGTATTTTCTTGGGCTTCCCTGGTGGCGCAGTGGTTAAGAGTCTGCCTGCCAATACAGGGGACATAGGTTTGAGCCCTGGTTCGGGAAGATCCCACATGCGGAGCAAATAAACCTGTGGACCACAACTACTGAGCCTGCGTTCTAGAGCCCGCAAGCCACAACTACTGAAGCCCGCGTTCCTAGAGCCAGTGCTCCACAACAAGAGAAGCCGCTGCAATGAGAAGCCCTTGCACCGCAACAAAGAGTAGTCCCCGCTCGCCACAACTACAGAAAGCCTGCGTGCAACTAGAGAAAGCCTGTGTGCAGCAACGAATACCCAATGCAGCCAAAACTAAATAAATAAAATAATAAATTTATTGAAAAAAAAACTTTCTGTATTTTCTTAATGGAACCTATCCAATTTGGAATTATATTTCTGTATGATTATTTGGCAAATGCCTGAGATTACCAGTAAATTGTAAGTTTAATGAGGCAAGGTTTTGCTTTTTGTTTTTTTCACTCCAACACTCAATGCAGTGCTTGACACAGTTCTTGATTAATAAGCATTTTTTCAATTATCATATGATTATATGAGAGGCATAAGTGGTATAAAATTTTAACAATTTACAGATACATTACCTAGAAAATTTTAGTAATGTAACAAAAAATTAAAATAAGCAATGTGTTAAATTGGTGATCTAATCATATACCAAAATTACTTCTCCTAATAAAAATTGATAAGAAACATCATAGAAAGAAAAAAAAAACTCTGTTGCAATAGAACAAAAATTTACATATTTAGAAATAACTCATTCAATACATTTTAGAAATTCAACAGATAAAATAGTGAAGCATTATGGAGAGTCTTCAAAAAAGATATGACTAATGGAAGTAAATACCTTGTTCTTGTATGGGAAGAATCAACATCAGAAAGGTGTCTTTCTATTAGTCATGTGATACATTAACATGGTACATAGTAATTATATAAATACATGTTGTTTTCAACTTGCACTATTAAAATTATGATTTTAAATAGAAGTGCCTAGCAGGGAGGAGTATGGGAGAAGTCTCTGCTGTGAGAGAGTGCTGATGCTTGCTACTTACAGGACATAGACAAATAGCTTCTCTTTTCTTAGACTAAATTCTTTATCAGAAGTATAAACTTAATTTGTAGGAACTCAGATTTTTATAAGGATTGGTAGAAACCATTAAAAGAAAGTTCATAGCAGACTGACAACTATAAAGCTATTAATTTGTTTGCTCTTGTAATTGTAATTATTACTATTACTCTCATAGTTAGCATTGCTGCAGCATTATCAAATCTGATTAACTATTTCTGTTGAGCTCTTTTATTGAGTGGTAAAATGAGTACGTACTCTCTTGGAACAGTGTCTCTCATTAGAATTACCTGGGGATTCTTGTTAGGAATTTAGTTTCTTGTGAATCTCATTAGGATATTTGGAAATGAGGACCAGGAATGCACACTTTAAAAAGAAACCGAGAGCTTCCCTGGTGGCGCAGTGGTTGAGAGCCCGCCTGCCGATGCAGGGGACACAGGTTCGTGCCCCGGTCCAGGAAGATCCCACATGCCGCGGAGCGGCTGGGCCCGTGAGCCATGGCCGCCGAGCCTGCGCGTCCAGAGCCTGTGCTCCGCAACGGGAGAGGCCACAACAGTAAGAGGCCCGTGTACCGCAAAAAAAGAACAAAAACAAAAAAAGAAACTGAAGTGATTTTCCACCCACACTCAAGTTATGATTTGTAAAATTCACTGTATTACCTTTTGAATTAAAGTTACATTCTCTGTGGGATACATTCTATTCTACACCCAATTTAAATCTAGGATATGTCTATTTCTAATTATTTCAAACCAATTAACTTTCCTTAGTTAGTAATAAAATTCACATTTACTTTATTAGTGTATTTTTTTCTTGCTTAATTTTTAAAAACACTTTTAATGTGGATGTATTAATCGTACCTTTCATTTTAATTAATGATAAACTGGATTCCAGAAAACTGTATGTAATTTTATTAAAATTAATCATAATGAAGTTAAAATAATCACATTTAAGAATGTGCATTTCCTTCTAATAGGGCTTAGATTTCAACTGCTGTTTATATGTCCATGTATAACTCATAGAACCGTACTCTGTATTAAACTCTGATTGGTATTAACTGTTTTTTCTGCTCCCTCACTGTGATAATATTACCTAAAAAAAAGAGACTTGGGGTTTCAAAATGGCTGACTAAGGGCATGTTTTAATCTCTTCTTCCTTCAAAAATCCCATTGAGATTATAGAAATCACAAAATATAGTAAATAAACAGTTAAAGACTTGGAGGTCCTAAAAAACCAAGAGAAGTCCCTAGTAAATCAATTATTCAGTTATTTCTGAAGGATACAGAGCCAATAAGATCAGATTGCCTTGAGAGGATAAACCTAATCTGAAACTTCCACAACCCAATATAAGCAAAATTAAGACACTTCAAAATAATGTGATTTCAAACGTCCTTAAATGCATCAGGTCAAGAAATATATGGGAAACTAGAGAAGACTGTCTTGTAGCCAAGTATGAAAGCTGTTAATTCTGTGCCAGTTACCTCTTAACATTTTCTGTATCTAGAGGATTTGTCCCAGAATACCTCTCCAAAGAGATCAAGTATGGCAGGTTCCCAGAGTGTTGAAGCTGGAAGGAGAAGCTGAGAGGTGTGCTGAGGAAAACTTCTGGTCATCACCATAGAAAAGGCTATTTCTTCCTGTTCAGCAGAAAAACCAGACCAGACTCAAGTTCATAATTACAATCACAGCTAGAAATCACATAAAGTAAAAGTGCATCTGCTGTTTGGAAAAGAAAAATATTTAGTGTTGTGCTGAGTGAATAAAAAGAAGCCACTTAAACAACTACTATTGATCAATGCTAACTACTGTTATAAATTTACACAGAAAAATCCATAATGACCAAATATCTGAGTGGAACATAGAAGAGGAACACTGGCTGGAGCTAATGAAAGAACTATCTATTAAGGAAAGAAATTAATGGAAAAATAAAGACAAATAACTTCATAAATATGCTTAGTAATGTTTGAGAAGATAGCATTCCTGTAAAATATGAATATGAAACTTTTCTTTAAGGGAGCTTAGGAATTTAAAATAAATGCATATGCAACCTCAGTAACATATATCCTACTAAGGGATAGAGAGAATATAAGAGAAAAAGGTATTTAGATAAATAAATAGTACAACATATCACTGAATTAAAAACAACCCCCCAAAACCCTGTTAAGATTGATGATGCTTTCATCTGAAACATTCAGACAAAATTAATGAACAAACAAAATAATAATAAATTGCTACAAACTCCTAGAGAAAAGGAATATTTACACTTTAAAACAGTCACATTTTCTTTATTATCTGATGAGGTAATAAAACATGTATTGAGAGATGACCCCATTCTCCAAAACAATATAGCGACATGTGCAAGTGTGGTCAAAAAAAAAGATATTGCAAAAACAACTCTGTAACTAATTATCCAAGTATAAAAAAACAAATATATTGAAGAAATATAAAAATTAAAAAATAAAGTACATACATATTTTTTTCAGAAAAAGAAAATTAATCACATAGAAAAGGTCAGTAAAACTGATAATAAATTTATATATAAAAAACTATATATGTATGTACATATATATGTAAATAGCAAAACACAGCTTATGCTAAATTGTGATAGATAATTTTATGCATCAACTTGCTTGACTGGGCTGAGGGATGCCCAGATACCTTGTGAAACATTATTTCTGGGTATGTCTGTGAGGGTGTTTCTGGAAGAGATTAGCATCTGAATCAGTAGACTGAGTCAAGAAGATGGCCCTCACCAATGGAGGGGGGCATCACGCAATCCACTGAGGGCCTGAATAGAACAAGAAGGCAGAGAAAGGGTGAATTTACTCTCTGTTGGAGCCAGGAGGTCCCTCTTCTGCCCTTAGATATCAATGATTTCGGTTCTCAGGCCTTCAGACTCAGACTGGGACCTACGCCACTGGCTCCCCTCCACTTAGCCTTTGGGTTTGAAGAAGAACTGTGTCACCAGTGTTCCGGGCCTCCAGCAAGCCAACTGCAGATCGCAGAACTTCTCAGCCTCCATAATCACGTCACCTTCATAAAAAAATTCTCTCTGCATATCTTTATATCTGCTGCAGGCTCTGTTTTTCTGGAGAAAACTGACTAAAACATAAATACTTTTTGACAACACTACTTTGGAATGTAATGCAATTTAAGTACTAAATATTTGTATTGCAAAATAATACAAGTTCAATGCAATCACAGAAATAAAACATTTTCTAGCTCCTTCAAGCAATGAGTTTTTTTTTTTTAATGTATAACTTATTACATCTTTCCTCATGAATTTAAAAAGATACTGAAACCCAGCAGGACCCTATGGGGCTCCTGGGCACAAAAGCCTTTCTGTATCCCCTTCTCTGAGTTCCAAAGGCCAGGTTCAAACAGTTGCTAATCAGGAGACGGGGGGATGCAGAGACAAGGGAGGAGCAGTCTAGAAACAATAGTACAGCCTTGAGGGCAGGGTCCTGGTCCCCCCCCCCACCCCCACCCCCCGCAAAGGATATTCATAACAATATCTTTGAGCTCTTCTGCAGAACTAAACCCCTCACCAAATGGAAGATGTTAACTACTTGATGAAGCACTCTTCATTCCAGATAAGGTAACAGTTTGCCCATCACCACCTGATGCCAGATGATATTTGGATTGAAGGAATGCACAGCCCGATCCTTATCAGCAACCCTGCCCCCTTGACTATAAGGCTCTTCACAACCCCCCCTCCCTTTTTGGACACACAGTTTTGAGGACATTATACCGCTGTGTCCCCCTTTGCCTGGCAAAGTAATAAAGCTATTCTTTTCTACTTCACCCAAAACTCTGTCTCTGAGATTCAATTCGGTGTCAGGGTACAGAGGCTGGATCCGGCTTCAATACCACGCACCCATACAAAAACATACATACACACAAACACGTATGTAGATGTGTTTGCTGTTTACTTCTATAAAGAATGGAAGCAAACTATGGACAGTACTCTGAAACCCGCATTTCCCACTTAAACATCAATCAAGATATCATGTGAGGACGGACATAAAGTCACATATAAAAATGGTAATATTTCTGTATTTATATGTACTATCATTTATTCAGCATTTTTACCATTTAAGAACGTTCATGTTGTTTACTGTTTTTGTTTGTATATATAAAAACTTATAAACAAGAAGAGATATTTTAGATGGCAGGACCAACCCTTGGGTTTAGAGGTAGGGAGGAGAGAAGGATCAAGAAATTCCATGCAAAATGTATTGCTATGTTATAGGAGAAGTTATGCATAGTGATATTTTTGTTATTTGTTTGTTTTACCAGGGATATATACATAGATGTTTATGCTGCAGTTAAAGTTGTTTTACATTTAGGTACGGTCATTTCAGTTACCTGTGATGTCGAAAGCTCAGCTTCTCCGTACACCAGTGCTGAATCGAACCTCAGAGACAGAGCTTTGGATGAGATAGAAGAGGATAGCTTATAACTTTGCCAGGCAAAGGGGGACACAGGGGGCTTCTGCCTCAAAAAACTGTGTGTCCCCACCCAGGAGGATTTGATAAGGAGTTTTATAACAATGCTTCCCAAGGGTGGGGTTGCTGACAAGATTAGGGTGTGTGCAGGGTCTCAGTGGCGGGTCTCCTAATCTAGATGAGCTTCTCTGCTCCCTTTAATCTTGCCTCAAGTGGTTTTTTGGCTCCTCCTCCCTTGATTAGCAACTGTTTGAATCTGCCCTTTGGAACTCAGGGAAGGTCAAGGAGGCTGGAGTCTCGCCGACAAGAAATAGGGGACAAAAAAGAGACCTCCGTGCCCGGGAGCCTCAAAAGGGCCCTGCTCGGTTTCACATGTACCATTTATAAAGAGAGGATAGACATTTTTAAGTATTAGAGAAAAATAAGAACCATAAATATAAAATACAAACTATTTCTAGAAAAGTTTTTAAATTGGAATACAAGAAAATGCAGAAACAAGGGAAAAAGCAAAAGAATTTCAATGAAAACCAGATATAAGATGAAGTATATTATGGATCATAATAATTGTGAATTGATATAAAGCTTGCATTAAAAGACAAATTTTCCTAGACTGACTCCTTAAAATTCTATCACTATATTATTTATAGTAGACAAATCAAAAGCAAAATTTAAGACATTTAAAAGTATCTCCATTTATAGACCTGGAAATTTTAAGCAAGATTAAAACAAGATTTTCAATGTAAATCTCAGTCAAAATAGAATTTACAGTAAAAATGCTTTAAAAATCAAGGGGTTTGCTTTATATCAGTAAAAATTATGATAAACAAGAACAGAGAAACATCATAAGTGTGTAAAACTTGCACAATATAACACGCATGTGAATGAGGGAAATACTCTAAAAAGTGGAATAAGAAATAGAAAATTCTAGCAGTTAAGACATACTTAAGAATTTACAATTTGTTAGAGTCAGATGTGACGCTGTCTTTCTTAGAAAATGACATCTAAGAGGTAACTAATGTTCCAAATAATGCAATAGTGTTGCCGGGTCCAAGCTCGCTCGGCTCGCCGCACGGCAGGCCAATAAATCGGGACAGGAAGTGGTGAGGCAAGGAAGAGCGATTTCATTCAGAAAGCCGGCAGACCGAGAAAATGTCGGATTGGGGTTCCCAAAAAAACAACTTATCGGGGTCTGGATGCCAGTTTCTTTTACAGAACAGAGAGGGAGAGAAGGTGAAGAAGTAAAGTAAAAAAGGCCATTTATCTTGCAAAATAGGAGGAGATGTGTTAATTTCTTCTTAACTGCAGCCATTCACAAGCGGGCAGGGTCAGATCGGCTCCCTGGGAGCTGAACAAAGGCAGTTTAGTTTAACATTCAGGCAGAGGGGCAGTGTTCCTTGAGGCAGGCCATTATGTATGATATAATAAGAAAAGCAACGAAAAGCAAAGGTTAAATTCAAAGAAACAGATCTAACCTGGAGTCCAATTTAGCTCTTCACTGTTACAATAGTACTGTTACATACAGATAGAACAAGTTCTTAAAACAACACAAAAGTAAACAAAATTGGTAGACACAGCAGGAAGCTGGTAAGAAGAATTTAGTTAGAAGGACAGACATTTGAGGAAGGTTAATTGCAGGCTGGGAATGCCATGTGAAACAACCCTGCACTGAAGAAACTGGGGGAGTCTGCTCGCCCTGGAGGACTCTTTCTTCCTTAAATCCATTGGTCTCTCGCAGTAAAGGTCTGAAAGATCAACTAGGAATGCTTATTAGTGATGCAGACTGGAGAGGGGAACACAGCCATGTGGGTGGGACAAGTATATGCATCCTGATGCTTCCCCTTTATTTCCACCACAAGACAAAAGTCTTTAGCTAAAAAAACAGTGACAATGTTGGCCTTAGGGCATTTTAAGGCCAGTTTTAAAGACCTTATATGACAGGTGAAACAACATATCACCTATGGGTAGAAACTGGTTAACTAAAGGTCTATTAATTAAAGATATAACAATGTATATTTTAAATTCACAGGAAATCATTACAAACTGTATGACATGTGTAAGTAATAAGTCAATAGAAAACAGTTTTGTTCAAATATAGCAAAGCAAGCAAAAAACTAAGAGGAGAAAACAAAGAAGGAATTATATCATAATAAAACTTGGTTTTACTTGATATTAAAAAGTATCTATCATACCCCTCTATATATTAACCTATAATATATGTGTCTACGATATGAATAACATTCAATCGATTCAAACATCTATAATGTTTTACAGACATAGAATATGGGCACTAAGAAAAATCTCACTAAATTTGCTTAAATGGCAACCATATGGATTATGGGCTGATGAATATATAATATGATAAAAATAGTTCTCAGAAAGACATTGATGTTTCAAGAATTAACTAAAAACCAAGAAATAAATTAGCTAAGCCCTCAATCAAGAAGATAACATAAGAATAATTTTTCCAAGTCATAAAAAGTTTCTGTAACAATTCAGCAGATACTTGGCTTAAAACAAGCAAAATGTGTTCCATTTATTCTCTCACAATTCTGTCAGTATTACTTAATCTGAGTCATAGTGGCGGCAGGGCCATGGCCCCCTAGAGGCTCTATAGGAGAATTTTTTCCTTGACTTTTCCAGTTTCTGGTGGCTGCAGGCATCCCGTCAAATGTGGCCCCATCATTCCAGTGTCTTTAAGTATCTCTCTGCTCCATCTTCACGTTGCCTTCTCCCCCATCTGTGTAAAATCTGAGTCCCTTTTATAGGGATACATGTGATGGCATTTAGGATAATCCAACATAATTTTCTATCTTAAGATCTCAATTTAATCACATCTGCAAATACCCCTGTTTTTTTGCAATATAAGGTAACATTCACAGGTTCCAGGGATTAGGTTGTGAATATTTTGGGGGAAGACATTTTTCAGCTTACTACGATGCAATTACAATATTAATAGATACACAGAGATATAATACTTTAATTTTAACTGGTATTGGAAATATTTAATATTTACTTTCAAAATATTTTTAATGACCATAGGAAAGGATTAGAAAAATGTTTCCTTCAACTGAGAATGTGTATTTATAGAAACCATCACCATCATTCTTCACTCAGGCACTGTGATAAGACAGATAATGCAAATGAATGAACTCTAAACCTCTGAACAAATAATAAATGTTGCTAAAAATCTACTGATTCTACTAGAGAGTCAAGGATGTCAAAATATCATCAGGATAGTATCGGTCATATTTTAAAGTCTACACGTTACCCTGAATCAGGCCTGAGGAACTAGAATTCACTGGTTATGGAGCAGAATTCCATGAGTAGTGGTCATAAATAAGTAAACAAATAAGTTTTTCAAATATCAAACTAAGCTTTCATACTGTTCATTAATCTCACTGAACTAGCACCTGATCCTCAGAGCAATGGTCTCAATCTCATTAAGTTGAGGCAGCTGCCATTCCAAAGAAAATAAACAGAGAGGAAGAATATATTCTCTCTATAGGAGTATTTTAAAAGAATGCCCATCAGAAGCTCTGTGGTTTGAACAAGTACATCTATTACAGTTAACTGGAATAGGGCAGAGTGAATCAGTTTCCCAGTTCTGAAATGTTAAAGGGCAGACATTTCATTTTATTTCTTCCTGGCTTCTCTACATTAAAAAAAAGATTCCATTCTTGACAGACGGCAGCAGTAGAAGGCCTTGTTACAATGCACGGTCATTCTGGTGAATGACTTTGATTACCCCGGGTCCTGGTGCTGTGAAAATCCGGTAAAACATATAAGAATAGTTTCTTTTTAGTAAAAAAAGGAAAATGCCAGGAAATTCTCTCTTAAAAGAAGAAATATCCCTTCCTATGGAAGTGAGAGAAAAAGCTGAAGCATCCTTATTTTACACAAGGTAAATGCTTTGATGAGAAATGGATAATTTTGTTTTTGAAATTTGAAAGATATACTTTCTCTCTCTTGTTTTTTTTCTTAACTTAAATCAACCTGAAATTTTATATGAGTATATAATTTATCTTTAATTCTTTGAATTGAGTCTGTTTTAGAAACAACAACAAAAGTTCTTTACAAAAGACTTTTTAATGTAATTAAGATTTATAGGACTGAGCTCCATGAGTTTAGGACTCATGTCTTTTGGAAACTTACAGAAATTCCATAGCTTGGAGAAGGACCTGCCCCTAAATCAGTGCTCCATAAATATTGTTGAATGAATTAATGATAATTTATATTTAGTTTGGACTAAATGACCCTTAAGTAAATGAAAATTAATAAAATAGGTTGTTTTATTGCTAGCTCAAGTCTGTTTCACAGTGAGCCCAGTGAATATTAGGTAATATATATTCTGCAACTATTGTGATGCATTTCTAAGTGGTATCCTGTTTCTCAATAAAGGATGTCCTTGTGGTTAAGTGGCTTTCATTGCTTGAAACAACAAAATCCAGGATGTGAAAATGATTGGTGTTGAATTAGTTCACGGTACACCATTATTAGAAACATTTGGGCTTCCCTGGTGGCGCAGTGGTTAAGAATCTTCCTGCCAATGCAGGGGACACGGGTTCATGCCCTGGTCCGGGAAGATCCCACATGCCGTGGAGGAACTAAGCCCGTGACCACAACTACTGAGCCTGCGCTCTAGAGACCGCGAGCCACAACTACTGAAGCTCGCGTGCCTAGAGCCCATGCTCCGCAACAAGAGAAGCCATCACGATGAGAAGCCCTCGCACCACAAGGAAGAGTAGTCCCCGCTCCTCACAACTGGAGAAAGCCCGCGCACAGTAACGAAGACCCAATGCAGCCAAAAATAAATAAATTAAATAAATAAATTTTTTTTAAAAAAAGAAAGAAACATTCAAAAATATGCTGAAGTTCATAGGCTAAAAACCTAACTTGGAAAATAAAAAGTTAGATTGTTTCAGGAAATATATCAGGACTAACATTTATTTGGTGAAGGGAAATTCTTCTTTCAAAACTGCAATACTGGCAGTACTTTGAGCTATCGGCTATTCACTTAAAAGTGAATGCATGTTATATTTTGTTTATTAACAAAATGCACATAAAATATTTCCCCCCACACCTAATCACTTATTAATAAGATTTTATTATGATCGTATCTAAAATATTAATTTTATTGATTGTGGTTTTTGAATATGTCTGTTACCCAGTGGAATAATTTTCAAGTCACTGCTAATGTGAAAATGGGCCCAGTCTCACAGTTATCCAAAAATAAGCCCCCAAACCCTTAAAGTATAACACCAGTGACCTTAATTCTTGCATTCAGACTGAAGTATACAAAAGTCTGAAAAACGAGACCCATATTAGAGAGACACATCACACCATTTTAATTTTTTCCAAATAAAAATCTAAAACTTTTTCAAATACACACACATATACAGATGCGGGTGGGGATAAGGTGGTACCAGAGAACCTCTTTAAAGGGATAGATCATGAGATTGAAATCATTTCATTGAAATTTTTCTATAAATAAAGAAGGCTCACATTGAACTTGCTGCTGCTTTTACATTTTTACTATATATAATTTGCCAACTTTTTCCATAAAATGAGGCATATGATTATATGTATGTTGAAAATGGTATAAGTAAATATATAAGATTTTTTGATAGTTGCTGATTTTAAGAATTTCTTTTTCTCTTTCATTTCATGTATACCTATTTCTTACATCTTATAGTTGCAGTTATTTTGACTTTCTCTTGAGATTAACTTAGAAATAAATAACTATATTTCAAATTTTAAAAAATCCTATAAGATTTTTTAAGATAAAATCATTAAAAAACATTTGTCTATGAGAATCTCCTCCACTGAATATCAGAATGTATGAAAAACCCACTCTGGTACAATTATTTGGAAAAAC